>NC_090804.1:50830610-51156610 GCF_036512215.1 Solanum lycopersicum | reverse complement strand
TATTCTACGAACCTTAAACGTGATGAAATTGATAGGAAGGAACCACGTCAGGTGGAAACGTAGAGAATAAATGATGGAAAGTAGATGAATATGTTGTTATGCAGGAAGGGCATTTCACACTCTTTTGATTTTTGTACCTTATGGATATACACATTCTATGACTAGCCGTTGATCAATGTCGCCAAATCTGACGTCACTTGTCTAACAAGTTTAGACGTAGAGTGACCAAATTGTGTAGGCCATAGTTAATGCGGCCACGTCACTCTGAGGTCGGTAGACTGATGTGTAGAAGCTATGGAGGAAGTTGACAGGCGACGTCTTACATTGGAAGACTGATGTGAGCCGGCCACGGACGATAGGTGTTGCCCATGTCCATCATCTATGGACTAATGTATGTAGGTCACAGGTGATACGTGCAGTCCATGTCCCACATCTGGTGACCATTGTTTCAAGGACACGTTTGACGTTCGCTGACCATTGTGAGAAAGAGAAAGGCGATGCGGGAACGCCTAATCAAATGTCGGCTTACCCTTATGTCTAGGTCAAAGTCAATTTGGGAAGTCCATGGTCGAGGTCGGCTGACCAATGTGAAAGCAAAAGGTTATGGGGTCAGGCAACGTCCGACGTCGACTGACCATTGTGCTAGCCAAAGGTCATGAGCGTAAGCAATGCCCGATTTTGCATGACTATAGTTTGCACGCCATGGACGATGCGTGAAGTCTTCACTCGATGACAGATCAGCGATGTGCACAAGCCAAAAAGGATGCAGGCAGTCCACGACTGACGTCATATAAGCAAGACGTAGGATAGGACTGATTCTAGCAGCCCATGTCTGACAACGGCTTACCATACTTGCAGTCCAAGGGCGATATAGAAAGGCCATGCCCGAAGATCCAGTAAAGGATGTACACAGATAACACTTGTATAACAACCTTTGAGTACACCCTAGAAGTTAGCGCACCCTCAAATTACGACACGTCCTATTTGGATCTCTTGGAGGTCTTATCCAAGCCCTTAGACATCATTCATTACATAAATGTATGAAATGTAGTGTGGAATTATAATTTTTCACACAAATAATATTGCAAAACATCGTTTATATAAAATGATATAAAATACTAAGTATCAACATACCCCAGTCGTAGGCTCAATAATACTTGGGACACTGCCCAAATGTAACGACCTGTTTAGTCGTTTTGAGCAGCAGACTTCAATTCTGGAAAACTGGCAGAAGCGACGGACCCCACGACGTACCGTCATGGGCACGACGGACCGTCGCAGGGTCTCGTTTCCAAACACTTAGAAAATCTGAAATTGGGTACTGAAAATTGACTCTCTGAACTTCGTGACAGAATGGCAGGACGGACCGTCAGAGGCGTGACGGACCGGCACAGAGCCTTCAGTGAAAATCCATTCTCTGAACCATGCGACGACCTGCAGGACGAACTGTCGCAGGCACGACGGGCCGTCGCAGGCTGCGTAATCCCAGTTCGGGTCGGATTTCTTTATACGTTTTAAGGGACGTTTTTGACTATTCCTGCCTTAATTATAAAGTTAGTGGGTTAATGTTAATAAGTCTAATTACTTGGGGGTTAAAAGAGTCAACCTTAAGTTAATTAGTGGGTTATTATTGCCATCTTTTATTCTTAATTATATACTAATTAGCGTAAAAGAAAGAGGGTTTGATTAAAGAAAATAGAAAGAACAAGAAGAGAGAGAGAGAGAGTCGACCGAGAAGGGGAAACACAAAGCTTTGGAGAAAATTTGCTTGCTTGATCACTAATCTTCGGTGGAGGTAGGTTATGGTTTCTCTTACGATATTCATAGTAAACTCTTAATAGCGAATGATATGTATTGATAATATTGTAAACCCTGCTATGTGCTTAATTGTATGCGCTCATTAACGTAATTATATAATTGTGATTATATAAGCATGATGAAGTTATTGAATCCCAAATCTTGAAAAACCCTAATCTACTTGTTAATGATGATGCCTTGGTATAAAAGAAGGCTTGATGAACGAAAGTAGTGAGATTAGGGGATCGGGTGCCACGTTCCGGTACCAGGATAGTATATGAGGATCGGAGTGTAACGTTCCGACACCAGGATAGAATATGGAGCGGGTGCCACGTTCCGGTACCAGGATAGAATGAGGATCAGAGTGTCACGTTCTGACACAAGGATAGTATATGGATCGGGTGCCACGTTCCTGTACCAGGATAGAATATTGATCGGGTGTCACGTTCCGACACCAGGATAAAATATGGATCAGGTGTCACGTTCCGACACAAGGATAGAATGAGGATCAGAGTGTCACATTCTGACACCAGAATAGTATATTGAGGAGCGGAGTGTCACGTACCGACACAAGAGAAGTAGAAGATAATGAATCTTGAAAGATGATAATATGTTGAATCTAATGAACCTAATTCCCAAATGAGTATGATGAGGAGGCGTGAGTCCTCATTGATGAGCTTGGTGTTGTAACCAAGGGTTATGGTAATTGTAAATGCTGCATGCTAAGGATATTAGTTGATTTTATGATATTATCTGATATATACTGTTTTCTATTTTGAGTTGGCCAATGATATCTACTCAGTACCCGTGTTTTGTACTGACCCCTACTTTTATGCTTTCTTCTTGTTTATTTGTGGAGTGCAGCAAACGTGCCGTCGCCTTTGACTCAACGGTAATTCAAGCAAGTCTTACTACATCGGAAATTCAGGCTGAGCTAATGCTTCTTGCTTGGAATAGATCTTCTTCTTCAATTCTTGATGCCTTGAACTTCCGGCATGGACTAGCTTCTTATATATTTTTAGCTTTTAGAATACTCTTAGTTTAGTAAGTTGATCCTAGATGTTCTTGTGGTGATGACTTCCAGATTTTGGGGATAATAATAGTTATTGATTTTATTAATGAGTTTAAGTGGTCCGCATTACTTTCTGTTGATATTATATTGAAATGTTAAGGTTTAGATTTGTTGGTTCGCTCACATAGGAGGGTAAGTGTGGGTGCCAGTCGCGGCCCGGATTTGGGTCGTGACAAACATGGTATCAGAGCATTAGGTTCGTTGGTCTCATCACACAAGAACGAGTCTAGTAGAGTCTTAAGGAAAGTTAGAGGGACGCCTTTAATTTTCTTTGAGAGGCTATAAGACTTTAGGAAAATTCCATTCTTTCATTCTTTCTTTCGTGCTATTACTTGGGTCCAATTGGTATCTAGGTGATTTAAATTGGTATCTGACCATCTTCACTCTATTTCGCAGATGGTTAGAACTAGAGCAACAACCACGCCAACACCAGCACCGGTGGGACAGGGTGCGTCTGAACCAGCCACTAGGGCTGTTGCTAGAGGAAGAGTAGCGGCAAGAGGCTGTGGAAGAGGTCGTGGGAGGACGTCCTCTAGACGAAGAGGACGAGCACCTAGCCCATCTGATACTAGGGCAGGGACTCCTCCACCGACTGAGGAAGTAGTAAGAGAGGGTGAGGAAGGGGAGAATGAACAAGTGCAAAATGAGGAATTGCCACCCCAACCTACCCCAGAGATGATCAATCAGGTTCTCGCTTATCTTAGTGGGTTATCTGATCAGGGTCAGGCCCCTCTAGTGTTTTCTGCACCAACACCTTCGGTTTCAGAGGTACAACATGCCGCCACTATGGCTACTCGTATGGATGCCTCATTGGACATAGGTACGTTTCCACGTCTGACTACTGGGCCTACAATGACAAATGATAAGCATGAACTTTTCAGTAAGTTCTAGAAATTGAAACCTCCAGTCTTCAAGGGTGCTGAATCTGAGGATGCTTACGATTTTCTGGTTGACTATCATGAGCTACTACAAAAGATGGGTATAGTAGAACGGTTTGGTGTTGAGTTCGTGAGTTATCAGTTTCAAGGGAACGCAAAAATGTGGTGGCGGTCACATGTTGAGTGTCAACCAACAGAGGCACCACCTATGACTTGTGCCTCATTCTGTAACTTCTTTTTGGAGAAGTATATCCCCCGGACTTTGAGGGATAGGAAAAGGGATGAGTTCTTGAGCCTAGAGCAAGGTAGGATGTCGGTCAATGCATATGAGGCTAAGTTTCGTGCACTATCCAGATATGTCACCCAACTTTGTTTCAGTCCACAAGAGTGGATTTGTCGTTTTGTGAAGGGGTTGAGATCAGAGTTGCGGAATTCAGCCTTACAGGTAGCGGCTACAGCGAAATCTTTTCAAGAAGTGGTAGACTTCGTAATAGAGGTAGAGGGAGTGAAGACAGATGACTTCACCATGGAAACTACATCAAAAAGGTTTCGAAAGGGAGGTGAGTTTAATGGTTCTTACTCTAGAGGACAAGGTTCTAGAGGTTACTCAGTCCGACCAATTTAGTCTTCACTACAGACTGTAGTTGGGGGTCCACCTCTGACCGGTCAACACTTCTCTGAGAGACCTATGCATGAATTCAGAGAGTGCTATGGATGTGGGGATATTGGACACATCAAGAGGTATTGCCCGAAACAGAGTTATAGACCCCCAACGGCTTGAGGTAGAGGTTGTCATGGTAGAGGCCGTTATTCTGGAGGACGTGGTGGCCGAGGTAATGGTGGTCACCAAAATGGGCGAGGTGATGGGCAAACTAGAGCCACTACATCACAACATGGTAGGGGCAATGGACAAACAAACAAAAGGGCCCATTTTTACGCTTTCCCTGGACGGTTTGAAGCGGAGGCATCTGATGCTATCATCACAGGTAATCTTCTGGTTTGTGATTGCATGGCTTCTGTATTGTTTGATCCTGGATCCACATTTTCTTATGTATCTTCCTCATTTGATAATGGTCTAAATTTACATTGGGAATTACTTGATATGCCTATTCGTGTTTCTACTCCGGTGGGTAAGTCTGTGGTAGTTGAAAAGGTATATAGGCCTTCTTGGTGAACTTTGTGGGGAGCAACACTTATGTAGATTTGGTTATCTTAGAAATGGATGATTTTGATGTAATTCTGGGTATGAATTGGCTTTCTCCGCAATTTGCGATCTTGGATGGTAATGCTAAAATAGTGACGTTAGCCAAGCCTGGGACAGATCCGTTAGTGTGGGAGGGTGACTACACTTCCAATCCGGTGCGTATCATCTCCTTTGTTCGTGCTAACAAAATGGTTGGTAAAGGGTGTTTAGCTTTCTTGGCACATCTCAAGGATGAAACTACCCAAGTACCTTCGATTGAGTCGGTTTCGGTGGTCCGTGAGTTTCTGGATGTGTTCCCTGCAGATCTTCCTTGTATGCCACCAGATAGGGATATTGACTTCTGTATTGATCTTGAACCGGGTATTCGCCCCATTTCTATACCCCCTTATAGAATGGCTCCCGCGGAGTTACAAGAGTTAAAAGACCAACTTCAAGAGTTGTTAAACAAAGGCTTTATTAGACCAAGTGCATCTCCTTGGGGTGCTTCGGTTTTGTTTGTGAAGAAGAAGGATGGGAGTTTTCGAATGTGTATAGACTACAGACGAATAAACAAGGTAACCATAAAGAACTAGTATCCTCTTCCTCGCATTGATGACTTGTTCGATCAGTTACAAGGTGCTTGTGTCTTTTCTAAGATTGACTTGAGATCCGGTTATCATCAATTGAAAATACGGGCAATGGATGTGCCAAAGACTGCTTTTCGAACGAGGTATGGCCATTACGAATTTGTAGTGATGTCTTTCGGTCTTACGAATGCCCCTGCTGCGTTCATGAGATTAATGAACAGGATTTTTAAGCCATATTTGGACCTCTTCGTGATCGTATTTATTGATGATATACTGATATACTCAAAGAACAAGAAAGAACATGAGGAGCATTTGAGAATGGTATTGGAAATGTTAAGGGAGAAAAAGCTTTATGCCAAGTTCTCTAAGTGTGAGTTTTGGCTAGATGCGGTGTCCTTCTTGGGGCACGTGGTTTCTAAGGATGGAGTGATGGTGGATCCTTCTAAGATTGAGACAGTAAAGAATTGGGTAAAACCTACTAATGTGTCAGAAATAAGGAGCTTTGTTGGGTTAGATAGCTACTACCGCCGATTTGTCAAGGTAACTTACAATGCAGAGAAGTTAGCCAAAATCTATATCTCAGAAATTGTTCGGTTGCATGGGGTTCCACGATCCATCATATCAGATAGAGGTACGCAGTTTACTTCCATGTTTTGGAGAACATTGCATGTTGAATTGGGTACTAGGTTAGACCTTAGTACCGCGTTCCATCCTCAGACCGATGGTCAGTCTGAGCGAACGATTCAAGTGTTGGAGGATATGCTTTGCGCATGTGTGATAGAGTTTGGAGGCCATTGGGATAGCTTCTTACCCTTAGCGGAATTTTCATACAATAATAGCTATCACTCAAGCCTTGATATGGCTCCATTTGAAGCATTGTATGGTAGGAGATGTAGGTCCCCCGTTGGTTGGTTTGATGCATTCGAGGTTAGACCTTGGGGTACTGATCTTTTGAGGGATTCGATAGAGAAAGTGAAATCTATTCAAGAAAAGCTTCTAGCGGCTCAAAGTAGACAGATAGAGTATGAAGATCGGAAGGTTAGAGACTTGGAGTTTATGGAGGGTGAACAAGTCTTGCTGAAGGTTTCACCCATGAAAGGGGTGATGGGGTTTGGTAAAAGGGGTAAGCTATGTCCAAGGTATATTGGACCATTTGAAGTACCTAAGCGAGTAGGTGAGGTGGCTTATGAATTAGCCTGCCTCCAGGCTGTCCGGAGTACATCTGGTATTCCATGTGTCGATGTTGAAAAGATACCATGGGGATGGAAACTACATTATCCGTTGGGATTCAGTTCTGCTTGACGAGAATTTGTCTTATGAGGAGGAACCTGTTGCAATTCTAGATAGGGAAATTCGCAAGTTGAGATAAAGGGAGATTGCATCCATCAAGTTGCAATGGAAGAATCGGCCGATTGAAGAAGCAACTTGGGAGAAGGAGGTCGATATGCGAGAAAGATACCCACACCTATTTATAGACTCAGGTACTCCTTTTCGCCCTTGTTTTCCTTCTTGTGATCGTTCAGGGACGAACGATGGGTAAATTGGTATCTATTGTAACGACCTGTTTAGTCGTTTTGAGCAGCAGACTTCAATTCTGGAAAAACTGGCAGAAGCGAAGGACCTCACGACGGACCGTCATGGGCACAACATACCGTCGAAGGATCTCGTTTCAAAACACTTAGAAAATCTGAAATTGGGTCCTAAAAATCGACTCTCTGAACTTCGTGACGGAATAGCAGGACGGACCGTCACAGGCGTGACGGACCGTTACAGATCCTTCAGTGAAAATCCATTCTCTGAACCTTGCGACGACCTGTAGGACGGACTGTCGCAGGCATGACGGGCCGTCGCAGGCTGCGTAATCCCAGTTCGGGTAGGATTTCTTTAAACGTTTTAAGGGACATTTTTGACTATTCCTGCCTTAATTATAAAGTTAGTGGGTTAATGTTAATAAGTCTAATTACTTGGGGGTTAAAAGAGTCAACCTTAATTTAATTAGTGGGTTATTATTGCCATCTTTTATTCTTAATTATATACTAATTAGGGTAAAAGAAAGAGGGTTTGAATAAAGAAAATAGAAAGAATAAGAAGAGAGAGAGAGAGTCGATCGAGAAGGGGAAACACAAAGGTTTGGAGAAAATTTTCTTGCTTGATCACTAATCTTCGGCGGAGGTAGGTTATGGTTTCTCTTACGATATTCGTAGTAAACTCTTAATAGCGAATGATATGTATTGATAATATTGTAAACCCTGCTATGTGCTTAATTGTATGCTTGCATTAACGTAATTATATAATTGTGATTATATAAGAGTGATGAAGTTATTGAATCCCAAATCTTGCAAAACCCTAATCAACTTGTTAATGATGATGCCTTGGTATAAAAGAAGGCTTGATGAATGAAAGTAGTGAGATTAGGGGATCGGGGGCCACGTTCCGGTACCAGGATAGTATATGAGGATCGGAGTGTCACGTTCCGACACCAGGATAGAATATGGATCGGGTGCCACGTTCCGGTACCAAGATAGAATGAGGATCGGAGTGTCACGTTCCGACACCAAGATAGTATATGGATCGGGTGCCACGTTCCGGTACCATGATAGAATATGGATCGGGTGTCACGTTCCGACACCAGGATAGAATATGGATCAGGTGTCACGTTCCGACACCAGGATAGAATGAGGATCGGAGTGTCACGTTTGGACACTAGGATAGAATATTGAGGAGCGGAGTGTCACGTACCGACACAGGAGGAGTAAAAGATAATGAATCTTGAAAGATGATAATATGTTGAATCTAATGAACCTAATTGCCAAATGAGTATGATGAGGAGGCGTGAGTCCTCATTGATGAGCTTGGTGTTGTAACCAAGGGTTATGGTAATTGTAAATGCTGCATGCTAAGGATATTAGTTGATTTTATGATATTATCACATATCTATTGTTTTCTATTTTGAGTTGGCCGATGATATCTACTCAGTACCCGTGTTTTGTACTGACCCCTACTTTTATGTTTTTTTCTTGTTTATTTGTGGAGTGCAGCAAACGTGCCGTCGCCTTCGACTCAACAGTAATTCAAGCCAGTCTTACTACATCGGAAGTTGAGGGTGAGCTAATGCTTCTAGCTTGGACTGGATCTTGTTCTTCAAGTCTTGATGCCTTGAACTTCCGGCATGGACTAGCTTCTTATGTATTTTTAGCTTTTAGAATACTCTTAGTTTAGTAATTTGATCCTAGATGTTGTTGTGGTGATGACTTCCAGATTTTGAGGATAATAATAGTTATTGATTTTATTAATGAGTTTAAGTCTTCCGCATTACATTTTGTTGATATTATATTGAAATGTTAAGGTTTAGATTGGTTGGTTCGCTCACATAGGAGGGTAAGTGTGGGTGCCAGTCGTGGCCCGGATTTGGGTCGTGACAAAATTGGTATCAGAGCATTAGGTTCATTGGTTTCATCACACAAGAAAGATTCTAGTAGAGTCTTAAGGAACAGTAGGGGGACGGCTTTACTTTTCTTTGACAGGCTATAAGACTTTAGGAAAATTCCATTCTTTCATTCTTTCTTTCGTGCTATTATTTGGGTCCAAATTGTATCTAGGTGATACAAATTTGTATCTAACCATCTTCACTCTATTTCGCAGATGGTTAGAACTAGAGCAACAACCATGCCAACACCAGCACCGACAGGAAAGGGTGCGTCTTAACCAGCCACTGGGCTGTAGCTAGAGGAAGAGTAGCGGCAAGAGGCCGTGGAAGAGGTCGTTGGAGGACGTCCTATAGAGGAAGAGGACGAGCACCTAGCCCATCTGATACTAGGGCAGGGACTCCTCCACCGACTGAGGAAGTAGTAAGAGAGGGTGAGGAAGGGGAGAATGAACAAGTGCAAAATGAGGAATTGCCACCCCAACCTACCTCAGAGATAATCAATCAGGTTCTCGCTTATCTTAGTGGGTTGTCTGATCAGGGTCAGGCCCCTCCAGTGTTTTCTGCACCAACACCTCCAGTTTCAGTGGTACAACATGCCGCCACTATGGCTCCTCGTATGGATGCCTCATTGGACATAGGCACGTTTTCACGTCTGACTACTGGGCCTACAATGACAAATGATCAGCATGAACTTTTCAGTAAGTTCTTGAAATTGAAACCTCCAGTTTTCAAGGGTGCTGAATCTGAGGATGCTTACGATTTTCTAGTTGACTGTCATGAGCTACTACACAAGATAGGTATAGTAGAACGGTTTGGTGTTGAGTTCGTGAGTTATTAGTTTCAAGGGAACGCCAAAATGTGGTGGCGGTCACATGTTGAGTGTCAACCAACAGAGGCACCACCTATGACTTGGGCCTCATTCTCTAACTTGTTTATGGAGAAGTATATCCCCCGGAGTTTGAGGGATAGGAAAAGGGATGAGTTCTTGAGCCTAGAGCAAGGTAGGATGTCGGTCAATGCATATGAGGCTAAGTTTTGTGCACTATCGAGATATGCCACCCAACTTTGTTTCAGTCCACAAGAGCGGATTCATTGTTTTATGAAGGGGTTGAGATCAGAGTTGTGGATTTCAGCCTTACAGGTAGCGGCTATAGCGAAATCTTTTCAATAAGTGGTAGACTTCGTAATAGAGGTAGAGGGAGTGAAGCCAGATGACTTCACCATGGCAACTACATCAAAAAGGTTTCGAAAGGGAGGTGAGTTTAATGGTTCTTACTCTAGAGGACAAGATTCTGGAGGTTACTCAGTCCGACCAATTAAGTCTTCACTACAGACTGTAGTTGGGGGCCCACCTCAGACCGGTCAACACTTCTTTCAGAGACCTATGCATGAACCCATAGAGTGTTATGGATGTGGGGAGATTGGACACATCAAGAGGTATTGTCCGAAATAGAGTTATAGACCCCCAATGGCTAGAGGTAGAGGTGGTCATGGTAGAGGCCGTTATTCTGGAGGACGTGGTGGCCGAGGTAATGGTGGTCACCAAAATGGCCGAGGTGATGGGCAAACTGGAGCCACTACATAACAACATGGTAGGGGCAACGGACAAACAAACGAAAGGGCCCATTTTTACGCTTTCCCTGGGCGGTCTGAAGTGTAGGCATCTGATGCTGTCATCACAGGTAATCTTCTTGTTTGTGATTGCATGGCTTCTGTATTGTTTGATCCTGGATCCACATTTTCTTATGTATCTTCCTCATTTTATAATGGTCTAAATTTACATTGTGAATTACTTGATATGCCTTTTCGTGTTTCTACTCCGGTGGGTAAGTCTGTTGTTGTTGAAAAGGTATATAGGTTTTGTTTGGAGGAGCAACACTTATGTAGATTTGGTTATCTTAGAAATAAATGATTTTGATGTAATTCTGTGTATGACTTGGCTTTCTCCGCAATTTGCGATCTTGGATTGTAATGCTTAAACGGTGACGTTAGCCAAGCCTGGGACAGATCCGTTAGTGTGGGAGGGTTACTACACTTCCAATCCGGTGCGTATCATCTCCTTTGATCGTGCTAAGAAAATGGTTAGTAAAGGGTGTTTGGCTTTTTTGGCACATCTCAAGGATGACACTACCCAAGTACCTTCGATTGAGTCGGTTTCGGTGGTCCGTGAGTTTCTGGATGTGTTCCCTGCAGATCTTCCTGGTATGCCACCAGATAGGGATATTGACTTCGGTATTGATCTTGAACCGGGTACTCGCCCCATTTCTATACCCCCTTATAGAATGGCTCCCGCGGAGTTACGAGAGTTAAAATCCCAACTTCAAGAGTTGTTAAACAAAGGCTTTATTAGACCAAGTGCATCTCCTTGGGGTGCTCCGGTTTTGTTTGTGAAGAAGAAGGATAGGAGTTTTCGAATGTGAATAGACTACAGACAACTAAACAAGGTAACCATAAAGACAAGTATCCTCTTCCTCGCATTGATGACTTGTTCGATCAGTTACAAGGTTCTTGTGTCTTCTCTAAGATTGACTTGAGATCCGATTATCATCAATTGAAAATACGGGCAACGGATGTGCCAAAGACTGCTATTCGAATGAGGTATGGGCATTATGAATTTGTAGTGATGTCTTTTGGTCTTACGAATACCCCTGCTTCGTTCATGAGCTTGATGAACGGGATTTTGAAGCCATATTTGGACCTCTTCATGATCGTATTTATTGATGATATACTGATATACTCAAAGAGCAAGAAAGAACATGAGGAGCATTTGAGAATGGTATTGGAAATGTTGAGGGAGAAAAAGCTTTATGCCAAGTTCTCTAAGTGTGAGTTTTGGCTAGATGCGGTGTTCTTCTTGGGGCACGTGGTTTCTAGGGATGGAATGATGGTGGATCCTTCTAAGATTGAGACAGTAAAGAATTGGGTAAGACCTACTAATGTGTACGAAATAAGGAGCTTTGTTGGGTTAGCTAGCTACTACCGCCGATTTGTCAAGGTGACTTACAATGCAGAGAAGTTAGCCAAAATCTACATCTTAGAAATTTTTCGGTTGCATGGGGTTCCACGATCCATCATATGAGATAGAGGTACGCAGTTTACTTCCATGTTTTGGAGAACATTGCATGCTGAATTGGGTACTAGGTTAGACCTTAGTACCGCGTTCCATCCTCAAACCGATGGTCACTCTGAGCGAACGATTCAAGTGTTGGAAGATATGCTTCGCGCATGTGTGATAGAGTTTGGAGGCCATTCGGATAGCTTCTTACCCTTAGCGGAATTTTCATACAATAATAGCTATCACTCAAGCATTGATATGGCTCCATTTGAAGCATTGTATGGTACGAGATGTAGGTCCCCCATTGGTTGGTTTGATGCAATCGAGGTTAGACCTTGGGGTACTGATCTTTTGAGGGATTCGATAGAGAAAGTTAAATCTATTCAAGAAAAGCTTCTAGCGGATCAAAGTAGACAGAAGGAGTATGCAGATCGGAAGGTTAGAGACTTGGAGTTTATGGAGGGTGAACAAGTCTTGCTGAAGGTTTTGCCCATGAAAGGGGTGATGCGGTTTGGTAAAAGGGGTAAGCTAAGTCCAAGGTATATTGGACCATTTGAAGTACTTAAGCGAGTAGGGGAGGTGGCTTATGAATTAGCCTTGCCTCCAGGGCTGTCCGGAGTACATTCGGTATTCCATGTGTCGATGTTGAAAAGATACCATGGGGATGGAAACTACATTATCCGTTGGGAGTCAGTTCTGCTTGACGAGAATTTGTCTTATGAGGAGGAACCTGTTGCCATTCTAGATAGGGAAATTCGCAAGTTGAGATCAAGGGAGATTGCATCCATCAAGGTACAATGGAAGAATCGGCCGGTTGAAGAAGCAACATGGGAGAAGGAGGTCGATATGCGAGAAAGATACCCACACCTGTTTACAGATTCAGGTACTCCTTTTCGCCCTTGTTTTTCCTTCTTGTGATCGTTCAGGGACGAACGATGGGTAAATTGGTATCTATTGTAACGACCTGTTTAGTCATTTTGAGCAGCAGACTTCAATTCTGGAAAAACTGGTAGAAGCGACGGATCCCACGACGGACCGTCATGGGCACAACGGACCGTCGCAGGGTCTCGTTTCAAAACACTTAGAAAATCTGAAATTGGGTACTAAAAATCGAATCTCTAAACTTCGTGACGGAATGGTAGGACGGACCGTCACAGGCGTGACAGACCGTCACAGGCGTGACAGACCGTCACAGAGCCTTTAGTGAAAATCCATTCTCTGAACCTTGCGACGACCTGCAGGATGGACCGTCGCAGGCATGACGGGCCATCGCAGGATGCGTAATCCCAGTTCGGGTCGGATTTCTTTATACGTTTTAAGGGACGTTTTTGACTATCCCTGCCTTAATTATAAAGTTAGTGGGTTAATGTTAATAAGTCTAATTACTTGGGGGTTAAAAGAGTCAACCTTAAGTTAATTAGTGGATTATTATTGCCATCTTTTATTCTTAATTATATACTAATTAGGGTAAAAGAAAGAGGGTTTGAATAAAGAAAATAGAAAGAACAAGAAGAGAGAGAGAGAGTCGATCGAGAAGGGGAAACACAAAGCTTTGGAGAAAAATTGCTTTCTTGATCACTAATATTCGGTGGAGGTAGGTTATGGTTTCTCTTACGATATTCGTAGTAAACTCTTAATAGCGAATGATATGTATTGATAATATTGTAAATCCTGCTATGTGCTTAATTGTATGCTTGTATTAAGGTAATTATATAATTGTGATTATATACGCATGATGAAGTTATTGAATCCCAAATCTTGCAAAACCCTAATCTACTTGTTAATGATGATGCCTTGGTATAAAAGAAGGCTTGATGAATGAAAGTAGTGAGATTAGGGGATTGGGTTCCACGTTCTGGTACCAGGATAGTATATGAGGATCGGAGTGTCACGTTCCGACACCAGGATAGAATATGGATCGGGTGCCACATTCCGGTACAAGGATAGAATGAGGATCAGAGTGTCACGTTCCGACACCAGGATAGTATATGGATCGGGTACCACGTTCCAGTACCAGGATAGAATATTGATCGGGTGTCACGTTCCGACACCAGGATAGAATATGGATCGGGTGTCACGTTCCGACACCAGGATAGAATGAGGATCGGAGTGTCACGTTCTGACACCAGGATAGTATATTGAGGAGCGGAGTGTCACGTACCGACACAAGAGGAGTAAAAGATAATGAATCTTGAAAGATGATAATATGTTTAATCTAATGAACCTAATTCCCAAATGAGTATGATGAGGAGGCGTGAGTCCTCATTGATGAGCTTGGTGTTGTAACCAAGGGTTATGGTAATTGTAAATGCTGCATGCTAAGGATATTAGTTGATTTTATGATATTATCTGATATATACTGTTTTCTATTTTTAGTTTGCCGATGATATCTACTCAGTACCCGTGTTTTGTACTCACCCCTACTTTTATGCTTTCTTCTTGATTATTTGTGGAGTGCAGCAAACGTGTCCTCGCCTTCGACTCAACAGTAATTCAAGCCAGTCTTACTACATCGGAAATTCAGGGTGAGCTAATGCTTCTAGCTTGGATTGGATCTTCTTATTCAAGTCTTGATGCCTTGAACTTCCAACATGGACTAGCTTCTTATGTATTTTTAGCTTTTAGAATACTCTTAGTTTAGTAATTTGATCCTAGATGTTCTTGTGGTGATGACTTCCAGATTTTGGGGATATTAATATTTATTGATTTTATTAATGAGTTTAAGTCTTCCGCATTACTTTCTGTTGATATTATATTGAAATGTTAAGGTTTAGATTGGTTGGTTCGCTCACATAGGAGAGTAAGTGTGGGTGCCAGTCGCGGCTCGGATTTGGGTCGTGACACCAAACAATGCGAATATAGAATAATAATGTCTATTACATTACTTTTAATGAAAGAAATCTAATTGTAGTAATGTCCTCAAATCAAGTGAGGACATACCACAACATTGCTTGAAAAAGTCCTAGTTTCCAAGCTTTGCTTAGCGATACCTTTCACCTGCTAGTCACACCCTTAGATATACAAAAAAATATGGAAGTGTAGAATGCATGTACTTAATATGGCATAATGCATATAATCATGAGAAATGGACATTTGTATCAAATATGCTCTTTTAGAGTAAAACTTCCTATGATAATATATAACGACCACACATCACAACAATTTCACATCTAAGTAACATACCAAAAAAGCTCATCAAGAACACATCAGCACATATAACATGAGACCCTGCTACCGAAGGTGGTTGTAAGGATCTCTTGGGTTAGTTATGAAGGGACTGCCCATACAATCCTTTCACACACACCTAAGAGAAACTAGACTACCTAAGATAAGATTATTTTTATTTCGTTAATCAAACTCTTTACCTAGAATTACTCTATTACTCACCTAAGTAACACAAGAAGAGAATGCCTATACACCCTCTCCAAGCTTAACTAAGCAATCCTAAAAGCTACTCTAGATATTTGCCTTTTCATTAACATACCTTTACTTAATTCATAATGTTCGTTATACCATTCAAGAGACATTTAACATGCAAGTACATCCATATAATGGTCTTGGAGAAGTAATAGGGAACGCACGCACTAACATCTTCAAATCCTAATTGTGAAATTTCTTAATAGAGTCTCATTCCATTATGTAAACTTCATAGAAATTCTCCAACACTAATAGGTATCCCATCATATGAGAATAGGCAAAAACCGAAATATACCGTACTATCTAGGCATGGAATCCGGAGTCATAAACCTACTCTGATGGATGGTTTTCTACTTGCCAACGATAGAACTAGGAGACATCCCACATAGGCACATGGTTAAGGAATATCAAGGATTTCATTGTACTCTAGCCTCATCATAGCTATAGATACTATCCAAGCATACTCACTCGGTGTTATCCTTTGTTTTCATAGAGTATTTCAATAAATGATTATCTGAAGAGGTTTCATATCTTGTTCATAACCAAATCATAACATACCTTCCAAAGAGGGTCAACTAGGTCTGCCTACAATGGCTAAGAGGATAGCTCAATGACTTTCATAAGGATAATTTCATGCCTTACCATCCAATCCACCCTAACTACACCATTAAAACAACAAGGATACCATTACGACTTTCTAATTCAAGGATATCTTAATCTTCTTTATAAAAGAATCCACATATATAGCCTTCTTTTCTATTATTAAGAACATAAGACATTCATGAAAAATGTAATTTATCCTACTAAGTAAAGGTTTCATATTGACATTCTTCATGTATTATGTAAGGGACAAGAGTCTACCAAAAGAAGACACCCTTTATTTTCACCTTACCATATGTACAATACCAGTCTATGTAGCATATAGGGTAAAGTAGGAATACTAACAACTCACCCTACACGCATACTATAGATCATCAATATAATTAATCACAAGTCTCTTATGATCACTTAAGAAGGTTCAAACTTCAATAACAAGTATTCACACATATACCATCCCTATAGCCTGTCATGGTAACCTATAATCTACTAAAAGTATCCATATTTCACTTTATAGATAAATGTAACTCATATAAACCTTAATATGATTACACAATAAATTTATAACATGATAATAAAATAATACATAATGTAATGTCGACGAGGTCATATTGTTTCACAATTGAAAAATAAATGCCGACGAGGCCACATCATCTAAAGTATAGCACATAAGCATAACCACCATAAGTGGACCATACAAATAATCATAATAATTCAAGACCTATACTACAAAATATAGAGAGAATTAGGGCAGCATACCACCAATAAAATCTCACAACTTCAATCCATAGCCAATCCAACCAACTCAATACTCAAAGGCTCTTACCAATAACCATGATCACCTTTTCAATCAAATAATCTCAATATATAAGAAATACAAAGTGATAAAGTATGAATTCATCAATTTAGGACAACCTACATACAATTCTAACATAATTCGTTCATAATTTAATTGCCCAAATTAAACTACACATGAATTCTATAGTACAAACACATTATCAAATCACCCATAATATAACCAAAATAAATAGATCATGATTTTCATGGTTTCGTGGACTTTAATACTTATAATGATGAACTTAATTTCAATTCAATCATAATAAATTGATTCAAAACGTTTTATGCAAGAACCGATGGCTATAATTTAATTTTCAAGTTTATCTTTTGAGAAAGCATTGAAAAACCACATTGAAGTTTGTTTACTTTAAGAAATAGGATTAAAGGATAAAAACCATACCTTAGTAAATGCTAGACCACGATAATTGAGAAGATTTGATGGTGAATCCAAGATTTCAAGCTCCAATAGTGTTTTATAGAGTTCTTTAGGGGTTTTGTGATTTTATTTGAAATAAAGAATTTATCTAAGTATTTAATACTTATAAAAGTATTAAAATACTTAAAATAACCTTAATAAGCCATCCAACTATTTTTAGGAAAGATAGGTAAAAACCCAAAGTACCCTTAAGTTGGTCGAGACCTTACAAAACACTGCAGGTCTTAAACTATGGCCACTCACCTGCAAGATGTCATCCCATCGACGGGCCGTGCTGGCAACCGTTGATTGGGACAGAGCCTTGACAATGGGACATTAAGTTCTCTAAACTACTTCCTTACGAACGCCCTCCACCAACGGTACGTCAACTAGCTTATCGGTCGTCGATTGACCTCTGTAGGTGGGGCAGTTTTAGGCAACTTCTTCTTCCAAGTTGGGTCCTCCTAAAGGACTCCTTGGTTGGTTCTTGGGAGTTTTTCTCAGTAGTTACCTTGTCAAATATACTAAGGCATGCTAGCCCCTCTTGAACTAGTTTCCGAACGTCATGGACGTTTCTTGATGTTTGGATTCTAAAACTTCCTAAACGACTTATATGCATTATATTTGAATTTAAAACAATGTTACCACTCTTAGGCACTTTTTTAAGGATCTAGATTAGTTTTTAGATTTCCTGAGTATTAAATTCTCATCAATATAATCAACATCATATAATAGTATCACCAGATAAAGTCAGCCTCATGCATTTCATAATATCATAATACATAAGAGCATCTCCCAGCACTCCCTTTGTAGTTAACTTGTCTGATGTCTCGATAAGGTTCCATACCCCTACCTTTTTGATGTAGACTCCTCAAGTCATCCTGATTAATGTTAATATCAACATTACCTTTACTGATTCATTTTACTTTTTGGAACACATGCCTTAGCCGACATAGTAGTCATGTGCTAAATGTTGAATCCGGTGTCATGAAATCCTACACGAAAGATGGTCGTATACTTGACAAGGTAAACCAAAACAATAGCATAGCATTCTTTGTGGATCCATTTGCTTATATTCCTTTGAAGGCAGCATAGTTCAAGAACTAGGAGACATGTTTGAGACCATATTTACACCATTGGCATTGTAATCTCTATCTCATGAGTACGATAGTAAACGTACTGTCCCAACATGGGAAGGGACACTCTTTACAACTAGTTCACTTGGTTCTAAGATATAGTACCTTTTGAAATGTCTTTAAGTCATCCTTTAACAATCATAACATAGAATAGGTCATGTGAGACAAAACTCTTTTGTATTCATCCTTATTAGATAATTTAAAATATGAATTAGAATTGACTTTCATAGCAACCGTTCATTTGTTATATCATCATAGCATAGTCATATCACACTAAGGCACATAAGTGATTAAAAAATTAACCTTGTATTTCACACTATAACCATAATTATACAATTGATAATGTCAAGAAATCTCAATTACATTTAACATACAATCATCTACTTAATCTAATCACATGTAATACTTCAATTTCATCATCATGCAAAAGCCCTCACAAGATAAGCAAAGGATTAAAGATCACAAGTTATTACCAATTCCCCTTCATTATCCTTCTTCAATGGTATTAACACGAGAAAACCATATTCACCGATCAATAGGCTTAATAACATCATTCAATAGTAATCTATACAAGAACTAAGTCAATTGTTCGTCATTATAAAAATTAACTTCAATTCATAACCTAGGGTTTGGGCAGGAGCGTTCATCATAAGTTACTCAAGAAATAGATTCAATCCCAGCAATACATAATCCTAGGAAGTCTATGAATGAATTATAATAGATAGGACAAGTCTAACAATCAATACATTCTTCAATTTCCATCAATTCACAAGCAAGATCCGAGATTTGGGAAAATCGGGAAAAGGAGATGAATCGAACGAACTTACCAGTAATAAACATATATCACTCAACAATATAGATAATTAATTATCCATAGGTAATCACAAATATTCATAATCAATCATCAATGTCAAGTTTAGAAGAAAACTTGTTTGTAGAGAACAACCCCAAGAATTGGCTTATTTAAAATCAACTTTGAAAGAACCTCTTGGCGGAAGAAATCCCAATATTTAAGAACCCATACATCAATGAAGATTTTTCCGTAAAATTTGAGAAGGGAAGTTGAAAACTTTGTCTTTTTGTCAAACCTTCTTTGTTCCTTCAATGGAGGTTGAGTTGAGAGAGAATGTAGAGAGAGATGAGAGATTTTCGGTTTTTATTGGTATTTTTATTTAAGTGATTTGAATTGTCCTAAAACTGACCTAAAAAATTATATTCTCGTTCCCTAAATTACCCACAATACCCCTCACCGAATTGGGTCTTCTTATGAAGTCAAATAAACATAAAAATGACTCGAAAGAATATAGGAAGTTGTTGAGCATCGCGGAGGCAATTCCTATTCTTTATTCAAAAATCTGTTTTGAGTCACTCAGACTCATGAAGGCCTCGCGTTGCAAGGTAAAATTTTCCTAGCATGTGTTGGATGCACGACGTAGAAGGGACTTCACATATTAGCTACATGTAGGATGCTTTGGCTGCCTTCTCGCCAATGTGCTAGTCCTCCTCAAGGACTCTTCGGGTGGTCATTGGGGAATCACTACTAGATATTTGGACCCTTTATACTTTATTTTAACTATTTAGGGTCTTTTTGAAAGTTTAATACTTTATGTGAGACTCCCAAACCTTTATCAAACATATAGACGTCTACTAGTTAAATTTCCCTAGTTTCCAGACGTCAAGGACATTCATTGGCGTTTTCGCTCTAACCTTTTATTATTGAGTTTATTACATTAATATAGGTCTAAAAATAATTTTAATATTTATTGGGTAGGTGAGGATCTATTCTAGATTCATAGGATTTTCGAGGTGATACACCCCCATTGTAAACAAAATCTTGTATACCTCATCAAGGAAGTCTTGGGGGGTATTTATCAACCTTGTACCCAAAGAAAATTGGCAAGTTAATCCTAGTGAACTCTCTCAGACGTGAAGTGATGGTACATGCATTTGGGTTCACTGGGATGGAACATCTCAATTTTCTTATGTCGTCACGGCTTGCACTTGAGTAATCACCTCGTGTGCTTGAGTATTCATAGATTGTCACAAACTAAGAAAATATGACCTTATATCCCCATTAGTAATAGGTGGAGGAATGACCAGAGCCTTGTTACCCAAGGGAGATTGCTCTTGAGGATGAGCTTAATTGCCTTGCGGAAGAGCTTGTTTGTCATGAGGAGGAGCTCCCGCTTTAGAAATTTCGTCCTCAACCCTTATTACGCATTCACTTCTAGTAGGCATACCGATAATAAAAAATAATAAGGTTAAATGAAAAGAAACATACAAATTGACGACTCTTGACGCACAAACTAGGAGTACGAAGAAGATGAGAATTTCCTAAGCGTCATCTAGTCTCTCAAATATAAATGTGGAGCGCCTCACAATTATGAATAAGAATCTATATAAACGCGTTCTAGAGTCTCACCTATTAAATAATTGTTAAAATGATGTTGAAAGTACAATGTTAATGTAATAAACTCAGTTAAAGAAGTCTAGATCCAAAACTACAAAGACATACCTTGACTTCCAGAAACTAGCTAAATTGAACTAGTATACGTCCCTATGTTGAGTGAAGGTTTGTGGGTCTCATTTTGAATCAAAACATGTAAAATTACTTTGAATAATTAAAATATAGTATAAAGGGTCCAAACGTCTAGTAGAGACTCCGTAAGAACTACCCGAAGGGTCTTTGAGAAGGACCCGAACATTGGCGAGTAAGCTGCCAAAGTAGCTTGCGGCAGCCACGATGTGTAGCAAGCCACAGATGTTGACCTCAACATTGAGTGGTAAAATTTTACCCCTCGATTCAGGGCCTTCACAAGGGGACCCAGATTTGTGAATTTATTATTAAAATTCCCCTGCCACGCGAAACCACTTCCCAGATTCGTTCACCGTTTTAATGTCACATTGAATCCACAAAAATACCTAATTAAGTGTAACATCTAATAACTTTAATTAACTAAGGTTAATCTCAGAAAAACAAGAATAATCAATTTTGAGAATAAGTAAGGAAATCTGGAATATTTCCTGTTTTGAAAAGTCAGTTTATGAATTTTCAAGTTGCCAGAACTTCCATCTTAGGAGAAGGTTGGATGAGTTATTTATATGGATGGAAATATCTAGGGAAGATATTTCCAAGGACACCATGTTTTTGAATTTTTGAGGTTGTATGAGTGATATATGACTAACGAATGTTGGGATATTGGACTGATGAAAGTCCAGTCCTAATTTTAGTAAAGGAAAAGTTGTCTTTCCATCCGATTATTTCCTTATTCATTTTAAGGTAATAGTAGGGGTAAAAAAAGGTCCCAAATCAGTTTCATAAAATTTATAATGCTTAGGGCTTGGAAGAAAAAGAGAAAAGAAGAGGAAGACTATGAATTGTCCAAGAACTCCAAGATCATTGCGTGGATTTTGTCGGGTGTGATCCCTATCAAAGTATGTGAGATCAGTCTGTGGTGGGTCCTTTAACCCACACCCTAATTTGGTTACTTACAACAAATTTGAATTATTTGAATGAAAATATCGAAGGTCTTGATGAAAAGTTGTGAGGTTCTTGCTTGTTGAATTGTAGTTGATCTCTATTAGATTTGAGAAATGTTTTTGGACGTTTTTTTTTGTCTAATATAATTGGTAATGAAGTATTTATAGATCCTAAGTGTTGGGCGTGTGATACATGGGAGATTAGAGGAGTTAGAATGTTAAATCAGAGAATATAAGTTTAAAATCGCGTCTGATAGGACCTGGGTGCGACGCTTGCCATAGCCCTTCAAGATAGGCTCTCTCCGTCAAGCCCTGGCGTGTCGCACTAACCAGAGCGCCTGAGAACAATCTCTGTCTATCTGGCTATGGCACTGTTCAACTTTTAAAGCACAACGACGCCGTGAAGACCCCATTCTTTCCCTATCTCTGTGTACTAGTTCCTACATGAGGTACTTATCATTCCTAGTTGATTCCAAATCTCTAAATTAAATCTAAACATCATGAAATAATCCATAAACGTCACATCTGGGGACACCCCCTAGAAGTAACCAATGTCGTCATTTTTGAAGAGTACTAAGACTAACCTCTTAGCATTTGTCATTATATTTCATACTTTATATGCAGAATATTTAAAACTTTTCTCATATATCTATCATGATATTTATATAGTCCTCTCGTATAGACATAATATATTCATATAGAGTATACATAGACATTTTTTATAAGAATATCACATAGTGTTCTACTTTATGACACACACACACACGCACACACGCATACACACACACACACACATATATATATAATATATATATGTATATACGTGTATATATATATATACATGTATGTATGTATATATGTATATATATATGTATATGTATATGTATATATATGTATATATATATATATATAGAGAGAGAGAGAGATATAGAGAGAGGATACAACATAGCATTAAAACGGATGTCTCATATTAAACGAATAAAGAGTATAACAATTGGTCATAGCCCATACATCAACACAAAAATGTCATATATAGGCTATATAATCATAGTTTTCAAATGAGAGAGAATGAATAAAGTATCTTTAACACTAATCAACACCCAATGCTAGAAAGTTACATTGTTCTAGAAGTAGTGAGGACCGGCCCAACTTGTAGAATAATATTCCAATCCTTTTTTAAAAAGTCTTCACAGACCCTTCAACGACCGGAACAAAAAATATTTTGGACAAAGGGAGTAATAGGCTTAGCATATCACTTGCACTAACTATGGGCGCATATGCACACACAACATAGAAATCGCGCTAAAAATGAAATTTGTTCAAACATGCTAAATTATTTTGAAAAGAATCATGCACATCCAACAACCCATATAAACCAATGAACATGTAACTCCTATGTCAAGGCCATACACAACTGAAGACCAACATCATCAAGTATAGCCAAGTCAAAATATATATTAAAGTTCATAACACCATAATATAATCAAGACCCTTACCAATAACCCATAATTTAACCTACAAGGGCAATGACCAAGTAAAGTCCCATAGCCCTACATAATCAGGTACACAAAAAAAGGACCATAAAAAATGCCTTTCTTCACATAACCTAGAATCGAAAGTAATCCTCCTCGTACTTTGCAATATAGACCAACAACATTTTAATAAGTGAAAGTAACATCATATACAATCAATAACATGTAAAGTTAACATAACATAATAGCCACTTTCTAAGATCATAAAAACATAAGAACCAGCTCTGAAGTCTTTCCTCAAGGTTAACTAGTGCAAGACGTAGCTAGAGTCACATAACCCTACCTAGGATATGTCAAACCTCTTAAGTTACCATAGTTATTTTTTACTTCATTACTTTATTTTACTTTCGGGAAAACATTCCTTAACCTACATAGATCACTAGAGTGATGTGTTGAATTTGGTGTTGAAAAACCTTACATCGATCAAGTGTGGTCTACCGGCCAAAGTAGTACCAAACATGAACATAGCATGTAGGTGTATGTACTAGCTAGTATTCCCATTGTTGCAACATAGTTTATCGATCTTGGGGGCTGTCATGGAAAAATCACCATGTGCCCTTTTGGGACTATGAGGCTATCCACCCATTGAGGACTATGGTGAACCCTTTCTTCCCTCCTTGGGAAGGCATCACCCCTCACCTACAAGTTCACTTGGTTTTAAGTTACAATCCCTTATGATGTGTCTTTAAGACTTTATTAGTAATCATAACTTTTTGTAGGTCATAGGGTCTATCCCTTATATAATCATCATCATAGCTTAATTGGAATTGCAGGAGTATTATCCTATTATTAGAATTGACAGAGGTGAGGTTATCACATTTACATAATCACACTATGATAAGACATATAGATACATCATCACTATCGTTTTACCAATATATCTTAGCCAACAAGTCACAAGTCATTATTCAAGACATTCCAATTCAGCATCATGCCAACACTAATAAATCTAATCATAAGTCATAATTCCACAAAACATAATAACTAAACAAAAGTAATCATAATTGAAGTAAATTATTGAGATCACAAGACTTACCCCATTCTCCTTCACAAGCCATCATCAAGGCTTTACACCCAACAATCCAATTAAACCAAATAATGGGTCTAGCATCATCACACAATAGTAAATAACACAAAAATTAAGTTAATTTCATCATCACTAGCAAAATTTACTTCAATTGATAACATAGGGTAAGGGTTCAAAGGGTTCATCATGAATTCTTCATAAAATGGATCCAATCCAACACTACATTCGTAATACCTCTAAAATTACTTAGGTGAAGATAAATCTATCATGTTTTAAATGAACATATAATATACTTAAATAATTTATAATTATGTAATGAGGAGTGTCCAAAGTATTAGGTAAGTTTGAAGAGAAATGTCAAGGGACGACCAAGATTCTTAACGACAAGTCACCTATGTGCTTCATTTGTATTTCCTGTATTTATGAGTGTTATATGATCTTATGAGGTCCTTATATGAGTTATTATAGTTTTTATAGGTATTGTGTCAACTTTCATGAAGTTTGGAGGTCAAACGTCCATGACTTTTGGAAGGTTTGCCTTGAAGCGACCTTGTGTGTCTTACCATGTTTCTTCAAGATTCATGTGTTTGTTTTGGATGAAATTTATGTGGGAGATCCTAAAATTTTATACGATCATATTTGGCTTGTAAACTTCTGGGAAAACATCCCCATGGACCAACCAGGGGTCCTTCAGGAAGGACCTTGGAAAGATCCAAAGCTGTCAAGGAGAGCGCCAATCGACTAAGGCAAATAATGGCCCGTAGGCTGGTTGACGCCCCGTCATTGGTGGAAGTTATTCAAGAATTAGACTAGGGAGGTCAGGATTCCAATTCCCAGTCTCTGAACAAAATGACGTCTATCCAGCACGGTCTGTTTGTGGACAACAATCCGTCGATGGGCCAATCATTGGTGAGGCCTTCAACTTTGCAGTTCACTGTTAAGTTGCAAGGGTAAATTGGTAAATTCACCCAACGTCCAAATAATTTTTTCGGCGGTTACTTAGGTCTATTTTATATATTTTAAGTGATAAGTCCTAAATACATAGATGAATTCATTCTTCCAAATAAAACCCCTAAAATCTCTAAGAAATTCTCTAGGACTTAATTGGAGCCAAAACTCAAGGAAGAGCATAGATTTGATATTTGAATTCTGATTCTTCATAAATTTTGTGGCTTAGCTTCATTTAGGTATTATTTTTTATCCTTGAAACTCTATTCATCAGGGAGACCCACATTCAAAGAGATTTGTTAAGTTATCTAAAGATGAACTTGTCCAATTTAATGATCTATCCGTGTGTTCTTGCATTAAATGTTTTGAATCATTATATATTTATTATATTAATGTTAATTATATTATTTTAACATATTTAACCTATGAACACATATAATTCATGAATCCTAGATTTGGACTACTTTGTGGTTGAGTTGATATTGTCATAATGCAATTGAATTCTAGTGTAGTTTTACATGGGCTATTGAATAATGTAAGAATTGTATTCAATAGACGTATAGGCTGTCTTACATTGATAAATACATTAAATTGACCTAGATTCGTTGAGTATTATGATTTTTGTATTGAAGTTATGATCATGGGCATTGGTAAGGGCCTTTTGGTATTGAATTGGATGATTTAGCCATAAATTGAAGCGTTGAGAATAGATTCGTTGTACGTTGCCTTAGTTAAATTTATTTAACATAATGTAGATCTTGAATTATGTTGTGATTGGAACGGTCCAATTACGGTTTTGCTGCTATTTGCTTTACTTGTAAATGATGTGGCCTTGTTGACATTACTTTATGTAATATGATGATCATGGCCTTGTCGGCACTACTCGATATACTATTGTAAATTGTGTAGTTTACTTATGTGAAGTATGATAATATCTATCTAAATGTATGTAATGGTCTTACGACCTGAAAGTTCCCCCTAGAAGTTAAGGAAAACCCTTGGATCGGGACAAGGCGCACATGCCCCTTTGCGGTCTTATATAAGCCCTTTAACTATCGTTCATTACAATAAGACATGAAAAGTAGTGAGGAATTAAAACTTTTTACGAATAAATTAATAAAAGGAACACATTTCATAAATGCTAAGGAATAATCTCGTCTTTACAAGAAAATCTAAAGACACGATATAAAATCTTAGGGACACGACTCTTTACATTGAAACAAAAATAAATAAGACTAATTAACAAAACTAAGAAACATAGACTGTGCGCTCGAATATATGAAGACATACCAAATCATAAGAGAGTAGATTTCCCTAGCTTCACCTTCTAAACATCTTCTTGCTTCCAAACCTCTACTTATGGAGTATAGAAAAGAATGGAGTTAGTACATATAATGTTCTAAATATGGCATATGCAAAAACATTCAAAAAAGGACATTTTAGTATAAACACATTTTCATGCTAATAAAATAAAATATTAAATAATATAGAAGTAAAACAACATAAAAATCATCATTTAACACTTAGAGAAGCATTTGGATAATTTTAACAAAAAGAAGCAATTTATAGTAAGCTTTCAAAAATATTATAGTGAACGCTTTTTAACATTACAATGGATTAATTCATTCCAAAAATAGTGAACTTCAAAGGCCAAGCAAAGAGAAAGTGAAGTCATTTCTGTAGGAGTTTCCCTAACTAAGGTTATTCTAGGACTCACCAAGTTAAGACATGAAGGAAGTGCACATAAACCTTATTTAATACACACCAAAGTTATCCTAATGACTACACCTTTTAGGATTACTCACCTCGGGATAAAAAGTTCCCACTAAATGTAAAGACATTAGAAGAAAACTGAAGCAATACACCAAAAGTTCACTTTTGGAATGCCTTCTTTGTGCAATGACTAAATAGCATCCCGTACCACCACCTACCTTAAGGTTTGCTTAGTGCAATGTCTATATAGCGTCCCATACCACCACCTACCCTATGTAGTAAGTTCTTTGAGGGACTTAGCTTATTCAATTCATATAAGGCTTACCAAGTCTCCCCCTTTCGGAATGCCTACCAAGTACAATGGATAAATAGGTCCCATTCTACTACATATCCTAAGTAGTACAAATTTTTAGAAGACTTATCACTTTGATTACTGATATATCGTGGTCTCATGGTATTTTAAATGTTTTTTCCTTTAGATTAGTGTGTGTCCAAAATACTTTTTGTATTTATTTTTATGTAAGTTTCTCTTTAGTTGCAAGAAATTTGTCTAATGATTAACGCGGATGTTTTTTAGCAAGAAATGCAGAAAACTTACCAACTATGGGGCCTGTGACGGTCCGTCGAGCTTGTGACGGCCTGTAGGTTACATCGTAGTGAAGCTGCTGAAGGAAGATTGGGAAGTCTGACCTATGTGTGGAATTACGACGTTTATGACAGACCGTCATAGCCACGATGGTCCATCCTGCTTGTTCGTCGTGATGATCATAGAAGTAGTCCTAGTAATTAAATTCCAAGAAGTTTAAGTGTAATGCAATGGAGACCTTCGATGGACTATTGTGCTTGAGATGGTGCTCATACCTGTTCGGCAAGGGTAATGAAGAAAGCAGTAGAAGGATTTCTAAAGTATAGGATGACGGAGGCCCTGACGGCCCGTCGTGACAATGACGGCCTGTCGTGACCACAAAGGCCCGTCATTAGGTCCGTCGATCCATCCATGTTTTGAAATATTTTCAGCAATTAGAGTTCTTGTTTTATTAGGTTTTTGTTTTTTAAAAAATAGTTCAAAAAACCTCATTTTTGGTGTTAGATTCTCTTATGTTAGACTCTTTGTTAGTAGACTTTGTGATTGTTATAACTTTTGAGAATTTTTAGTCCTCGATTAATTTTAGTAATTGATACACTTTTGGTTGAATTGATTGTTGGTGCGTTTGTTGATTAATCAAGTGAACTTCTTGATTTTATTCTTTCGCATTGAAGTAAGTGCATGAATTCTTATATTACATATATGAATATTATGATTATGAGTATGGGTAACTAAAATCCATAACTACGGTTGTGGGAACCATGGGTGAATAATGAGGTAAAGCCTAACTAAAATAACTATTCTAGAATAGTGTGTTGCATGTATAGATAATTCTTTCGCTTAGAAGTCTTTTTAATGGATGGACAACATTATAACTCTCCTTAATGATACTTGCCAAACTAAGGAGGTAGAAAATAAGAAACGAATTATCAACAAAGATTTAGTGTATACTATCTAATAGGCTAGTATTGGTTTGTACGAGGTAATAACTTAGTCAAATATCGAATACAATGCTTAATATGAGGTAAAGGTAAGGGTTAGTATTGAAACACACGTAGCCGGACCAAGGTGCAGAGTGAAATTTTGTAGATGCCTGACCAAGGATTTAGAAATACATAACTTATCACTTTGCATGAAAGATACTAGGAAAGAATTGTTATAGACAGAATCATCAAGTTAGGAACCTGTGGGAACACTTAAACCCTAGTTTTTTTTAATAATTGATTAAACTCCAAAGTTTAATCCTGTTAATTGGTTACTTTAATTTAGTTAGTTATCTTTGTTAATTTATAAATACAAACCCCCATTTTATTGTCTTTTGTTTTCTAATAAAATATTTGACTAAATAATAGTAATAATAGATTGATGTTAAGTTTGAACTATTTTTCTCCTGGGAACGATCCTAACCTCATTAGTTGGGTTCTTTACTCGCTACGACCGCTTTACATTTTATTTGAGAAGTAAGTTTGAGCGTATCAATTACCTTTTGTGGGAATTAGCATACACTTCATACACAATGAGAGATAGACATGGAATCGTTACATTAACCCCTATTGGATGTGGGATCCTTGCCTAGAGTAAGGTCCTTATTTTAGCTTTAACATGAATTTCCTATAAAATACACCTATGTGGGCGCATAATTAAGGTATAAGGATATTGCTACTAAATAAGTCATTCTCTACTAACGAGGAATACTCATCTCAAGAGGTTTGGAATACAACATGTCAACTCACGAATTGTAACCACCACTTCTTCATATCCTCTCGGTTCTAGTAATAATTCCCCACTGATTAAAAATATTATATACTATAGGTTAAGGATAACTAGTGAAGACCATATCCAACTCACGAAGGGCATTCATCCTCCAACCTATCTTAGAAAGATGTTAGGTTGCTACTAAACACTTTATCTTAACTCACAAAGCATGTTCACCCCAAAACTCCTCTTTTGACTTAACTTACCATCATTATTCATTCATTTAAGTATTAGTGTTTGTACATGTTAGAACACCTTCAACATAAGAATCCTTTAAATTACATTCAATTAGACGCATGCTTAGACTTTCATTCATCACAATATACAATTTATTATGCTCAACATATACACATACTTCATTTAGGTATAATCAAGGGAAAACATACAATTCAAGCCTCATAATGAACATTAACATGAACCTCATCATTATTAATTCATTTTACACACTAGGCCTTTAAATCCATACTTTAAATACATCCCAAATATAATCAATTAGAACAACTAAACACCTCCACCAAGAAGGTGGACCATACCACTCGAGAGTATTTCATAGCTTTAACCACCTATAATAATTTTTTTTAATCATAATATGTCCCTTAGGGAAGTATCTAAAACATAGTAACAACATAAGGAAACAAAGTTCAAACACTACACAATCATGTACATTTAACCCTTTTGCTAAGACCAAAGATGGAAATATGCCTAAATATGAGTGCATTAGAATTTTGAAATTAAAATCATCAATTAATACTAGCAGAAATTTTTAACTATGAAAAAACATTTACCTGAAGACCCATGCTTTGAATCAAGCCTAGAAGAAAATAGAATTTCAAAACCCCATTTGAAAATCGTTTATAAATGACTCTTTGAGTGAAAGAAAATTCAAGGATTACTACCATACCTAAAGTATAAGAAAACACACTAAGTTTGATGAAGAAAAACTTTCAAACCAGACCTCCTATCTCTCCTTGAGTCTTAGCTCCAATAATAACTTTGAGAGAGTTTATTTTTAGATAGATAGATTGAATATTTGATGTGAGGGGTATTGTCTATGTGTAGGACTTAAAACTAATGTAATATAACATAGAAACCCTAAAAACATCATCCTACTGTCATAAAAGACATTGGGTTAATTTTCAAAATAGACCAAACAAAAATAATGCATGTGACAGCTTTTGTAGTAGCCTATCAACATACCCAAGCAACAGGGCGTCGACTAAACAACGAACCGTGATACATGGGAATCGTTTGGGTCTTCAAATGGAAAGTAGAGGTTTTATATCCCACGCTAGGTCTAGAAGTACCGACCTAGACGACGAGGCGTTGACTAGAATATGGTCGTTTGGTTGCTAGGTGTCCTTGAACAGTGGTTTGGCAGGTTGGGTGGTAAGTCCTAAGGATACTAATATAAATCATTTTATTACAAATTTAACTCATTGAACAATCACGAAGCTCTAATTCCCCTTAGTTCATTTTACAATGTTACATTCTCCCCATTAGGAATAACATTCATCCTCGAATGACACTAAAAATTAAAGACCATCAAGGAATCTATTAGCAAAAAAATGACAGAATACATTAATGGTCAAGCATTCAAAATCAATGCACCAACTAACAAGGAACACAAATTTCAAACACTTTGCAACAAAGGCATCTTTTGCATCAACTTCAAAATTTTAAAAAAACACCCTTATACTTCTCTTTGGAGGAACTACCATTTACAAAATTAAACATTCTAATGTACAACACTTCTACACACATTAGAGGCAGATTTTATAACATCACAATTTTTTTCAAAATGAAAAATCTTCCATTGAGAATCACTGTAACACAGTGAAACATGCTAGAATTTCAAAAATCCATTGTTACAGCAATTCATCAAGAAGACATGATCATATGAAATATAAAATCATATGAACTCATCTCAAAACATAAATACAATAACCATAAAGGACTATGACTTACCGGGACTATTAAATCCAGATTAGTTCTCCCTCCTAGCTCCCATCCCATAGGGAGGGTTCTTCTTTGGATCATTAGAATCTAGAGGAGCTTGATTGCCTTTTCACATTGGACATAAAGTTAGATCAGTCACTCATATTGTGACCCATGCTTCCACACCCAAAACAACCATCCGTTTTGGCAAGACACTTACCCAAATGTTACTTTCCACAATAAGTACACGTAGTCCTCACAAAAGTATGACCACAACCTTGGGAATGTTGGTTTGGAGCCATATCCTTGTTGCCGATTGAATAATATTAGTGATAGAACCATTTATTAGGTTTTTGGTTACTATAATAATTTGACCTAGGCCTCTTACCCTTTTTCCTTATCTCCTTATTTTTGATTCCTCATTTTGTTGTGCATACACCATGAACTTAGAAATATCCATGTCATTGTCGTACGTCACTCTTTATCAACCAATCTAGACACTCTCATTATGAATTTGCTCATCCTAGACCTAGGGTTGGCCACTATAGTTAGGGAATACTTAGAGAGTTGGGTGAATTTACGGGAGTACATCAACCTAACACATCAAGAGTTAAAACCCCGTAAAATAGTCCGAGGAGTAGTCCTACAAGGCATCACCAACTTATTATACAAATAATTATGAACGATCAGATAGAACAAATGCAATATGGAATAGTAGATTAAATAAAAAATGGACGCCTAGACAAATATCTGAACAATATAAATTTTTAGATGTATATTGTGTCATAGATATAAATAAAGCAATCTTACTATGGGTAGAAAATATATCTAAACAACAAATTGATAAAATGATAACAAAAAAAGAAACACCAGGATATATAGAAAGAACATTTGTGGGAACAACGAAATTATGGATAGGAAATTTACCCCCAGAAAGTCTAGAAACACTTAGAAGTGATAAGAAAATAGATGGATCTCCATCAACAACGAATATAGATATACTAGATAAATACAAATTAGCAATACGAATTGAATTTTGTGGCATGCCTAAAGAAATAAAGGAACAAAATAGAGAAAAAATAAATAAATAGACAACTTATGACAAAATTAGCTATATGTAATATGTGTTATATAGAAGAATATATATGTTTATTCAAAGAATATTATTATAAAGCAAGATATGATACAAACGAAGCAAAAGAAATAAGAAGACAATATTTTACAAAACAACCAGAACCATTTAGTACAAATATAATTAAAGACTGGAACAATGAAGGATTAACAGATACTTTAGGAGCTAGAATAGTATTTCTACAACAATGGTTTGTACAATTATGTGAAAACTATAAGGAAAATTAAAAATTGGAAGAGTACTAATTAAAAACCTAGCATGTTGTAAAGATAAAGCGGCACCATAGTTTGGTTGTACTGATAAATATTACAAAAAACAAAGACCTAGACGACACAAAAATTATAGAAAAACCAAAACTAGATACAAATACGGGAAACCAAGACAAAGATATTATGTAAAAAAATTATAAAATAAAAAGACCGTATAGACTTAAAAGAAAAATAACAGAATGTACTTGTTACAACTGTGGAAAGATAGGACATTTAGCTAGAGATTGTACGTTACATAAGAATCCAAAAAGAAAACAAATCATATATGACAAATCCACAAAAACAGGTACACTCATTTACATTCATGAGTAGTTAAACGGTTTTATTCCTAATAATCTCTAGTTGATTATAATTGTTATCATGTTTTAATAATGTTATAATAACCATCTTCAGAAAGTTTGCTACGGAAATATTCTGCGAGTAAGTATGCCCAGACTATGCCATCCGAAAGTTGAAACCGGTAGGAAATAAGGCCGATTAGGGGTGTAAACAGAGTTGAGGCACTGTTAGGGTAACTGATTAAAGAAGAAAACCGTATAAGTGACCAGAAGAGATGATTATTAAATCATTATTATTGCATAATAAATAAGTATAATCAATTAAGTGGTTAGAAGGAATAAGATTTTTAGCAAAAATATGTTGAAATGAATAATTATTTACTAGATGATGATGTTAATTACAAGATATTGATACTTTATATATTGAAAGATCTTAATACTGATATAAAAAGAATAATTTACGAAAAATTATTGACATACCAGATAATCAAAGAAACAACCCAAGATTGGGCAGAATTAATTATACAAAATGATTTTGACATAGATTTATATAAAGATCTAGAATTAATCATAGATCAATTATTGATTATTTATACTTACAATTCTGGAGAGAAACTAAGAAAGAAATAGAACTACTTGAAAAGGTACTAATTGAAAATTTGTAAAAGTATTTAAGAACTAGAGAAAATAAATATTTAGAATATATTGCAAATAACGCTAATGAAATTCAACGATTAAATCCACTTAAGAAAGAATATTATGGAAAAATATTTAATTTTTAAAATCATGAAGAACAATCCATCAACAAATAAAGTAACTACCGTAAAAAAAACTCAGATAGAAAGAAAAAATGATACAGAAGAAGTTCAAAACTTTATAAATAGAATATGAATTATTGCATCTTACTAAAACAAATACTAGTTAGACAAATATAATTTCTAAAACAGAATATAAATATATTTGATATCTGAAAAAACAATATGAACAAAGAAAAATATAAGCAACAACTGATAGAAAATATAATTGAAAAACGACAAGAGTTAAAATATAGAAAAGAAAGACTAGAAGAAAATATGTTAGCAGGAGTATGTAATAAATTGATAATATCACAAAGAAAAGTTATATTTATGCTAGATATACAAATAAATTTCCTTGAATATAAATTACAACATAAATTAAAATGAATAAAGAAAATTTGCAGTAGACGAAAAACATATGAAAACCAAGACGGACTGGTAATAAAAATAATATTTTTAAATTTAGAAAGACGATATAATCAAATAGGAAATAACTTGTATTTAATGCTAGGAAACGAAACAGAAAAATTAGGAGATAGTTTAACAGCGATGGTAAGAAAAACAAAGGAAAACCAAGAACTAGATAAATCAAAAGAGATTGAGAAAATAAGAACACCAGCAAAACAAAAAGTACAACATCTAGAGGAACAAAAAAATATAAATAAAAGTGAATTAGAAAAAGAATTAGCCGAGCTAAAATTAATATATGAAACCAAACAAAAAGAAAAACAAATAGAAAAAATAAAGAACTAGAAAAAGATAAAGAACTTGAATTGACAAATGAAATAAATAAGATGAAAAAAAATTACATGAAAATCTTGAAATAGACGAAATAAATGAATTAGATACAATGAACGATCAAAAATCAGAAATAAGTGATATAAGTGAAACGTACACAGAACTTTTAGAACAAGTAAATAACCCGAATGAATAAGAAATAAATACATGAGATGTAAATCAACCTAGCACATCAAGAGTTAAAACCCCGAAAAATAGTCCTAGGAGTAGTCCCATAAGGACAACACCAACTTATTATACAAATAATTATGAACGATCAGATAGAACTAATGCAATATGGAATAGCAGATTAAATAAAAAATGGACGCCTAGACCAATAACTGAACAACATAACTTTTTAGATCTAGATTGTGTCATAGATATAAATAAAGATATCTTACTATGGATAGGAAATATATCTAAACAACTAATTGATAACAAAAATAACGACAAAAGATACACCAGGATATAAAGAAAGAACATTTGTTGGAACACTGAAATTATGGATAGGAAATTTATCTCAGAAAGTCTAGAAACACTTAGGAGTGATAAGAAAATAGATGGATCTCCATCAACAACAAATATAGATATACTAGATAAATACGAATTAGCAATACGAAATAAATTTGGTGTCATTACTACTGAAATAAAAGAATAAAATAGAGAAAAAATAATAAATAGACAACTTATGACAAAATTAGCTATATGTAATATGTGTTATATAAAAGAATATACATGTGCATTCAAAGAATATTATTATAATGCAAGATATGATATAAACAAAACAAAATAAATAAGAATACAATATTTTACAAAACTACCAGAACCATTGAGTACAAAAATATTTAAAGATTTGAATAATGAAGGATTAACAGATACTTTAGGAGCTAGAAGAGTACTAATTAAAAGCCTAGCATGTTGTAATGATTAAACAGCACCACAGTTTGGTTGTACAGATAAATATTATAAAAAACAAAGACCTAGACGACCAAAAATTATCAAAAAACAAAAACTAGATATAAATACAACAAACAAAGATAAATATATTATGTAAAAAATTATAAAATAAAAAGACCGTATAGACCAAAAAGAAAACTAGCAGAAAGTACTTGTTACAACTATGGAAAGATAGGACATTTAGATAGAGACTGTAAGTTACCTAAGAATCCAAAAAGAAAACAAATTAAAGAAGTAATTATAGATAATGACGAATACATGCAGATAGATTACATAGACTATGAATTAAGCTAAAATGATAGAATATATGAATTATCGGATATAGAAACTTAATTAGGAAATGAAGAAACAAATATGGATCTAGATAATGATACAATGAACGAAGAAATCTAATGTGTGAAGATGATATAAAGATTATATCTAAGGTAGACTATCAAAAGGAAGAATCATCAAAACAAAAAAATATATTTGATAATACAATCTTTGAACAAATAAAAGGAAAAGAATTAGATTTAAGTGTTGAAAAAGTACTTGAATACCTACCTTAAGAAATTGGTTCAAAGACAAAAATATGAATACTATGTAGTTAGCAAGAAAGAACACATCATAGATTGTAAATATACAAAAGAAAAAGCACAAATACATATACTAAATAAGAGGATAATAAATAAAGAAAAACAAGATATAAAAGCCAAAACACCCATAAAATACGTACACTTAGGAGGAACAAAAATATTGATAAAAGCTTGCTTTAGGGAAGGAATAGATACACCCGTTGAAATATATTTAGCAGATGATAGAATTATATACCCTATAGAAAAAAAGGTAATTAGTGCGGTAAAAGGAAATTTAATATACCAAAAATTTAAATTTATAATAAGTGTCAACGACTCAGTATCATTAACAGATAGAAATATAGATAAAACATTAGTTTTATATTGGAAAATATTTGGAATAAAACTAGCACCAGGCAGTAAAATATTTACAGCAAGATGTAAAAACATATATATACTGATAAAAAAACATAAAGTAACAGCAAGAAATAAAATCAATAGAATAAAGATAGAAAAAAGAATTATAGAACGTGAGAATTAGTATTAGAAACAAAAATTATAAAAACAGGACACTTATGCCCTGGATTACATACTGAGATAGTAACCACAAACGAAGAAATAACAGAAAAAGAAATAATTATAGGAGGAATACCATTAGTAATATCATTTAAAATCACCATGGAAGCCAAAACATTACTCTAGGAATAAAAAGGTTAGAAAAAGTTAAACATATAAATAGAAAATGAACAATAAACAATAACTTACAAAAATAAGAAAATAATAATCAAAAGAACAAAATGAATAATGAAAATACATATACTTGCAAAAATTATTGTAGAAGGATACCAATACATATATTATACCCCCATGATAGATACAGGAGCAGAAGCAAATATATGTAAATATAATTGTTTACTAGAAGATAAATTGGAAAAATTAAAAACACATATGGTAGTGACAGGATTTAATACTGAAGGTAGTATAATCACATATAAAGCAAAAAAAAAAATGAAAATACAAATATGGGATAAAAAACTAACAATAGAAGAAATGTATAATTTTGAATTTACAACAAAAGATATGTTATAAGGATTGTCGTTTTTAGAATTATTTTACTCACAGATTATAACAAAAACACATTGGTGGTTTACCACACCATGCGGAAATAAAATAGAAGCAAAAAGAGTATATAACAAGCAACGTAAACCCACAGAACGGATAAAAGGAAGTGAAAAGATACACCAAGAAATGGAAAATATAAGTAAAAATTGAATAACACAATTAGAAATTATCATATTTACAATTGATAAAGTCAAGATAATTAACGAACAATCAGAATTATTATATAGTGAAAATCCATTACAAGGATGGGAAAAGCATAAGACGAAAGTAAAAATTGAATTAGTAGATGAAAATAGTATAGTAACACAAAAACAACTAAAATATAGTTTTGATGATTTAGAAGAATTCAAAATGCATATAGATGAACTATTAAAAAATAATTATATAGAGAGCAATAGTAAACATACAAGTCCAACATTTATATTTAATAAACATAGTGAACAAAATCGAGGTACAAGTAGAATGGTTATATATTATCGCAACATAATGCTAAAAGTAAAACATATAACTAAGATACTTAAAATAAGACATATACAAGGATATAACTATTTTAGTAAATTCGATTGTAAATAAGGATTTTATCACATGAAATTAGAAGAAGAATCTAAACAGCTAACATCATTCACAGTACCACTGTCACGACCCAAATCCGGGCCGCGACTGGCACCCACACTTACCCTCCTATGTGAGCGAACCAACCAATCTAACCTTAACGTTTCAATATAATATCAACAGAAGTAATGCGGAAGACTTAAACTCATTAAATAAAGACCAATTCATTAACTTCTAAAATTCAACATCTATTATTCCCCAAAATCTGGAAGTCATCATCACAAGAACATCTACGATCAAACGACTAAACTAAGAGTATTCTAAAAGCTAAAAATACATAAGAAGCTAGTCAATGCCGGAAGTTCAAGGCATCAAGACTTGAAGAAGAAGATCCAGTCCAAGCTAGAAGCATTAGCTCACCCTGAATTTCCGATGTAGCAAGACTGGCTTGAATTACTGTTGAGTTGAAGACGATGGAACGTTTGCTGCACTGAACAAATAAACAAGAAGAGAACATAAAAGTAGGGGTCAGTACAGAACACGGGTACTGAGTAGATATCATCGGCCAACTATAAATAGAAAACAGTATGTATTAAGCAATATCATAAAATCAACTAATATCCTTAGGCATGCAGCATTTACAATTACCATAACCCTTGGTTACAACACCAAGCACATCAATCAGGACTCACACCTCCTCATCATACTCATTTGGGAATTTAGTTCATTAGATTGGATATATTAACATATTTCAAGATTCATTATCTTTATTCTCCTCGTGTCGGTACGTGACACTCCGCTCCTCAATATACTATCCTGGTGTCGGAACGTGACACTCCGATCCTCATTCTATCCTGGTACCGGAACGTGGCACCCGATCCATATTCTATCCTAGTGTCGGAACGGGACACCCGATCCATATTCTATCCTGGTACCGGAACGTGGCACCCGATCCATGTTCTATCCTGGTGTCAGAACGTGACACCCGATCCATATTCTATCCTGGTACCGGAACGTGGCACCCGATCCATATTCTATCCTGGTGTCGGAACGTAACACCCGATCCATATTCTATGCTGGTGTTGGAACGTGACACCCGATCCATATTCTATCCTAGTACCGGAACGTGGCACCCAATCCATATTCTATCCTGGTGTCGGAACGTGACACCCGATCCATATTCTATCCTGGTACCGGAACGTGGCACCCGATCCATATTCTACCCTGGTGTCGGAACGTGGCACCCGATCCATATTCTATCCAGGTGTCGGAACGTGACACCCGATCCCCTAATCTCACTACTTTAATTCATCAAACATTCTTGTATACCAAGGCATCATCATTAACAAAGTAGATTAGGGTTTCTTTTCAAGATTTGGGATTCAATAGCTTCATTATGCTTATTTATTCATAATTACATAACCACAACATGCAAACACACAATTAAGCATATAGAAGGGTTTACAACACTACCCAATACATTTCATTCGCTATTAAGAGTTTACTACGAATAGTGTATAAAAACCATAACCTACCTCCACCGAAGAATTGAAATCAAGCAAGTTAATCCTCAAAGCTTGGTGCTTTCCCCTTCTCTCGATCGTTTCTCTCTCTCCCTTCTTGTTCTTTCTATTTTCTTATTCCAACCCTCTTTCTTTTACCCTAATTGGTATATAATTAAGAATAAAAGATGGCAATAATGCCCCACTAATTAACTTAAGGTTACCTCTTTTAACCCCCAAGTAATTAGACTTATTGACATTAACCCACTAACTTTATAATTAAGGCAAGAATAGTCAAAAACGTCCCTTAAAATTTAACCAGAAATTCGACTCCAACTGGGATTACACAGGTCGTCGCAAAGTTCAGAGACCCAAATTTCCACCAAGGGCCTGTGACGGTCCGTCACACCTGTGACGGTCCGTCACACCTGTGACGGTCCGTCCTGACATTTCGTTACAAAGTTCAGAGAGTCAATTTTAGCACCCAAATTTCAGAATTTCTAAGTGTTTTGGGATGAGACACCCTCGACGGTCCGTCGTGCCCATGACGTTTCGTCGTGGGTTCCGTCGTCTCATCCTGTTTTTCCAGAAATAAAATCTGCTGCTCAAAACGACTAAACAGGTCGTTACATTAGATACCAATTTACCCATCGTTCTTCCCCGAACGATCACAAGAAGGAAAACAAGGGCGAAAAGGAGTACCTGAATCTGTAAACAGATATGGGTATTTTTCTCGCATATCCGCCTCCTTCTCCCAAGGTGCTTCTTCAACGGGTCGATTCTTCCATTGAACTTTGATGGATGCAATCTCTCTTGACCTCAACTTGCGAACTTCTCTATCTAAAATAGCAACAGGCTCCTCCTCATAAGACAAATTTTCATCAAGCAAAACTGAATCCCAACAGATAATGTAGTTTCCATCTCCATGGTATATTTTCAACATCTACACATGGAATACCGGATTTACTCCGGACAGCCCTGGAGACAAGGCTAACTCATAAGCCACCTCTCCTACTCGCTTAAGTACTTCAAATGGACCAATATACCTTGGGCTAAGTTTACCTCGCTTACCAAATTGCATCACCCCTTTAATTGGCGAAACCTTCAACAAGACTTGTTCACCTTCCATGAACTCTAAGTCTCTAACCTTTTGATCTGCATATTCTTTTTGTCTACTTTGCGCAGCTAGAAGCTTTTCTTGAATAGACTTCACTTTCTCTATCGAATCCCTCAAAAGGTCAGTACCCCAAGGTCTAACCTCGAATGCATCAAACCAACCAATGGGAGACCTACATCTCCTCCCATACAATGCTTCAAATGGGGCCATATCAATACTTGAGTGGTAGCTATTATTGTATGAAAACTCCGCTAAGGGTAGGAAGCTATCCCAATGGCCACCAAACTCTATCACACATGCACGAAGCATATCTCCCAACACTTGAATCGTTCTCTCAGACTGACCATCGGTCTGAGGATGGAACGCAGTACTAAGGTCCAACATAGTACCCAATTCCGCATGCAATGTTTTCCAAAACTTAGAAGTAAACTGCTTACCTCTATCTGATATGATGGATAGTGGAACCCCATGCAATCGCACCACTTCCGAGATGTAAAGTTTGGCTAACTTCTCTGCATTGTAAGTCACCTTGACCGGAATGAAGTGACCAGACTTAGTTAACCTATCAACAATTACCCAAATAGAATCAAACTTTCCCAATGTCTTGGGAAGACCAACCACAAAGTCCATTGCAATTCTCTCCCACTTCCATTCAGGAATGGGCATTCTCTGAAGTGTTCCTCCGGGCCTCTAGTGTTCATACATTACTTGTTGACAATTTGGACACTTGGCAATAAAGTCAACAATATCACGCTTCATTCTACTCAACCAAAAGTGTTGCTTTAAGTCACGATACATCTTGGTTGCACCCGGATGTATAGAATACCTTGAACTATGAGCCTCTGTCAGAATAGTGTTGATCAAATCATCAACACGGGGCACACATACCCTTCCCTTGATTCTCAAAACACCTTCCTCATCGATTTGTGCTTCCTTAGCCTCCCCTCGCAATACTTTATCTTGGATTCGCCTTAGTTTCTCACCATCAAACTGTTTTCTCTTAATTTTGTCAAGAAAAGAAGATCTTGACTCCACACTAGCCAACAATCCTCCCTTCTCATTTACTTCTAATCTCATCAAGTCATTAGCTAGAGTCTGAACCTCTCTAGCCAATGGGCGTCTAGAAGCTTGCAAGTGAGCTAGACTTCCCATGCTTCCCACCTTTCTACTTAAAGCATCCGCTACAACATTCGCCTTCCACGGATGATACAAAATAGTGATGTCGTAGTCCTTCAGTAGTTCCATCCATCTTCTCTGCCTCAAGTTCAAATCTTTCTGAGTAAAGACATACTGAAGGCTACGATGATCCGTGTAGACCTCACACTTAACCCCATATAAATAGTGTCTCCATTTCTTTAATGCAAACACTACCGCAGCCAATTCCAAATCATGAGTTGGATAGTTACGTTCATGCACCTTTAATTGCCTTGAAGCATAAGCAATCAAACTTTTCTCTTGCATTAGTACTGCACCCAAACCAGAATAGGATGCATCACAATAAACAATGAAGTTCTTACCCTCTACTGGCAAGGTAAGGATAGGTGCGGTAGTCAACAAAGTCTTGAGCTTCTGAATGCTTCCTCACATTAGTCCGACCATACAAATGGGACATTCTGCTTAGTCAAGTTCGTCAATTGGGAAGCAATAGAAGAGAATCCCTTGACAAATCGATGGTAGTAGCTAGCTAACCCAACAAAGCTCCTTATTTCTGACACATTAGTAGGTCTTACCCAATTCTTCACTGTCTCAATCTTAGAAGGATCCACCATCACTCCATCCTTAGAAACCACGTGTAAGAAGGACACTGCATCTAGCCAAAACTCACACTTAGAGAACTTGGCATAAAGCTTTTTCTCCCTCAACATTTCCAATACCATTCTAAAATGCTCTTCATGTTCCTTCTTGCTCTTTGAGTATACCAATATATCATCAATAAATACGATCACGAAGAGGTCCAAATATGGCTTAAAAATCCCGTTCATCAAGCTCATGAACGCAGCAGGGGCATTCGTAAGACAAAAAAACATCACTACAAATTCGTAATGCCCGTACCTCGTTCGAAAAGCAGTCTTTGGCACATCCGTTGCCCGTATTTTCAATTGATGATAACCGGATCTCAAGTCAATCTTAGAGAAGACACAAGCACCTTGTAACTGATCGAACAAGTCATCAATGCGGGGAAGAGGATACTTGTTCTTTATGGTTACCTTGTTTAGTTGTCCGTAATCTATACACATTCGAAAACTCCCATCCTTCTTCTTTACAAACAAAACCGGAGCACCCCAAGGAGATGCACTTGGTCTAATAAAGCCTTTGTTCAATAACTCTTGAAGTTGTGCCTTTAACTCTCTTAACTCTGCTGGAGCCGTTCTATAAGGGGGTATAGAAATGGGGCATGTGCTCGGTTCGAGATCGATACAGAAGTCAATATCCCTATCTGGTGGCATACCAGGAAGATCTGCAGGGAACACATCCAGAAACTCACGGACTACTGAAACCGACTCAATCGAAGGCACTTGGGTAGTGTCATCCTTGAGATGTGCCAAGAAAGCTAAACACCCTTTACTAACCATTTTCTTAGCACGAAGAAAGGAGATAATACGCACCGGATTGGAAGTGTAGTCACCCTCCCAAACTAACGGATCTGTCCCAGGCTTGGCTAACGTCACCGTTTAGCATTACAATCCAAAATCGCAAATTGCGAAGAAAGCCAAGTCATACCCAGAATTACATCAAAATCATCCATTTCTAAGATAACCAAATCTACATAAGTGTTGCTCCCAACAAATTTCACCAAACAAGACCTATATACCTTTTCAACTACCATAGACTCACCCACCGGAGTAGAAACACGAATAGGCATATCATGTAATTCACAATGTAAATTTAGACCATTAGCAAATGAGGAAGATACATAAGAAAATGTGGATCCAGGATCAAACAGTACATAGGCCATGCAATCACAAACCAGAAGATTACCTGTGATGACAGCATCAGACGCCTCCGCTTCAGACCGCCCAGGGAAAGCGTAACAATGGGCCGTATCGTTCATCTGTCCGTTGCCCCTACCATGTTGTGATGTAGTGGCTCCAGTTTGCCCATCACCTCGGCCGTTTTGGTGACCTCCATTTCCTCGACCACCACGTCCTCCAGAATAACGGCCTCTGCCATGACCACCTCTACCTCTAACATTTGGAGGTCTGTAACTCTGTTTTGGACAATATCCTTAATACGTCCAATCTCCCCACATCCATAGCACTCTCTGGGATCATGCATAGGTCTTTTAGAGAAGTGTTGATCGGTCGGAGGTGGACCCCCAACTACAGTCTGTAGTGAAGACTGAATTGGTCGGACTGAGTAACTTCCCAAACCCTGTCCTCTAGTGTAAGCACCATCAAACTCACCTCCCTTTCGAAACCTTTTTGATGTTGATGTCGGGGTGAAGTCGTCTGGCTTCACTCCTTCCACTTCTATCACAGAGTCTACCACCTCTTGGAAGGATTTTGCCGTTGCCGCTATCTGTAAGGCCGAAATCCGCAATTCTGACCTCAACCCCTTCACAAACCGGCGAATTCGCTCTTGTGGACTGAAACACAGTTGGGTGGCATACCGGGATAATGCAAGAAACTTAGCCTCATATGCATTGACCGACATCCTACCTTGCTCTAGGCTCAAGAACTCATCCCTTTTCCTATCCCTCAAAGTTCGGGGGATATACTTCTCCATAAACAAGCTAGAGAATGAGGCCCAAGTCATAGGTGGTGCCTCTGTTGGTTGACACTCAATATGTGACCGCCACCACATTTTGGCGTTCCCTTGAAACTGATAAGTCACAAACTCCACACCAAACCGTTCTACTATACCCATCTTGTGTAGTAGCTCGTGACAGTCAACCATAAAATCATAAGCATCCTCCGATTCAGCACCCTTGAAGACTGGAGGTTTAAATTTCAAGAACTTACTGAAAAGTTCATGCTGATCATTTGTCATTATAAGCCCAGTAGTCAGACGTGGAAACGTGCCTATTTCCAATGGAACATCCATGCGGGGAGCCATAGTAGCCGCATGTTGTACCTCCGGAGCCTGAGGTGCTGGTGCAGAAAACACTGGGGGTGTCTGGCCCTGATCAGATAACCCGCTTAGATAAGCCAGAACCTGATTGATCATCTTTGGGGTAGGTTGGGGTGGCAATCCCTCATTCTGCACTTGTTCACTTTCCCCATCCTCCCCTTCTCTTATTACTTCCTTAGTCGGTGGAGGAGTCACTGCCCTAGTATCAGATGGGCTAGGCTCTCGTCCTCTTCCCCTAGAGGACGTCCTCCCACGACCTCTACCACAGCCCCTTGCGCTGTTCTTCCTCGAGCCACAGCCCCAGTGGCTGGCTCAGTTGTTTCTTGTCTAGCCGGTGTTGGTGTTGGCGTAGTCGTTGCTCTAGTTCTAACCATCTGCGAAAGAGGGTGAAGATGGTCAGATACCAATTCGTATCGCCTAGATACCAATTGGACTCAAGTAGTAGCACGAAAGAAAGAATGAGAGAGTGAAATTTTCCTAAAGTCTTATATCCTCTCAAGGAAAAGTAAAGGCGTCCCCCTACCGTTCCTTAAGACTCTACTAGACCTGTTCTTGTGTGATGAGACCAACGAACCTAATGCTCTGATACCAAGTTTTGTCACGACCCAAATCTGGGCCAGGACTGGCACCCACACTTACCCTCCTATGTGAGCGAACCAACCAATCTAACCTTAACGTTTCAATATAATATCAACAGAAGTAATGCGGAAGACTTAAACTCATTAAATAAAGACCAATTCATTAACTTCTAAAATTCAACATCTATTATTCCCCAAAATCTGGAAGTCATCATCACAAGAACATCTACGATCAAACGACTAAACTAAGAGTATTCTAAAAACTAAAAATACATAAGAAGCTAGTCCATGCCGGAAGTTCAAGGCATCAAGACTTAAAGAAGAAGATCCAGTCCAAGCTAGAAGCATTAGCTCACCCTTAATTTCCGATGTAGCAAGACTTGCTTGAATTACTGTTGAGTTGAAGACGATGGCACATTTGCTGCACTCCACAAATAAACAAGAAGAGAACATAAAAGTAGGGGTCAGTACAGAACACGGGTACTGAGTAGATATCATCGGCCAACTCAAAATAGAAAACAGTATGTATTAAGCAATATCATAAAATCAACTAATATCCTTAGCATGCAGCATTTACAGTTACCATAACCCTTGGTTACAACACCAAGCACATCAATGAGGACTCACACCTCCTCATCATACTCATTTCGGAATTTAGTTCATTAGATTGGATATATTAACATATTTCAAGATTCATTATCTTTATTCTCCTCGTGTCGGTACGTGACACGCCGCTCCTCAATATACTATCCTGGTGTTGGAACGTGACACTCCGATCCTCATTCTATCCTGGTACCGGAACGTGGCACCCGATCCATATTCTATCCTGATGTCGGAACGTGACACCCGATCCATATTCTATCCTGGTACCGGAACGTGGCATCCAATCCATATTCTATCCTAGTGTCGGAACGTGACACCCAATCCATATTCTATCCTTGTACCGGAACGTGGCACCCGATCCATATTCTATCCTGGTGTTAGAACGTGACACCCGATCCATATTCTATCCTGGTGTCGGAACGTGACACCCGATCCATATTCTATCCTGGTACCGGAACGTGGCACCCGATCCATATTCTATCCTGGTGTCGGAACGTGACACCCGATCCATATTCTATCCTGGTACCGGAACGTGGCACCCGATCCATATTCTATCCTGGTGTCGGAATGTGGCACCCGATCCATATTATATCCTGGTGACGGAACGTGACACCCAATCTCCTAATCTCACTACTTTCATTCATCAAACCTTCTTGTATACCAAGGCATCATCATTAACAAAATAGATTAGGTTTTCTTTTCAAGATTTGGGATTCAATAGCTTCATCATGCTTATTTATTCATAATTACATAACCACAACATGCAAACACACAATTAAGCATATAGAAGGGTTTACAACACTACCCAATACATATCATTCACTATTAAGAGTTTACTACGAATAGTGTATAAAAACCATAACCTACCTCCACCGAAGAATTGTAATCAAGCAAGTTAATCCTCAAAGCTTGGTGCTTTCCCCTTCTCTCTATCGTTTCTCTCTCTCCCTTCTTGTTTTTTCTATTTTCTTATTTCAACCCTCTTTCTTTTACCCTAATTGGTATATAATTAAGAATAAAAGATGGCAATAATGCCCCACTAATTAACTTAAGGTTACCTCTTTTAACCCCCAAGGAATTAGACTTATTGACATTAACCCACTAACTTTATATTTAAGGAAAGAATAGTCAAAAACGTCCCTTAAAACTTAACCAGAAATCTGACTCCAACTGGGATTACGCAAGCTGTGATGGGCCGTCGCACCTGCGACGGTCCGTCCTGCAGGTCGTCGCAATGTTCAGAGACCCAAATTTCCACCAAGGGCCTGTGACGGTCCGTCACACCTGTGACGGTCCGTCTTTCCATTTCGTAACAACGTTCAGAGAGTCTATTTCAGCACCCAAATTTCAGAATTTCTAAGTGTTTTGGGCTGAGACACCCTCGACTGTCCGTCGTGACCATGACGTTTCGCCGTGGGTTCCGTCGTCTCAGCCTGTTTTTCCAGAAATAAAATCTGCTGCTCAAAACGACTAAACAGGTCGTTACAACCACAAGGTTTCTATTAATGGAATGTTTTACCCTTCGGATACAAAAATGCACCTGGAAAATACCAACATTTTATGGATAACTATTTTAACCAATTAGAAAACCGTATTGTTTATATAGACGACATATTATTATACTCGAAAACACAAGATGAACATATAAAGTTAATAGAAAAATTCATACATATAATTAAACACTCAGACATAAGCTTAAGTAAATGGAAAGCACAAATAATAAAACCCCAGATAGAATTGTTGGGAATACAAATAAGTAAAAATGGAATTAAAATGCAAGCACATATAGTACAGAAGATTGTAAATCTTGATGAAAATATAGATACAAAAAAGAAATTACAATGTTTTTTAGGAATAGTAAACCAAGTAAGAGAATATATACCAAAATTAGCAGAATATCTAAAACCATTACATAAAAAACTTAGGAAAGATGTTGAATATCATTTTGATGCTAAAGACAAAGAACATATAAGACGTATCAAAAATTTATGCAAAAAATTACCAAAACTATATTTTCCAAATGAAGATAAACGATTTTATATATATTGTAGAAACAGACTCAAGTAACCATAGTTATGGAGGAGTTTTGAAATACAGATACGATAACGAACAGATTGAACATCATTGCAGATATTACTCAGGATCATATATAGAAGCACATCTAAAATGGGAAATAAATAGAAAAGAATTATTTGCACTATATTAATGTTTATTGGCATTCGCACCATATATAGTTTACAATGAATTTATTGTTAGAACAGATAATACACAAGTTAAATGGTGGATCACTAGAAAATTACAGGATTCAGTCACAACTGAAGAAATACGAAGATTGGTATTTAATATACTAAATTTGACATTTGCAATTGAAGTAGTGAAAACTTACAAAAATATGATTGCAGACTATCTATCAAGACAAAGCTACTCAAACCGAACAAGATAATCCAATGGAAAATATACTCAAAACCTTAACTACACTTTGCACAAAAGTGGACAATATAGGCTTGAGAGTACAAAAGGTAGAGACTAATGAAGAGATACTGAAGTCTAAAGCTATAAGTAAGCAGCATGACTATAAACATGCGGAGCTATGTTGTTCGGCAGACGGTAAAACAACCAGAGCTAGAAGGAGACTTTCGGAAACTCCTTAAAACCCACAATGTTGTTAATATTCCAGGTACAAGCACATGAGCTATGGAAAAAATTACTCCAAGAAATACAAATTTAAATAGCCTTTTTGCAAAACTATTTATTCCAAAAATCTAAATAATAGATACTCCAACACAACAAACATCCACATATGCAGCTAGCCTACATAAAGAAACGAAAATATATAACCATATTTCCCAAACTTACATGATAAATGTATACAAAATACAACATTTTTAAACCTTAAACCTAGATCTACCACGACTACCGAAAAAACCCACGATCATTTAACCAAAAACTACAAGGTTATAACAGACTGATTGCACAACCAAAGACAAGCCCCAATATAGTCAAAACTTGTTATAATTATGGATTATTAAGTACAGTTTATACATATACAGGAGAAGAGATAAGTGGAATTGCAGAGATCCACAAATCATTTTTGACATATAAAAAGATAACAAAAGGAAATTTATTTTTTATTAAATTCTATACAGCACCAGTTGAGATACTTTACGATGAGGTAAAACCAATGATCCAGGTAGTAAAAATTGGATTAACTCGGGAGATGATAATACCGGAAGATATAGGACAAAAGCCAGAGATACCAAGAGTTGAGATACCCAGTTTTTATGCAAATAAAAGAATAATTGGGATATCAACTATCATACAACAATTAACTTATAATTATTTACAAGGAAATGATATATGGAGTTATTATTCCATAAACCATTTAATGATCTACGCCAATTCGCGTGAAGTAAGACAAGCAAATATGGAAGAATTACAGAAATGGATTTTATCTCTACTGAAACTAGAATCTACACCAACAACTAGAGCAATAAAGAGAGGATTTATTTTTGAAGGATTATTAACAAAATACTGCAAGTTTATTGGACACAAATATCCGAAACACATATGCTCGAAATGTAACGAAGGAGATGATACTTTCCCCGAAGTCCTATTCGAATAAAGAAAACCGGACAGCTTGCAAGAAAAGATAGGAGAAGATGAGATAGATTATTAAATCATTATTATTGCATAATAAATAAGTAAAACCTATTAAGAGGTTAGAAGGAATAAGATTTTTAGCAAAAACATGTTGAAATGAATACTTATTTACAAGATGATGATGTTAATTAGAAGATATTGATACTCTATGTATTGAAAGATCTTAATACTGATATAAGAAGAATAAATTATGAAAAGTTATTGACATACGAGATAATCGAAGAAACAACCCAAGGTTGGGCAGAATTAATTATACCAGATGACTTTGACATAGATTTATATAGTGATCTAGAATTATTCATCGATCAATGATTGATTATTTATACTTACAATTCTGGAGAGAAACAAAGGAAGAAATAGAACTACTTGAAAAGCTACTAATTGAAAATTTGTACAAGTATTTAAGAACTAGATAAAATAAATATTCAGAATATATTGCAAATAACGCTAATGAAATTCAACGATTAAATCTACTTAAGAAAGAATATTATGGAAAAATATCTTATTCTTAAATTCATGAAGAACAATCCATCAACAAATATAGTAACTACCATAAAAAAAACTAAGATAGAGAGAAAAATACGAATGATACAGAAGAAGTTAAAAACTTTATATATAGAATATTAATTATTGCAACTTACTAAAACAAATACTAGCAAGACAAATCCTTTGATAGATATAATTTCAAAAACAGAATATAAATATGTTTGTTATCTGAAAAAAACAATATGAATAAAGAAATACATAGCAACAACTGATAGAAAATATAATTGGAAAACGACAAGAGTTAAAATATAGAAAAGAAAGACTAGAAGAAAATATGTTAGCAGGAGCATGTAATAAATCTATATTAGCACAAAGAAAAGTTATATTTATGCTAGATATACAAATAAATTGCCTTGAATATAAATTACACATGAATTATAATGAATAAAGAAAAATTTGCCGTAGGCGAAAAAACATACGAAAATCAAGACGGACTAGTAATAAAAATAATATTTTCAAATTTAGGAAGATGATATAAAAAAATAGAAAATAACTTGTATTTAATTCTAGAAAAGGAAACAGAAAAATTAGAAGATAGTTTAACAACAATGGTAAGAATAACAAAGGAAAACGAAAAAATAGATAAATCAAAAGATATTGAGAAAATAGAAAAACAAGAAAAACAGGAAGTACAACATCTAGAGCAACTAAAAAATCTTAAAATAAGTGAATTAGAAAAAGAATTAGCCGAGCTAAAATTATTATATGAAACCAAACAAAAAGAAAAATAAATAGAAAAAAATATAGAACTAGAAAAAGATAAAGAACTTGAATTGACTAATGAAATAAATAAGATGAAACAAAAATTAAATGAAAATCTTGAAATAGACGAAATAAATGAATCAGATACAATGAAAGATAAAAAATCATAAATAAGTGATATAAGTGAAACATAGAGGGACTTGTAGAACAAGTAAATAACCCGAAAGAATTAGAAATAAATACAGGAGATGTAAATCAACCTAGCACATCAAGAGTTAAAACCTCAGAAAATAGTCCTAGGAGTATTCACATAAGGATAGCACCAACTTATTATACAGATAATTATGAACGATCATATAGAACAAATGCAATATGGAATTGCAGATTAAATAAAAAATGGACGCCTAGACCAATAATTGAACAACATCACTTTTTAGATCTAGATTGTGTCATAGATATAAATAAAGCAAACTTACTATGGGTAGGAAATATATCTAAACATACTAATTGATAACAAAAATAACAACAAAAGACACACAAGGATATATAGAAAGAACATTTGTTGGAACAACAAAATAATGGATAGGAAGTTTACCCCCAGAAAGTCTAGAAACACTTAGGAGTGATAAGAAAATGGATGGATCACCATCAACAAAAAATATACATATACTAGATAAATATGAATTAGCAATACGAAATGAATTTGGTGGCATGACTACACAAATAAAAGAATAAAATAGAGAAAAAATAATAAATAGACAACTTATGACAAAATTAGCTATATGTAATATGTGTTATAAAGAAGAATATGCATGTTCATTAAATAAATATTATTATAAAAGCAAGATATGATATAAACGACGCAAAAGAAATAAGAAGACAATATTTTAGAAAACTACCAGAACCATTTAGTACAAAAATAATTAAAGATTGGAACAATGAAGGATTAACAGACACTTTAATAAGGAAAAAATAAAAAATGGGAAGAGTACTAATTAAAAACCTAGCATGTTGTGAAGATAAAACAGCACCACAGTTTAGTTGTACAGATAAATATTATAAAAAACAAAGACCTAGACGACACAAAAATTATAGAAAAATAAAAAATAGATAAAAATACAAGAAACCAAGACAAATATATTATGTAAAAAATTATAAAATAAAAAGACCGTATAGAGCGAAAAGAAAACTAACAGAATGTACTTGTTACAACTGTGGAAAAGTTAGACATTTAGCTAGAGACTATAAGTTACCTAAGAATCCAAAAAGAAAACAAATTACAGAAGTAATTATAGATAATGACGAATACATGCAAATAGATTACATAGACTATGAATTAAGTGAAAATAATAGTATATATGAATTATCGGATATAGAAACTGAATTAGGAAATGAAGAAACGAATATTAATCTAGATAATGATACAATGAACGAAGAAATCTAATGTCTGAAGATGATATCTAAATAATATCTAAGGAAGACTATCAAAATGAAGAATCATACCAATGGGGGGTGGAAGCGGGATTTGGAAGTGGGATAAGAAGAGAATATTAAAGAGGAGAGAGTTGCTTGTAAAAGATGATTTCATTATGAACAGAAGCCCTCTATTTATACAAGAAAAAATTACTACTTTGGCCAAGTGGCCGACACATTCTACTATTCTACTTTACAGATGGCCCTTTTTATTTTGGCCGACACAAGAAAACAAAAGCGTTTTTTTTACTTTTCATAAAGTTACTTTTCTAAAAGTAACTTTTGACTAAGTCTATATACTTGACTTAGAAGTTTATTTTACACCTATTAATGAAACAAAAACATTACATATTTTTTTTTTATCTCTGTTCCATCTTCTCCTATTTTGTAATGACCTGTTTAGTCGTTTTGAGCAGCAGATTTTATTTCTGGAAAAACAGGCTGAGACGACGGAACCCACGACGGACCGTCATGAGCACGACGGACCGTCGAGGGGGTCTCGTTTCAAAACACTTAGAAATTCTGAAATTGGGTACTGAAAATCGACTCTATGAACTTCGTAACGGAATAGCAGGACGGACCGTCACAGACGTGACGGACCATCACAGAATCTTCAGAGAATTTCAGTCTCTAAACTCTGTGACGGAGTAGCAGGACGGACCGTCGCAGGCACGACGGCCAGTCATAGGATGCGTAATCCCAGTCTGGGTCGGATTTCTTTACACGTTTTAAGGGACGTTTTGGACTATTCCGGCTTTAATTATAAAGTTAGTGGGTTTATGTTAATAAGTCTAATTAATTAGGGGTTAAAAGAGGTAACCTTAAGTTAATTAGTGGGTTATTATTGCCATCTTTTATTCATAATTATATATTAATTAGGGTAAAAGAAAGAAGGTTTGAATAAGAAAAATAGAAAAAACAAACAGAAAGAGAGAGAAGGAGAATCGATAAAGAGAAAGCCTAGGAAATTTGCTTGCTTGATCACGAATCTTCGGTGGAGGTAGGTTATGGTTTTTATACTACTCGTAGTTAACTCTTAATAGTGAAAGATATGTGTTGGGTTGTATTGTAAAGTCTTCTATATGCTTAATTGTATGCTTGCATGAATGTGATTATATAATTGTGATGAAATAAGCATAATGAAGCTATTGAATCCCAAATCTTGAAAACCCCTTGTTAATGATGATGCCTTGGTATAAAAAAAGGCTTGATGAAATAAAGTAATGTGATTGATGATGCCTAGGTATAAAAGAAGGCTTGATGAATTAATAGAATGAGATTAGTGGAGCGGGTGTCACGAACTGACAAGTAGAATTAGGGGATCGGGTGTCACGAACCGACACATAGAATTAGGTGATCGGGTGTTACAAACCTACACATAGAATTAGGGGATCGGGTGTCAAGAACCGACACGTAGAATTAGGGTATCGGGTGTCACGAACCGACACGTAGAATTAGGGGATCGTGTGTCACGAACCGACACGTAGAATTAGGGGATCGGTGTCACGAACTGACACGTAGAACTAGGGGATCGGAGTGTCACGTTCCGACACATAGAAGTAGGGGAGCGGAGTGTCACGTACCGACACAAGAATAAAGGTGATGAATCTTGAAAGATGTTAATTTACTCAATCTAATGAACCTAATTCCCAAATGAGTATGGTATTGAGGCTTGAGTCCTCATGTGTGAATCTTGACGGTAATTGTTAATGATATAGTACTTGTTGTTGCTACATGTTGAGTATCATAGTTGATTTTTTGATATAACTTGGCATATATTGATTTCTATTTTGAGTTGGCCGATGATATCTACTCAGTACCCGTGTTTTGTACTGACCCCTACTTTTATGTTTTCTTTTTGTTTAATTATGGAGTGCAGCAAAGGTGCCGTCATCTTCGACTCAACAGTAACTCTAGCCAGTCTTCAACACACCAGATTTCAGGGTGAGCTAAAGCTTCTAGCTTGGACTGGATCTTCTTCTTCATGTCTCGATGCCTTGAAGTTCCGGCATGGACTAGCTTTTTATTTATTCTAGCTTTCTAGATACTCTTAGCTTAAGTAATTTGAGGATAGATGTTCTTGTGATGATGACTTCCAGATTTTTGGGGATAATATTAACTGTATGAGTTTTAGAAGTTATTTGATTTATTTTGTTAATGAGTTTTTAAGTCTTCCGCAATGTTTTTAGTTCATTATGTTTGAAATGATGGGGTTTAGACTGGTTGGTTCGCCCACATAGGGGGATAAATGTGGGTGCCACTCATGGCCCGATTTGGGTCGTGACAAACATGGTATCAGAGCATTAGGTTTGTTGGTCTCATCACACAAGAACGAGTCTAGTAGAGTCTTAAGGAATGGTAGGGGGACGCCTTTACTTTTTTTTGACAGACTATAAGACGTTAGGAAAATTCCATTCTTTCTTTCTTTTTTTTGTGCTATAACTTGGGTCCAATTGGTATCTAGGTGATACAAATTGGCATCTGACCATCTTCACTCTCTTTCGCAATTGGTTAGAACTAGAGCAACGACTACGCAAACACCAACACCAGCATCGGCGGGACAGGGTGAGTCTGAGCCAGCCACTGGGGCTGTAGCTCGAGGAAACGCAGCGGCAAGAGGCCGTGGTAGAGGTCGTGGGAGGACGTCCTCTAGTGGAAGAGGACGAGCACCTAGCCCATCTGATACTAGGGCAGCAACTCCTCCACCAACCTAGGAAGTAATAAGAGAAAGGGAGGATAGGGAAAGTGAACAAGTGCAGAATGAGGGATTGCCACCCCAACCTACCCCAGAGATGATCAATCAGGTTCTCGCCTATCTTAGTGGGTTGTCTGATCAAGGTCAGGCACCTCCAGTGTTTCTGCACCAGCACCTCAGGCTCCGGAGGTACAACATGCGGCTACTGCGGCTCCCCGCATGGATGTTTCATTGGAAATAGGCACGTTGCCTGACTACAGGGCCTATAATGACAAATGATCTGCATGAACTTTTAAGTAAGTTCTTGAAATTGAAACCCCCAATCTTCAAGGGTGCTGAATCTGAGGATGCTTACGATTTTCTGGTTGACTTTCATGAGCTACTACACAAGATGGGTATAGTAGAACGGTTTGGTGTTGAGTTCGTGAGTTATTAGTTTCAAGGGAACGCCAAAATATGATGGTGGTCACATGTTGAGTGTCAACCAACAGAGGCACCACCTATGACTTGGGCCTCATTCTCTAGTTTGTTTATGGAGAAGTATATCCCCCGGACTTTGAGGGATAGGAAAAGGGATGAGTTCTTGAGCCTAGAGCAAGGTAGGATGTCGGTCAATGCATATGAGGCTATGTTTCGTGCACTATCAAGGTACGCCACCCAACTTTGTTTCAGTCCACAAGAGCAGATTCGTCTTTTTGTGAAGGGGTTGAGATCAGAGTTGCGGATTTTAGCCTTACAGGTAGCGGCTACAGCGAAATCTTTTTAAGAAGTGGTAGACTTCGTGATAGAGGTAGAGGGAGTAAAGCCAGATGACTTCACCATGGCAAGTACATCAAAAAGGTTTCGAAGGGGGGTAAGTTTAATGGTTCTTACTCGAGAGGACAGGGTTCCGGAGGTTACTCAGTTCGACCCATTCAGTCTTCACTACAGACTGTAGTTGGGGGTCCACCTCAGACCGGTCAACACTTCTCTGAGAGACCCATGCTTGACTCTAGAGAGAGTTATGGATGTGGGGAGACTGGACATATTAGGAGGAATTGTCCAAAACAGAGTTACAGACCTCCAAATATTAGAGGTAGAGGTGGTTATGGAAAAGGCCGTCATTCTGGAGGACGCGGTGGTCGAGGTAATGGTGGTCACCAAAACGGCCGGGGTGATGGGCAAACTGGAGCCACTACATCACAACATGGTAGGGGCAACGGACAAACAAACGAAAGGGCCCATTGTTATGCTTTCCCTGGGCGGTCGTAAGTGGAGACATCAGATGCTGTCATCACAGGTAATCTTCTGGTTTGTCATCGCATGGCTTCTGTATTGTTTGATCCTGGATCCACGTTTTCTAATGTATCTTCCTCATTTATTAATTGTTTTAATTTACATTGTGAATTACTTGATATACCTATTCGTGTTTCTACTCCGGTGGGCGAGTCTGTGGTAGTTGAAAAGGTATATAGGTCCTGTTTGGTGAACTTTGTGGGGATCAACACTTATGTAGATTTGGTTATCTTAGAAATGGTTGATTTTGATGTAATTCTGGGTATGACTTGGCTTTTTCCGCAATTAGCGATCTTGGATTGTAATGCTAATGGTGACGTTAGTCAAGCTTGGGACAGATCCGTTAGTGTGGGAGGGTGACTACACTTCTTATCCGGTGCATATCATCTCCTTTCTTCGTTCTAAGAAAATGTTTAGTAAAGGGTGTTTAGCTTTCTTGGAACATCTCAAGGATGACAATACCCAAGTACCTTCGATTGAGTCGGTCTCGATAGTTCGTGAGTTTTTGGATGTGTTCCCTGCAGATCTTCCTGGTATTCCACCAGATAGGGATATTGACTTCTGTATTGATCTTGAACCGGGTACTCGCCCCTTTTCTATACCCCCTTATAGAATGGCTCCTGCGGGGTTAAGAGAGTTAAAAGCACAACTTCAAGAGTTGTTGAACAAAGGCTTCATTAGACAAAGTGCATCTCCTTGGGGTGCTCCGGTTTTGTTTGTGAAGAAGAAGGATGGGAGTTTTCGAATGTGCATAAACTACAGACAACTAAACAAGGTAACCATAAAGAACAAGTATCCTCTTCCTCGCATTGATGACTTGTTCGATCAGTTACAAGGAGCTTGTATCTTCTCTAAGATTGACTTGAGATCCGGTTATCATCAATTGAAAATACGGGCAATGGATGCGCCAAAGACTGCTTTTAGAACCAGGTATGGGCATTACGAATTTGTAGTAATGTCTTTTGGTCTTACGAATGCCCCTGCTGCTTCCATGATCTTGATGAATGGGATTTTTAAGCCATATCTAGATCTCTTTGTGATCGTATTTATTGATGATATACTGATATACTCTAAAAGTAAGGAGGAACATGAGGAGTATTTGAGAAAAGTATTGGAAATGTTGAGGGAGAAAAAGCTTTATGCCAAGTTCTCTATGTGTGAGTTTTGGCTAGATACAGTGTCCTTCTTGGGGCACGTGGTTTCTAAGGATGGAGGGATGGTGGATCCTTCTAAGATTGAGACAGTGAAGAATTGGGTAAGACCTACTAATGTGTCAGAAATAAGGAGCTTTGTTGGGTTATCTAGCTTTAGCGCCGATTTGTCAAGGGATTCTCTTCTATTGCTTCCCAACTGACGAACTTGACTAAGCAAAATGTTCCATTTGTATGGTCGGATTAGTGTGAGGAAAGCTTTCAGAAGCTCAAGACTCTGTTGACTACGTCACCAATTCACACCTTGCCAGTGGAAGGTAAGGATTTCATTGTCTATTGTGATGCATCCTATTCGGGTTTGGGTGCAGTGCTAATGCAAGAGAAGAATGTGATTGCTTATGCTTCAAGAAAATTAAAAGTGCATGAACGTAACTATCCAACTCATGATTTGGAATTGGCTGCGGTAGTGTTTTCCTTAAAGCAGTGGAGACACTATTTATATGGGGTTAAGTGTGAAATATACACGGATCATCGTAGCCTACAATATGTTTTTACTCAAAAATATCTGAATTTGAGACAGAGGAGATGGATGGAACTACTGAAGGACTACAATATCACTATCTTGTATCATCCGGGAAAGGCGAATGTTGTGGCAGACGCCATAAGTAGAAAGGCATGGAGCATGGGAAGTCTAGCTCACTTGCAAGTTTATAGACGTCCATCAGCTAGAGAGGTTTAGACTCTGGCTAACGACCTTATGAGGTTAGAAGTAAATGAGAAGGGAGGATTGTTGGCTTGTGTGGAGGCAAGATATTCTTTTCTTGACAAGATTAAGGGAAAGCAGTTTAATGATGAATTAATCTGGATCCGAGATAAAGTGTTGCGAGGAGAGGCTAAGGAAGCACAAATCAATGAGGAAGGTGTTTTGAGGATCAAGGGAAGGGTATGTGTACCCCGCGTCGATGATTTGATCAACACTATTTTTACAGAGGCTCATTGTTCAAGGTATTCGATACATCCGGGTGCAACCAAGATGTACCGTGACCTAAAGCAACACTTTTGGTGAAGTAGAATGAAGCGTGATATTGTGGATTTTATTGCCAAATGTCCAAATTGTCAACAAGTAAAGTATGAACACCAAAGGCCCGGAGGAACACTTCAGAGAATGCCCATTCCGGAATGGAAATGGGAGAGAATCGCAATGGACTTCGTGGTTGGTATTCCAAAGACGATGGGTAAGTATGACTTTATTTGGGTGATTGATGATAGGTTAACTAAGTCTGGTTATTTTATTCCGGTTAAGGTGACTTACAATGCCGAAAAGTTAGCCAAGATCTATATCTCAGAAATCGTTCGATTGCATGGGGTTTCAATATCAATCATATTAGATAGAGGTACGCAGTTTACTTCTAAGTTTTGGAAAACATTGCATGCTAAATTGGGTACTAGGTTGGACCTTAGTACTGCGTTCCATCCTCAGACCGATGGTCAGTCTGAGAGAATGATTCAAGTGTTGGAGGATATGCTTCGTGCATGTGTGATAGAATTTGGTGGTCATTGGGATAACTTCTTACCCTTAGCGGAATTTTCATACAATAATTGCTATCACTCAAGCATTGATATGGCTCCATTTAAAGCATTGTATGGTAGGAGATGTAGGTCCCCCTTTGGTTGGTCTGATGCATTCGAGGTTAGACCTTGGGGTACTGATCTTTTGAGGGATTCGATAGAGAAAGTGAAATATATTCAAGAAAAGCTTCTAGCGGCACAAAGTAGGCAAAAAGAATATGCAAATCGAAAGGTTATAGACTTAGAGTTCATGGAGGGTGAACAAGTCTTGTTGAAAGTTTCGCCAATGAAAGGGGTGATGCGGTTTGGTAAAAGAGGCAAGCTAAGCCCAAGGTACATTGGTCCCTTTGAAGTACTTAAGGGAGTAGGGGAGGTGGCTTATGAGTTAGCCTTACCTCCAGGGCTCTCCGGAGTACATCCGGTATTCCATGTGTCGATGTTGAAAAGATACCATGGGGATGGAAACTATATTATTCGTTGGGATTCAGTCTTGCTTGATGAAAATTTGACTTATGAGGAGGAGCCTGTTGCCATTCTAGATAGACAAATTCGCAAGTTGAGATCAAGGGAGATTGCATCCATCAAAGTTCAATGGAAGAATCGACCAGTCGAAGAAGCCACTTGGGAGAAAGAGGCTGATATGCGAGAAAGATACCCACACCTGTTTACAGATTCAAGTATTCCTTTTCGCCCTTGTTTTCCTTCTTGTGATCGTTCGGGGACGAACGATGGGTAAATTGGTATCTATTGTAACGACCTGTTTAGTCGCTTTGAGCTGCAGATTTTATTTCTGAAAAAACAGGCTGACAAGACGGAACCCACGACGGACAATCATGAGCACGACGGACCGTCGAGGAGGTCTCGTTTCAAAACACTTAGAAATTCAGAAATTGGGTACTGAAAATCGACTCTCTGAACTTCGTAACGGAATAGAAGGACGGACCGTCACAGGCGTGATGGACCGTTACAAACTCTTCAGAGAATTTCAGTCTCTGAACTCTATCACGGAGTAGCAGGACGAACCGTCGCAGGCACGACGGCCCGTCACAGGATGCGTAATCCCTGTCTGGGTTGGATTTCTTTACAAATTTTAAGGGACGTTTTGGACTATTCCGGCTTTAATTATAAAGTTAGTGGGTATATGTTAATAATTCTAATTACTTAGGGAGTAAAAAAGGTAACCTTAAGTTAATTAGTAGGTTATTATTGCCATATTTTATTCTTAATTATATGTTAATTAGGGTAAAATAAAGAGGGTTTGAATAAAAAAAAGAAAGAACAAACAGAAAGGGAGAGAATCGATAGAGAGAGAAGAACGAAGAGGAAAAAAAAACCAAAGCCTGGGAAATTTTGGTGGAGGTAGGTTATGGTTTTAATACTACTCGTAGTTAACTCTTAATAGAGAAAGATATGTGTTGGGTTGTATTGTAAAGTCCTCTATATGCTTAATTGTATGCTTGCATGAATGTGATTATATAATTGTGATGAAATAAGCATGATGAAGCTATTGAATCCCCAATCTTGAAAACCCATTGTTAATGATGATGCCTTGGTAAAAAACAAGGCTTGATGAACTAAAGTAATGGGATTGATGATGCCTTGGTATAAAAGAACGCTTGATGAAATAATAGAATGAGATTAGTGGAGCGGGTGTCACGAACCGACATGTAGAACTAGGGGATCGGGTATCACGACCCGACACGTAGAATTAGGGGAACGGGTGTCACGAACCGACACGTAGAATTAGGGGATCGGGTGTCAAGAACCGACACGTAGAATTAGGGGATCGGGTGTCAAGAACCGACACGTAGAATTAGGAGATCGGGTGTCACGAACCGACACGTAGAATTAGGGGATCGGGTGTCACGAACCGACAAGTAGAACTAGGGGATCGGAGTGTCACGTTCCGACACATAGTAGTAGGGGAGCGGAGTGTCACGTACCGACACAAGAATAAAGGTGATGAATCTTGAAAGATGTTAATATACTCAATCTAATGAACCTAATTCCCAAATGAGTATGGTATTGAGGCTTGAGTCCTCATGTGTGAATCTTGACGGTAATTGTTAATGATATAGTACTTTTTGTTGCTACATGTTGAGTATCATAGTTTATTTTATGATATTACTTGGTATATATTGATTTATATTTTGAGTTGGCCGATGATATCTACTCAGTACCCGTGTTTTGTACTGACCCCTACTTTTATGTTTTCTTCTTGTTTAATTGTGGAGTGCAGCAAAGGTGCCGTCATCTTCGACTCAACAGTAACTCTAGCCAGTCTTCAACACACCAGATTTCAGGGTGAGCTAAAGCTTCTAGCTTGGACTGGATCTTCTTCTTCATGTGTCGATGCCTTGAAGTTCCGGCATGGACTAGCTTTTTGTTTATTCTAGCTTTCTAGATACTCTTAGCTTTAGTAATTTGAGGATAGATGTTCTTGTGATGATGACTTCCAGATTTTGGGGGATAATAATAAATGTTTGAGTTTTAGAAGTTATTTGATTTATTTTGTTAATGAGTTTTTAAGTCTTCCGCAATGTTTTTAGTTCATTATGTTTGAAATGATGGGGTTTAGACTGGTTGGTTCGCTCACATAGGGGGATAAATGTGGGTGCCACTCACGGCCCGATTTGGGTCGTGACATATTTTTTCTTGCAAGATGTCCGTATTTGTTCATTTGAATAGGACTTTGGGGATAGTATCATCTTCTTCGTTACATATCGAGCATATGTGTTTTGGATATTTGTGTCCAATTAACTTGCAGTATTTTGTTAATAATCCTTCAAAAATAAATCCTTTCTTTAGTGCTCTAGTTGTTTGTGTATATTGTGGTTTCAGTAGAGACAAAATCCATTTCTGGACTTCTTCAATATCTGCTTGTCTTACTTCTCGCGAATTGGCGTAGATCATTAAATGATTTCTGGAGTTATAACTCCATCTAACATTTCCTTGTAAATAATTATTAGCTAATTGTTGTATGATAGTTGATATCCCAATTATTCTTTTATTTGCATAAAAACTCGTTATCTCAACTCTTTGTATCTCCAGTTGTTGTCCTATATCTTCCGGTATTATCATCTCCCGAGTTAATCAAATTTTTACTACCTGGATCATTAGTTTTATCTCATAGTAGATTATCTAAGCTGGTGATGTATAGAATTTAATAAAAATAAATTTCCTTTTGTTATCTTTTTATATGTTAAAAATGATTTGTGGATCTTTGGGATTTTACTTATCTCTTCTCATGTATATGTATAAACTGTACTTAATAATCCATAAGTATAACAAGTTTTCACTAGATTGGGGTTTGTCATTGGTTGTGCAATCAGTCTGTTGTAATCTTGTAGTTTTTGGGTTAAATAATGTTGGGTCTTTTCGGTAGTTGTGGTACATCTAGGTTTAATGTTTAAAAAGGTTTGTATTTTATATATATTTTCAATGTAAGTTTGGGAAATATGGTTATATATTTTCTTTTCTTTATGTAGGCTGTCTTCATATGTGGATGTTTGTGGTTTTGGACTATCTATTATTTAATTTTTTTGAGTAAATGGTTTTTAAATTAGGCTATATAAATTTGTTTTTCTTGGAGTAATTTTTTCCATAGCTCCTGTGCTTCTACCTGCAATATTAACAATGTTGTGGGTTTTACAGAGTTTTCCAACGCCTCCTTCTAGCTCTGGCTGTTTACCGTCTGCCGAACGACTTAACTCCGCATGTTTATAGTCATGCTGCTGACGTATAACTTTAGACTTCAGTATATCTTCATTAGTCTTAATCTTTTGTACTCTCAAGCCTATACTGTCAACTTTTGTGCAAAGTGTAGTTAATGTTTTGAGTATATTTTCCATTCGATTATCTTGTTCGGTTTGAGTAGCTTTGTCTTGATAGGTAGTCTGCAATCATATGTTTGTCAGTTTTTACTACTTCAATTTCAAATGTAAAATTTAGTATTTTTAATACCACTCTTCGTATTTCTTTAGTTGTGACTGAATCCTGTAATTTTCTAGTGATCGACCATTTAACTGTGTATTATCTGTCCTAACAATAAATTCATTGTAAACTATATATGGTTCGAATGCTAATAAACATTTACATAGTGCAAATAACTCTTTTCTATTTATTTCCCATTTTAGTTGTGCTTCTGTATATGATCCTGAGTAATATCTACAATGATGTTCAATCTGTTCGTTGTCGTATCTGTATTTCAAAACTCCTCCATAACTATGGTTACTTGAGTCTTTTTCTATAATATATATAAATCGTTTATCGTCATCTGGATAATACAGTTTTGTTAATTTTTTTTCATAAATTTTTCATACGTCTTGTATGTTCTTTTTTTTTATCATCAAAATGATATTCAACATCTTTCCTATGTTTTTTATGTAATGGTTTTAGATATTCTGCTAATTTTTGTATACATTCTCTTCCTTGGTTTACGATTTCTAAAAATGATTGTTATTTCTTTTTTGTATCTATATTTTCATCAAGATTAACAATCTTCTATACTATATGTGTTTGCATTTTTATTCCATTTTTATCTATTTGTATTCCCAAGAATTCTATCTAGGGTTTCATTATTTCTGCTTTCGTTTTACTTAAGCTTATGCTTAAGTGTTTAATTATATGTATGTATTTTTCTAATAACTTTATATGTTCATCTTGTATTTTCGAGTATAATAATATGTCGTCGATATAAACAATACAGTTTTCCAATTGGTTAAAATAGTTATCCATAAAATGTTGGTATTTTCCTAGTGCATTATTGTATCCAAAGGGTAAAACATTCCATTCATAGAAACCTTGCAGTACTGTGAATGTTATTGGCTGTTTAGATTCTTCTTCTAATTTCAAGTGATAAAATCCTGATTTACAATCTAATTTACTAAAATAGTTTTATCCTTGTATCTGTCTTACTTTTAGTATATTATTTGGTATTGGGTAATTATATTTAGTTTTAGCATTTAAGTTGCGATAATCTATAACCATTCTACTTTTACCTCGTTTTTGTTCACTATGTTTATTAATTATATATGCTGGACTTGTATGTTTACTATTGTTCTCGTGTATATAATTATTTTTTTAACAGTTCATCTAGCATTTTGAATTCTTCTAAATCATCAAAATTACATTTTAGTGGTTTTTGTGTTATTATACTATTTTCATCTATTAATTCAATTTTTACTCTAATCTTATGCTTTTCCCATCCTTGTAACGGATTTTCACTATATAATAATTCTAGTTGTTCATTAATTATCTTGACTTTATCTGTTGTAGATATTATAATTTCTAAGAAATTATAAAAACATGACACTTATGCCCTGGATTACCTAGTGAGATAGTAACCACAAACGAAGAAATAACCGAAGAAAAAAAGTTATAGGAGAAATACCATTAGTAATACCATTTAGAATCTACCAAGGAAGCCAAAACATTACCCTAGGAATAAAATTGTTAGAAAAAGTTAAACCATATAATATAGAAAATGAACAATTAACAATAACTTACTAAAATAAGAAAATATTTATCAAAAGAACAAAATGAATAATGAAAATATATATACTTGCAAAAATTATTGTAGAAGGATACAACAACAGATATTATACCCCCATGATAGATACAGGAGCAGAAGCAAATATATGTAAATATAATTGTTTACTAGAAGATAAATGGGAAAAATTAAAAACAGCTATGGTAGTGACATGATTTAATAATGAAGGTAGTATGATCACATATAAAGCAAAAAATATAAAAATACAAATATGAGATAAAATACTAACAATAGAAGAAATGTATAATTTTTAATTTACAACAAAAGATATGTTATTAGGAATGTTGTTTTTAGAAAGATTTTACCCACATATTATAACAAAAATACATTGGTGGTTTACTACAACATGTCCCAATCAATTGTACCATCTCTCAAGGGCCTCTATTCCCTCCATTGCTCAAACCACCGTTTAGGCATATCCTTAAGTTGGTAAGCGACTAACTCCGTTTTCTCCCTAGAGGTCACTCCTATAGCATCCAGCACTTTGAACAACTTAACTATGAAGCCTTGTGGATTTTAAAATGTGATAAATTTATTACGTGACTTCTTATGTGTTCCTAAGGTGTTAAATATTTTTTTCATGATTGTAGTATGATATCTAAATCAAAAGATGTATATTTCAAATAAATGTGCATTTTTGTGATTTTTATTCATTATGCCATACTTAGTACATCTGTTTTACTTAATTAATGGTTTTATTTATCTCTAAAGTGATTCATACATGAAGGTGCTTTTGGAGAGCTAAGCTTGGTTCTAGGATTGTTCAAGCAAGTTGAAGTATGTCCTCATTTTACTAGAGGGCATAGATGTCTTTTATTTCTTTTATTCAAGTATTGTAATAGACTTAGTAGTACTATATTTCTATTATAGAGGCCGTGTCCGATGTACTCATGTGTCTAATATTTTATGAAATGAGACTTAGTATTTAATATGGATTTTATATGAAAGATATTTTTAAAGTCTATTTTAATGTTTGTGAAATATTTCAAGACCACACTACTTTTCATATGTATATATGCAATGAACCATAAGAAAGGGATTGCACAAGACCATCGAGACTCCAAGTACGCCGGTTTCACTTCGAGTGTTCCATATCCTAATGGGTGTGGTCTCGGGATGTGGTAATGCTACATGATGATATGACCCTATCTAGACTCATTGTTAATGCTAAATCAATTTAAGAGTCTAAACCTTGTAGGATTGCTAGAAACTTTATAAGGGGTTGTTCAAGTTATCAAATTCAACCTAGGTCCAAGAAGAAGGTTTCAAGTCAAGAAGAAGCTAGGGGTGATAATGTGAAATTTAAGAAGGGAGAAGGTTCTCAAAATTGCAAGCCTACATGTGCTACTTGTGAAAAGAGGAACTATGGGGAATGCCTATTGGGTACTAGGAATTTGTTTGGATTTGGTAATGATAACAAAGTTATTGGTTGTCCTACTAGAGATTGTAAGCAAGTTGCTCTTAATGTTCCGATATATGATGCTCCAAATAAGAGGTGTATCTATGCACTTTGGACTAGAGGAGCAAAGCAAAATGAGGTTGATGAAGATGATTGTAAGTTATTGTATCTCTTAATGAGGAAGATGAAGATGATTGTAAGTTATTTTATCTCTTTAGTGATATAAGTTCCTTTTAAATGGAGGAGTATATTTAGTAGATGAGGTAGATTGTCCTAGTAGTATTGGTCCATGTGGCATTGTATTAGGAGTCTTGTTGGAATTGAATTTCATTGGTTCCTTGCTTTGTGGATTTCATTAAGTTATGATATGTTGAAAAATGTGTTTATATGATTTTATCTTGCATATTAGAATGTTTCCATCATAAATTGCCTAAAAGTTGCATTTTAGATTTTTCAAGTATGTTTATTGCCATGAAAAATTTGCTCACTATAAAATTATTCAAAAATTAGCTAATTCATTATTCTGTTGAAAATTGTTGTAATGTGGTTAAAACTTGTGTATATGTGTATGAGCATGATAATGCATATAAAAGAAGTTTTTACTATTTGGAATAAAGTATATGAGTCTTATTGTGATTCTCTTAGCTATGTGAAATTAATGTTTTACTTGACTATTATATTTTATGATGTTTTCTATGGTGTGGTTATGATCTTCTATATTAATCTCAATTCTTGGAAGTGTCGGAGAGTGGCAAGTGTTAGTCGAGGACGAATGTTGTCCATGTGTGGGAGATTGTGAATCCTCTTAAACGACTTAGGTGAAACTAGAGACTAAAATAGTTTTAATGAGGGTATAAGGTCCTAAAATTGTTTATAATTTTTTATTGTGGCAGTGTTTAGAGTATTAGGTGAATTTGAAGTTAAATGTCAAGGGACGACCAAGATGTTCGATGACTAGTCACCTATGTGCTTCATGTAGGTTTTATGTGATTATGAGTGTGTTATGAGATTATGAAGTTCTTATATGATTTATTATAGTGAGTATAAGCATTTTTTCAAGTTTCATGATGTTTTGTGGTCAAAAGTCAAAGAACATCTATGACATTCAAAAGGTTTTCCTTGAAATCACTTGTGTGTCTTAGCATGTTGCATTAACTTTTACATGTTCGTTTTGGTCCTAAACTTGTGTACGATCATATTTAGGTTGGAAAAGTCCAGACAAAGATTTCCAAGGACAAACATAGGGTCCTTGAGGATTGACCCTTCATTTGAGCCAAAGGCTGTCAAGACCAGCCCCAAAGGACTAAGGCAATCGCCGGCTTGTAGGCTGGTCGACACATCGTCGATGGAGGTCGTGGTTCAATACATAGGAGTAGTAGGAAAAGTATCAACCAACCAGTCTCATTCCTAAATTACGGACAAGAAGGACCATATGTTTGTCGAGAAATAGGTCGTCGATGGCAAGGCGTTGCTTGTGCCTGCATTTCACCTTCTTCACTGTTAACTGAATGGGTGTATTGGTAAATATACCCCAAGTTGAAATAAGGGTTTGCGAGGTTACTTAGGGGTATTTTAGGTATTTTAAGAGGTTATATAAGTCCTAAATAGCTAGATGAATTCATTCTTCCAAATCAAAACACCAAATTCTCCTGAACTCCATTGAAGCCAAAACTCAAATAAGACGTTGTATTGGAGATTTAAGTGGTGATTACTCATAAATTTCGTTTTGTAGCTTCATTAAGTTTTTGTTTTTGATGTTTTAAAACTCTTTTTATCAAGGAGGCCAAAATTCAAAGAGATTTCGAAGGTTTTCTAAATATGAACTGATGCAAATTTTATGATCTATCCATGAATTCTTGCATTAAAGGTTTTGAATCATTTTATATCAATTTTATTGATTTTAATTAGATAATTTTAACATACTTAACATCTGTACCCGGTTATTCAAGAACCCTAGTTTTGACTACTTTGTGGTTGACTTTATATTGTGTTAATGCTTCTGAATTCTAGTGTAGTTTTCTATAGGCTATTGAATCATGCATGAATTGTATTCAATTGACGTTTAATATGCCTAAGACTTATAAATCAATATTAAATTAGCCTTGATTCATAGAGTATTATGGTTTTTGTATTGAATTGATGCTCACGACCATGTGTAGGGGCCTTTGGTATTGTAATTGATGATTTATCAATGGATTGAAGTGGTCAGAATGGATTGGTGGTATACTTACCGAATTCCCTTTATTTTATGTATTTTATCTCTTGAATTATGTTGTGATTTGTATAATCCACTTATGGAGGCGGTGCTATGTGCTTTACTTCTAAATGAGGCCTTGTAGGCGTTACTTTATGCATTATGAAGAGCATGGACTTGTCTGCAACTACTTGATATACTATGATAAAATATGTAGTTTATTTATTTGAAGTATGATCATACATATCTATATGCGAGTAATGTGAAAGTATGTTTTCTTCTATTGATGTTAGGTTATCATATTAGACTATGACTATGTCCTTATGTGTGTAGCTTTAGAGTTGATGCATAGTTATTCCTACTTTACTATATGAGTCTATGATGGTTATATTAATGATGTTATAGTATTATATAGGATGACTCAAGGATTATAATAATTATTCCTATGTGCTTGTCGAATAATATGCTATATGTGATAAAGTGAAGTTTTGTTGTGACTTGTATAGTAGACTCATGTCCTTATTTTATGCATATATTAATGTGAATATGAGGTTTTTTTACTTAGGATGATAAAATACTATTAGTCTTGTATGTATGTATAACATGAGACCTTGAATGATGCAAACAAGGTCCTTTATGTGGAACCTTTAACCTAGTGGTAAGGTTATGATCCTTGAAGTCGTAAGCCATAATGGTATACTTGTTGTAATAAAAGGGGACTAAAGGTTTGTTGACTGGAAATACATGAAATCATCCTTAGTGTAGTTATTAAGCTATCCTCTTCTCCATTGAAATGCAGCCCTAGGGGACTTCTTTTGTAAGGCGAATGTGATTGCGTTATCAGCTAGATATGGAACCTCTTCATGTGATTCATAAATGTGAATACTCTTTAAAAAAAAGGTAGAACTGAGTTACAATGGTAAATAAAGTAGTTTTAGTTAAAGAATGAGGCTAGAGTGCGAAGAAACCCTTCATATTCCTTAACAATGTGCCTAGATGGGCTATGTCCATGTTTTACCATTGGCAAATAGAACACCCTTCATCGGAGTAGGTTATAACTCTGTATTCCATTCTTTTCTACCATGGTCTATGTCAATTATTGCTCATTCTCATCATATGGGATATCTAATAGTAAAGGAGAAGTTCAATGAAGTTTAGGTGGTTGTGTGAGACACTATCTAGACATTGCACAATAGACTTTGAGATGTTAGTGAGAGTCCCTAGGTCTTCTCCAAAACCATTATTTCAATGTTCTTTATGTTATGAATGTCTCTTAAATGAACTAGTGAATGTAACTTCATATCTTACCTGGATAAGTCTTAAAATTTCTCTAGTTAGGAAAGTTGGTTGACTAAGTAGACATGATCCAAACATAGGTAGTCTTAAGTATTAATTAGGTAATCTAGTATAGGTCAAGTATGTACATCCTCTTCTTGATTTACTTTAGTAAGTCTTTTGATAACCTTTGTGAGGATAATGTCATATTATATGAATGATATTGTATTAAGTGGGAATGATCTTATTCTAGGTAATATAAAGGATCTCTTAAATGTGCGTGAGGGGATTGTATGGGTGGTCGCTTTATCACTCACTAAAGTGAAACTTACAATCCCCTTTGGTAGGAGGTTCTTAGGTCTATGTTTTTGGTGTATTGTATGTGTGGATATCTCATTATTGGTGGTCTTAAGGATCATTTAGGAGTGCCTAGAGAGTGTGTATAGGCGGTCTCTCTTTGTCTTTCTAAAGTGAGTCTTCGGATAACATTAAGTGAGAACATGACGTGCTAGAAAGTGTTCAATATGAAGTGGACTAACCTCACTGTAAGAACGAAGGAATTCACTGTAACTGTGATATGTGTTATTGTAATGTTTCTCCAAAAATGTGAGAAATTGGTTAAGTGTTCTATTCTGTGTTTCTAAGGTGTAAAATGTTGATGTTATGCTTATATTATGATGTTTTAATAAAAAACATATTTCTAATAAATATTCGTTTTTATGATTTTTATGCATTAAGCCATGCTTAGTAAATGGGTTTGTACTAATTCCATGCTTTTATCTATCTCCAAAGTGATTCATAGGTGAAGTGCTTTTATGAGTGAAGCTTTGATTATAGGATCTTTCAAGAAATATAAAGTATGTCCTCATTTGACAATATGGCATAGATGTCTTTTTTTGAAGTATTGTAATAGAATTAGTGGTACTATATTTCTATTGTGTGGGCCGTGTCCCATTACTCTTTTCTTATATATTGATGAAATGAGACTTAGAATTTCCTACGTATTTTATATAAAAGAGTTTTTGAAAGACTATCTAACTATTGTCAAAAGTTTTAATTCCACAGTAATTTTCATATGTATATATGCGATGAACGATACGAGAGGTCTTGTACAAGACCTCCGAGAGGTGAAATACGCTGCTTCTCGATCGAAGATTGGCCCTAGATTCTAGGGTGTGGTCTCAAGTCGTGACTATACTTATTATGTGAATTGTGATATTATGATTAAGATTTAATTATATAAGGTTGGTTACAAATAATCTATGTACCTTACTATGACATAATTATGATAATGTGTTAATCCCACATCTGATGGTTGTAATGAAAAGAATTACTCATGCAATTCATATTGATCTAACGACTATGACAATACAAGGGGTTTGTCTTCTATGACATAACCTAAGTTATGGTTGCTAAAAGAAAACTTAAAGATATTTCAAAAAGGACTCTAACTTAGTAGTGAGTTAACTAGTACTAAGGAGTTTCTTTTCCAATGTAGGAAAGGTAGGTTCACTATAGTACTCATGATATAGAGATTACAATTCCAATGGAATTATGTGGGTCTCAAAAATGTCTCCTAGTTATTCAACTATGTTTCTCCCATACAAATACTAGCTAGTTGATCCACCTAGATGCTATGTTAATTTTTGTGTACTACCTTCGCAAGTAGTCCACCTTCTCTCGCTGTAGGATTCTATGACACCGGATTCCACATTAGCTCATGTGGTCTATGTTGGTTAAGGTAAGATGTTCCTGAATGTAAAATGAAGTAGTAAAGTTAACTCTAACTAGGAAGACTTCAGGTGCTTGACTTAGTCTAGGTAGGGGTATGAGACTTTACCTACATTGCACTAGTTGGCCTCTAGGGAAGTCCTAAGAGGACGTTCTTATGTTCTTATTCTCTTATGAAATAAATTACATGGTTATGTTGATTTAACATGTCAATGGTTTATATTTCTTAATATCATATTTAATATTTATGAGGCTATGTTATGTGAAGTTAAACATGTCATGATCCTTTGGTTGGTTTACATGATTGAATGGGGTTATGGGACTTCTCTTGGACATTGCACTGGTATGCTTGGTTAGGGGTCATGATTAAGGGTTTTTTTTTGTGTGGTAATGTTATGAACTCTTTAACATGCTTTGTTGTCAGAACATGTAGTTGGTGTTTCATTGGCTATGAGTTCTAATATGCTAATACACATGTTTATCTGATTAACATGATGATGTTCGCCATGTGTAGATTATGCTAGTGCCTTGGATAATATATCATAATTGTCTTAAATGCGTTCTTGGTTGTGCATAAGTCTTTTCGAAGTAACTTGGCATGGTTTTTGCAAAATGTCCGCTTTAGCATGACTTCTATGTTTATTTGTGCATAAGTTCCCATACATAATACAAGTGTTGTACTAATCCATGTGTCTCCCTTTGTCTCAAACATTTTCGGTTCAAGTAGTTGAAGGGTGCGTGACTAATTTGCAAGGAACTAGGATGTTTTCTCTAAGTGTGATTATGTCCCTCAAGTTCCGAGGATGATTTCTTTTCTCATTCTACTTGTATGACTTGCTATAATCTAATGAAATCGATTTCACTCTTTTTGTTAAAGACGTTGTTGTAATCTCTAAGTGATAATTATACATTTATTTAACGGCTATACCCAAATTTTTCAACTCCGAATTATATGGTTTTATATTAGACATTTCTATTAGACTTTATGTTGTATATTTTATATGTTCTTAAATTAGAAGCCTATGTTAGCTTCTTATGTGAGGATTCTAAGTAGGCTCCCTGTGCATATATTATGTGTAAGCGAGAGGTCTATATAAACCTCATTATGTAAATGTAGATGTAGATGAAAAGTTATAATTTTCTGCATTTTTAAACCTATGATATGCATTGACGAATGCTTAGAGGCTAGTCTTAGTCTTTTCCAAGGACGACGATGCTGGTTACGTCTAGTGGGTGCTTCCCAGATGTGACAATAACCGGCATCATCATTCTTGCAGAGGACTTACGTTAGCCCTTGGCATTGATCATTATATGTCATAGGTAAAAAATGCAGAAAATTTAGGACTTTTACATACACATAGTTAAGTGTACTTAGACTTCTTACATACTACATATATGAAGTTTACATTCACGTCTCGCATAGGAATATAACTTAGGCTTTTCTTTTAAAAAACCTAACCAATATGCATAAGATAATCTAATAAAATCGTTTCACATTAAACCATATAAAATTATACAATATTGGACTTAGCCATTACAACTTCAATATACCTTATAGGGTTACAAAATTATATCAAACGGTAAAGGAATGAACAATGAATTTAGACAATATGACTAAAAATAAATAATATGGATGAGGACCTACAAAAAATGGAGAAAAGAGTCCAAGTCTTCGTCAAACGGCCTTTTAGAACTCAACAACCAGAACTTACATATGTGTAGAAAACATAGAAATATGTATTAGCACAATCACTTATTCTAAACATGAGTACACCCACATAAAACATTTGAAAGAATGCATGGAATGTAGCATTACTTTAGAAACATGCTATGTCATTTAAACAGAGTTTAATGTGCACACAAGAGTATATACAATGTAAGGGTCACAATAACATAAACCTGTTCCTAACAAAAGACAACATCAATACAAAGACATATCAATATTTCATATTCAATAGAACATATAAAAATATCAAACAAAACTCTTACTAACGATCCAATACCAAGCCTAAAAGTGCAATGCTCATGTAGATCCCCATAACCCCACACAACCAAGTAAGCAAGCTAGGAGATCTTTAGTAATGCTTTGCTTCATATCTTGTATCCTCATAGGTAGTGATCATCACTTATAGCAATTTAGACAAAAAAAAAATTCCTTAACATAGTAAACATCATATCATATAGAGTAAACATTATACATCTCATGATTTCGTAATACATAAGACCATCTCATTAGATTCTTTTTTGAGTTAACTTATGAAATTTCTAGGATGAGTCCCATAGCCTTATTGTAACGACCTGTTTAGTCGTTTTGAGCAGCAGACTTTGATTCTGGAAAAACTGGCAGAAACAACGGACCCCACGACGGACCGTCATGGGCACGACGGACCGTCGAGGGGGTCTCGTTTCAAAACTATTAGAAATTTTGATAATTGGGTACTGAAATCGACTCTCTGAACTTCGTAACGGAATGGCAGAACGGACCGTCAAAGGTGTGATGGACCGTCACAGACTCTTTAGAGAATTGAGTCTCTGAACTCTGTGACGGTGCAGCTGGACGGACCGTCGCAGGCACGACGGCCCGTCACAGGCTGCATAATCCCAGACTGGGTGGGATTTCTGTAATTATTTTAAGGGGCGTTTTGGACTATTCCTGCTTTAATTATAAAGTTAGTGGGTTAATTCTAATAAGTCTAATAACTTGGGGGTTAAAAGAGGTAACCTTAAGTTAATTAGTGGGTTATTATTGCCATCTTTTATTCTTAATTATATGCTAATTAGGGTATAAGAAAGACGGTTTGAATAAGAAAATGAAAAAGAACAGAGAGAGAGGGAGAAACGATCGAGCGAGAGAGAGAGAAGAACGCAGCTTTGGGAACTTGCTTGCTTGATTTCTAATCTTCGGTGGAGGTAGGTTATGGTTTTTATACTTTTCGTAGTAAACTCTTAATAGCAAATGATATGTATGGGTAGTATTGTAAACCCTTCTATTTGCTTAATTGTATGCTTGCATGAATGTGCTTATGTAATTGTGAAAAAATAAGCATGATGAAGCTAGTGAATCCTAAATCTTGAGAAACCCTAATCTACTTTGTTAATGATGACGCCTTGGTAGAAGAGAAGGCTTGATGAACATGTAGTGAGATTAGGGGATCGGGTGCCACGTTCCGGTACCAGGATAGTATATGAGGATTGGAGTGTCACGTTCCCACACCAGGATAGAATGAGGATCGGAGTGTCTCGTTCCGACACCAGGATAGTATATGGATCGGGTGCCACGTTCCGGTACCAGGATAGTATATGAGGATCGGAGTGTCACGTTCCGACACAAGGATAATATATGGATCGGGTGCCACGTTCCGGTACCAGGATAGAATATGGATCGGGTGTCACGTTTCGACACCAGGATAGAATGAGGATCGGAGTGTCACATTCCGACACCAGGATAGTATATGAGGAGTGGAGTGTCACGTACCGACACGAGAGGAATAAAGATAATGAATCTTGAAAGATGTTAATAAACTCAATCTAATGAACCTAATTCCCAAATGAGTATGATGAGGAGGCGTGAGTCTTCTTTGTTGTGCTTTGTGTTGTAACCAAGGGTTATGGTAATTCTAAATGCTGCATGCTAAGGATATTAGTTGATTTATGATATTACTTGATATATACTGTTTTCTATTTTGAGTTGGCCGATGATACCTACTCAGTAATTGTGTTTGTACTGACCCCCTACTTTTATGTTTTTTTATTTGTTAAATGTGGAGTGCAGCAAATGTACCGTCGTCTTCAACTCAACCGCAACTCTAGCCAGTCTTCATTACTCAAGATATCAGAGTGAGCTAATTCTTCTAGCTTGGACTGGACACTTTTCTTCATGTCTTGATGCCTTGAAGTTCCGGCATGGACTAGCTGTTTATGTATTTTAGCTTCTTAGATACTCTTAGATTTAGTAATTTGAAGTAGATGTTCTTGTAATGATGACTTCCAGATTTTGGGGATAATAATAGTCGTTGAGTTTTTAGAATTTATTGAATTGGTTTTTATTAATGAGTTTAAGTCTTCCGCATTACTTTCTGTTGATATTATATTGAAATGTTAAGGTTTAGATTGGTTGATTCGCTCACATAGGAGGGTAAGTGTGGTTGCCAGTCGCGACCCGATTTGGGTCGTGACACTTATTATCCTAAGTAAACCCTTCAATTCATCCTAATCAGTGTCTATCTTTATTTAAATTTAATCATTCATTTAACTTTCATGAACAATTTTCTTAAGAGACATAGACCACATGAGCTTAATGTTGAATTTGGTGCAATTAAACCCTACACTGAGAGAAGGTGGTCTACTTGTCAAGGTAAAACCAAAACACGAACATACAATTCCAGGTGGATCCAGTAGCTATTATTCCTATGGGGCGCCATATGTCAAAAACAAGGAGACGTATTAGATAGCCTCTTCATTCCATTAGAATTGTAATCTCTATCACATGAGAAAATCGTGAACTACCTTCCCATATGCTGAAGGGACACATCTCATAAATAGTTCCCCCTTTGCAAAGCTAAATTCCCTTTTTGACATGTATTTAAGCATTTATTAATAATGATATCTTATTATAGGAGATAGGACACTAACCTCTTTTTTGTCATAATCATTAGCTCATTAGGTATTGTATTCCAATGTCCTTTTAATACAACCCATCTTTGTTAAGATTAACACATCATAATCATCTGTCATAGTAAGGTATTAAGAAATTCACAATCTACCTTATATGATCATACCTTAATCATAATGTCCCAATTCATATAGTCAAGAAATTTTAATTACATACACCATATATCACCTACTTAATCAAATTAGTTGAAATAGATCAATTGAACATCATGATCAATTATAAGCCATCACCATTGAAGTGAGGATTCAAGATCACGATGTCTTATAAATTAAACAACATAAACCTTCCTCACTGGTCTAACCATCAACCTACCATATTCATCCATCTATAATTGTAATAACATCATATAATCGGAATTAACACAAGAAAAAAGTCATTTGTATCATTACTAAAAAATTCAACATCCATTCATAACGTAGGGTTATGTGAAAAGATTGATCATGGATTCCTCAATAAATTAATTCAATCACAACAACATATGAAACAAGGCGTTCTATAAATGAATTGGAATGAGTACAACAACTAACACATTCCTTAATTTCCCTAAATTTATAAGAAAGAACAAAGATTTGGGAAATTGTGGAAAGGACATGATCTACATGAAATGCCCATAAAATAATCAAAAATAAATACGTAATTAGACATGGGTAATCATAATTCATTATAATTAATCATCAATTTCAATTTTAGGAGAAACCCCATTTTAAAAGAAATACCCTAAGAATTAGGTTATTTGAAATTTAACTTTGGAAAGACCTCTTGGGCAATGGAATCACAAGAGTGAAAAAACCGTACCGTAATAAAGCCTTATCCAAAAAATTTGAGTAGGAACCATGGAGAATTTTTCATCTTGTTCAAGCTTCGTTGTTCTTTAATGGAGGATGTATAGAGAGTGAAAGTAGAGAGAGTTGGGAGGAATTTGGGATTCTATTTGTGACTGAGTATTGGAGTAGGAAATGAAAGATATTTGACCGAAAATAAATATATAGTCCAGCCCCAAAATACCCAGACTAACCCTCATTAAGTTGGAATTCCAAAAGTGAATTCCAACTAAACTTCACTGGAAGACCCCGTCCACCTTCACACCCCACTTCACGGTCTGTGAAGGGCTTGATGGACCCTGATGGTGGTCGTGAAAGGTAAGGAAGTACCTCCCTTTTAAAAAGAAACCACATGTTTTTACCAAGTCAACTCCACGACCTTTTGCTTCCTTTCGTTTAGATGCTTCACATCTCGTTAAGTAGCTCGTGCTGCTCTTAGGCAGTAGCTCCCCAAGCTCAACTCCATTTTCGCCAAAGGGCTAAAGAATCTTCATGGAATCATACCCCTTGTTCATGGTCATGACCACGAGTCGTTGTGATGCCTGTGAAGAGTGGGGCAATAGCCTCTTTTTTTTGGGTAGCCTTGGCCTCTTGGCTTTTTCTTTCCCTTGAATGTTTTCACTACTCCATTGGCCTTTCTTCCCTATACTCTTTCTTATACACCAGTGTCCGCTCTTATTACCTCACCACGATCAACCCTTTAGGCACCTCTTTAAAACCATAATGGCAATACACTAGTTTACACAATTTCACATGATGTAGTGGATGTTTCTTCACATTATTTTTTCTAATGCATCCTAATTAGTCTTATTACATTAATTTAGTCTTGGAAACATCTTTTTAAGACTTAGTTCAATATGTGAGGCACTAGACTAAGTGATGAACCACCGAAGTGTCACAATCTAGGTTCTAGACTTAGCGAGTAACTTAAAATACCCCAAAAGACCTTCAAAACACATGCATAAAATCTACAGGTTTCAAATGACGAGCTCATCAGCTACCCTTAAACTAGACAATGGGTCGGTAATCAATTTTTTTCTTAGAGACGGCTCTTTGGGTTCTTGATCTCCCACCATGTAGTGTGTACCAAAGGTCCTAATTGAGGAGGGATAGACAGGGCAACGCTCCGTCGATTTGCAGAATGGTTTAGGACTATTTTTTGCAGTTTCGTGTCATGGTTTAGGTCCTCCTTAAGAACCCTTAGGATAGTCCTTGGGAGTCTAACCTAGATTTTTAACCCTAAACCCACTCATCTAGATTTTAGGAACCTCTCATATTAATTTGGACTCAAAGGAATGCATAAAATATACAAAGGCACACTACAACACACAAGCACGTCTCAAGGCTATCTTTCAAACGCCATGAATGTTCTTGGACGATTGTCTTCAATGATCTCTCAAACATTACAACATTTCTTACACACTATAATTAACAATTTGAAGACCTTAAAACCTCATTAAACACATATTAGTCTCTAGTTTAACCTAGTTTGCTTTTAGGATCGTTACATTCTTGGCCACATGGACAACGTTCGTCCTCAATTGACACTTGCTACACTTTTAACACTTTCAAGAGTAAGGATTCAATACTACAAGCTAATATACATACAAAACAATATACAATACACATGCATAGGAGGAACATCAACTCAAAATAATAAAGAGACTCAAAACACAAAAAGAAAGTAGGAACAACATCTATATCTCATCATGCAATAAGACTCTTGTTTTTCATATCATATATGAGAAACTTTGTTATGTACATATTTTCATGCTCATATATATCATTTAGAAGCACATGATAACAAATTTTCATAAATGCAAAATTTAGCAAAATTTTCAAATATTCTACAACAACCATGCTCAGTAGTTGAATGATTCAACTTTTGAGGAATTTATTATAATGACATGACTATATGAGAGACAATCATATATCCTCATTTTACCTTATGCACATAACGTTGTGAAATGCACAATCTAAATATATAAATGAACTTCTCACTTTCACTTACGATTCCTGAGCCAAATGCAACATTTTACAAACAACATTCTAACTCTCAAGATTAAATAAAATATAAGAGAAGAGACAAAATCCACTACAACACTATTCATCGTACTCCCCACGTATAAGGAACCCATCAAAAGTAAATAGAAAAAACATTAACTTAGCGGCATCATTATTCGAATTTGCTCCTTTAGCTTCGAGAACATGCAAATGATTCTTCTTTTTTGCACCAACATCGGATGCATTACGAGGAACTTTATCTTTATCTGTTCCCCTAGCCGCAATAGTAGGACAATATCTCACCTTGCGATCATACGTACCACAACAAAAGCAAAAATCAGTACCGCCTAGACACTTCCAAAAGTGCTTCTTCCCCATAGTAGCACGAGTAGGCTTAAAACCTTAAGAACCACCATCTCTCTCAAAGTAAGTCATAGGGGCACTAGAAACGTCTTTATTTGGATTCCTCTTCTTAAACATATATTGATGTTTCACAGCGGTTCATCCCCTATTAGAATCTCTACTTCTCTTGCCAAGCATATACTCTTCGAAATATTGAGAATACACCATAAGCCTATATAGAGTCATGTCACCATGGAGCATAGTCGTACGACATGCTTCATTCACTATATCGGAAACAATGGTAAAGATCATACTTATCTCATCCCTAGTTTTCGATACCAATAATGGAAAACATTTAGATAATAGTATAAACTTCAAGGAATACTCTTCAAAATTCATATTACATAACCTAAGGTTTATCAACTCCTCAACCTTAACCCCCCTTATCTAATAAGAAAGTATATTTCTAAGAATGCTCCTTTAATCTCTTCCCACTCTATGGGACTCGAATCAACCGAACTATTTTATTTCCTTTGGGTGAAAACAATTGAGTAACATTCATCAATTGGGACAAAGATTATTCCGCTCTCTCCCTATAGGTCACTCCCATAGTAGGAACTATCTTTTACACTTCATGCAAGAAGGTTTGGCATCCTCTCACACCTTAGTTCCAAGGAATATAGTATGATTCACTCTAACAAATCCCCTTAATATAGAGGTCATAGTACTCACAATAGAATTAACCCTAGGCCTAATTTCTCTATTCACATGATTAGTCATGGCTCGGGCTAGGGTAAGGAGATCACCTATAATATTCTATTACTCATGTATGGGGGAACCACCGGAACCTCATCGCATTGACAAACTATAGAGACTTTCTCACCTTGAGGAATTTTAACACCTTGTGGTTATTGTCCGCCTTGGGGAAACTGTTCACGTTGTACCATCTATAAAATGATTCAGGTAAAAGTAGGTCCTAAAACTTTTGTATTTATTTTTTTTAACTCTTTAATATAGTTAAAATTATGTTTGGATTCAGTGTCCTTAAAATTTGTATAAACATATTGAAGTTGGAAACTGCCAGGAAAAACATTCTCAAGAAAAACCAAGGTTTCCTTGAGAAGGACACCTCTTGATTGCCAAAATTGCCTAAAGCAGCCACACCTATGGAGGTAATCGATGCCCAGTATGCTGGTCCACGCCCAGTAGGTGGAGGGCATTGATAAGGACATAGGCGTGGGAAATTGACCTTACCAATGCAAGCCTCATACCAAAACCACGGACCAACAAGAGGGTCCGTTGGTTGGGCTACAGGGCGTAGCCTTGTAACCATTGATGGCACCTGCTGCAATTCTTCAATTGTCTTGGCCAAATAAAAAGGTATTTTGCTTTTTTTATCTAGTCTTACGAAAATTAGTTTTACGGTTTCCTAGGGTAATTTTAGGTTTTTTTAAGTATGTTTATAAGTCTTAAAAATCTAGATGAATTAATTATTCTAAAATCAAAACCCAAATCCCTAAAGAAACTCTCTAGAACTCCATTGGAGCCAATACTCAAGATAGATCTTGGATTGAATATTCATTGGTGATTATCCATAACATCTTCATAAAACTCTTTGTATAAGATAAATTTATATATGATCTTCATCCTTGAATCTCTTTTCTTCAAGGATCCAAACTTCAAAGTTATTTGCGAAGTCTTTGAAAAGGTGAAATTGTCCTATTTTTATATCTATGCATAGGTTATTGCATATGAAAAATTGAATCATTGTATATTGATTGAATTGATGTTAACTTGAAGTTTTAACCTAATTACTCTATGAAACCCTAGTTTTAACTACTTTATGGGTGTTTTGATGATGTCTTAATGGTATTGAATTTTTTGGTAGTTTGAATAGGGATATTGAATCATGAAAGAATCATGGTATAATTGTAAGTAGGCTACCCTAAATTGATAAATTAATATTTCATTATATTTGATTCATTTTCTATTGTGAATATTGAAATGAGTTGGTAACTATGACTATTGGTAAGAGCCTTTGTATATTATGTTGGTTGAATTGGCTATGGAGTTGGAGTTGAGAGATTGGATTAATGGAATGTTGATCTAATTTTTTCTATATTTTGTAGTATAGGTCTTAGATGATAATGATTTTTTGTATGGTCCAATTATTGTGGGGGTGCTTATGTGCTATACTTTTCAGTTTTGTGGACTTGTTGGCATTACTTTATGAATTGTGAATATGTGGCCTCGTTGGCATTAATTTATGGACTATTTTATTATCATGTACTGTTTGTCTATGTAATCATTGTGAAGGTCTTGATGAATTATATGTATATGTAGAGTAAAAGCATAAATTGTCCTAGTTGATTATATGTGTCTCTTGTAGGCTATAGTGAAGTTATGATATGATTTACCTTATGATTGAGTATAATGCTTATTGTTGAATTATAAGAGACTTGTTATGTTTTATATTGATGATGTTATAGTAGTTATTAGGGTGACCTATACATGACTTGGTTGTCCATATGTTTTTCTTGAATGATATGTTATATGTGGTATAGTGGAGTTTGTGTCTGTCTTGTTTTGATAGACTTGTATCCGTTACTTGATACATGTAGAATGTGAATATGAGTTCTTTACTTAGTATGTTAGAGCTTCTTAGTCTTGTATGTGTGATTGACATGTGGCCTTGAACATAATTAAGAAAGTCCTTTATGTGAAACCTTCATCCTAGATGTGCGGTTATGATATCCTTCAAACTGAAAGTCATAATGGAATCCTTCTTGTGTAAATGCTGGACTCGAGGTTGGTTGGATGGAAAGACATGAAATCATCCTTATTAAAGTCAATGAGCTATCCTCTTGAACATTGTAGGTAGCCTTAGTGGACCCTCTTTGTTAAGGTGTAATGTGATTCAGTTGTGAACTAGATATGGAACTTCTTCATATTCACCTTTATTGAAATACTCTATCATAAAAAAGGCTAGCACCTAGAGAGTATGATTGGGAAGTTTCTCTAACTACGAATACATTAGATAACAATCAAACCCTTGATATTGTTCAAACATGTGGCTATATGGGATGTGTCATAGTTATACGATGGGAAAGTAGAAAAAATCTCCATCGGAGTAGGCGCATGACTCTGGATTTATGGCATATATAGTGTGGTATATGTAGGTTATTTCCTATTCTTATCATATGGGATACCTACTAGTAGCAGGAAATTTCTATGAAGTTTTGGTAGTGGTATCGGACGCTATCTAGAGATTGCACGATTAGGTTTTGAAAATTTCTAGTGATCGAGTAACTAGGTATTCTTCACGACAATTATTTGAATTTATTTAAGTGTTTAATGTCTCTTATATTAACTAATGTAGCTGAAGGCTTATGTTAAAAAGTATGTTAATGAAAAAGTATTAGTCTGCAGCAACTTTAAGCATTGCCTTGTTAAGGTTTGGAGGGAGCATAGGAATCGTCTCTTCATGTCTTACCTAAGGAAATCTTAAGCATTACTCTAGATAGGGGAGTTTATTAATGATGTCACATGATCTTATCTTAGGTATCCTAAAGGATCTCTTAGGTGTGTGAAGGGATTGTATTGGTGGTCGTTTCATAACTTACTCGAATGACCATTAGAATCACCTTGGGTAGTATAATCTCATGTTTATGTTTTTTGATATTTAAAATTGATGCTATATTGTTAATGTGAATTACAGGTTAACTAAGATTGAAGTTACTGTAAGCATTCTATAATTTTGATACAAATTTAATATGATTTATAATATGTTCTAATTGTGACGTTTTGTGTTTAAATGTGTTTTTATGCTGAGAATATGAAGTAATGATAAAAAAGACCAAATTTCACATAAATGTCAGTTTCTCATGATTTCAAGCTATATGCCATACTTAGTACATGCATTGTACTGATTCCATGCATTTTATCTATCTCTAAAGTTGTAGGTTTAAGGTAAAAGGTAAAAGGCGTTTGGAAGCAAAGCTTGGAATCTAGGACTCTTTCAAGTAAAGTTGGGGGATGTCCTCACTTGATTCAAGTGAGGTAGTGTTACAACTTCTCTTGAACGATAGATAGAATCCTATCATTCCTTCCCGATCCTTCTAACATTTAACCTACAGCTTCTAAGTAACACAATGTATGGAATTAGTACAAACAACTGTAATAAGTATGGCTAATGCATAATATCATGATAACGGACATTTATTAGAAACATGAATATTTTTATGTAAATATCATAATATAAGAATCAGAACAACATTTAACACATTAGAAACACATAACAAATCTCTTATGCAATTATTTACATTTTACGAAATATTAAAGTAGGCTTAGCCAATTTTACAGTGAACTACCTTAGCGTTACAGTAATTATTTTTCATGTTATAGTGAAATATATAAACTTCACATAGAACATTCTCTACCATGTAATCTTGTCACAAAAATAAATCCTAAGATTCACTTAAGTAAGACAAAGTTAAACCTCCCATACACCCTCTCAAGGAACATTTAAATGATCCTTAAGACCACCTATGATGAGATACACACCAAGCACATAAAAATGAGATCCTCCTAAAAAAGGGGATTTAAGTTTCACTTGAGTGAGTTGTGAAGAGACCTCCCATACAATCCCTTTCACACACACTTGAGAGTTACTTTATACTATATAAGATAGAATCATTCTCACCTTAATTGAACAACATACATAATATTACTCTCTCCTCCCAAAGGTTATCAAAATATTAACTTAATTAGATCAAGAAGATAACATCCATGATTGACCTCTTAAAGATTACCTAAATAATCCTTAAAACTACTACGGGTTAGATCATGTATACATTATCAACCAACTTGTTTAGATAGAGTAATTCTTAAGACTTATATAGGTAAGATACAAAGTGACCATTCCTATTCCCCCTTCACACTTAACTAGAAAAACCTAAATTACTCTAGATAAATACTCATTCATTTAACATACTACCGTAACTTAAGTCATTACATTCGTTAGTTCATTAAATAGAAATTCATCACATAAAGGACATTCAAGTAATGGTCTCGAAGAAGACATAGGGACTCTCACTAACACCTTCAAAGCCTAGTGTGTAATGTCTAGATAGCGTCCCATACCACCACCAAATCCTCATAGAACTTCTCCAATAAATGTAGGTATCCTATATTATTAGAAGAGGCAATGACCTTTATAGACCATGATACTAAATATGGAATCAAGATTTATAACCTACTCCGCTGAGGGTGTTCTACTTGATGATGGTAGAACTAGGACACATCCCATGTAGGCAGATGGTTATGGAATATGAAGGGGCTTTTATGTACTCAAGTCTCATTCAAGTAGAGATAAATTTTACTCCAGTCTCTGTATGAAGTAGATCTATTTCCCACAACATACTTACTCGGCACTAGCCTTTGTTCCCATAGAGTAGTTCACATGAAAGGATCACATGAAGAAGTTCCATATCTAGTTCATAACCCAATCACATTCACCCTTCAAAAGAGGTACATTAGACCTACCTTTCAATGGCAAATGGAATAACTTAATGAATTTTTTAAGGATTATATGATGGCATTCAATCCAACAAACATAAAGTCCATCACTCATACAATAAGGATACCATTACGACTCTCAACCTCAAGATTCATATCGTTACCACTAGTTTAAGGTTCCATGTACATGACCTTCTTAACTTCATTGAAGGTCTCACATATCATTCGTTCATACAAGAAAATGGTGCACTATGCTTACCTACTCTAAACATCTTACGTTCACATATCATTCGTACATGTATCAAGTAAGGGACACAAGTCTACCAAAACAAGGCACAACATACTTTGCCGTATTACATATATCATATCATGCTTTGAAGCACATAAGAATCACCCTTAACATCTTTTTTGTCATCATATACATTAATATAACATCATCAATATAACCATCATATACTCTGTCATATCTGGATTTACCACCTAGATTTAACCAGTGTCGTCGTCCTTTTTTAGGACTAAGACTAGCCTCTTAGCTTACATCTTTACATTCATATGACAAATTTACCAGAAAATTTAAAAAATTTTCATTAATTCTTCTTGGAAATTTACATTGAACTCTACATACACATAACATTTACAAACCGATTTATACATAGACCTTTTGTAAAGGAAGTTTATTTAGTCTTCTACTTTTATTGCACATAAGTATATAAAGCATAACATAGAGATAATAGTCATATTTGTTGTCGCATCTCATAACCATCTAATAAGATTGAAAGTAATTGGGCATAAGCCATACATAAACTAAAAATACCTCACATGAGATATACTATGTTTCATGCTGAATGGAAAGGAAGAACCATAAAAGTGTTTAACGAAAAAGCACACTAAATAAGCTAGGTAGTGGCATAACCCTCAATAAATGACGACCTACCCTACTTGGAAGAATGTGAGATCCATACCATCTTCAAAGTGAGAGGACTTGGTCAACCTATCCACAACAACCCTTATAAAGTCATATTTCCTTCAAGTCCAAGGTAAGCCGACTACAAGATCCATATTTATATCTTCCAATTTGCAAGTAGGAACTTCGATTTCTTGTAGTAAGCCACCCCACTTTCAATGTTCGACTTTCCCTTGTTTGAAATTGGACATTTAGTGACAAACTGCGCTATGTCCTTCTTCAAACACTGCCATAAAAATACTTCCCTAAGGTCATGGTATATTTTTATCGAACCCGGATGAATGGAATAGTGGAACCCATGGGCTTTCTCAAGGATCCGATTCTCAACTCATGTACCTTGGGAACACATAATCTTCCTTGGTACCTCAAAACCCAATCCCCTTAAGGAGAATGCCTCATTAAGCTTGCCAAGAGCCAATTCTTTCAGCTCCATCAATGATTTATCAAGGTGTCGTTTGGAATTCACCTCAACTACCAATAATTACGCAGAGTTATGATGGACCATATGTCCAACATTAAGAGAATCTTCAAATCTCACACCCAACCTAGAAAACTTATGAACATCCTTCACTAGGTCTTTCATGGCTTCATCTATGTGAGACACACTACCCATAGTCATACGACTCAGAGCATTAACAACCACATTGGCCTTACCGGGGTGATGGAGGATATTCATGTCATAATCATTCAAAAATTATTACCACCCTATTTGAAAGTGATTCAACTCCTTTTGGGTAAAAACATATTGGATACTCTTATGGTCGGTATACAGATCAAAATGGACACCATACAAGTAATGTCTCTATATTTTCAAGGCAAATACCATGGCCGCTAACTCAGGGTCATGTGTTGGATAGTTTCTCTCATGCACCTTAAGTTTCCTTGAATCATAGTCTATAATCTTCCCATGTTTCCTAAGAACACACCATAAATCTCTTGGGATGCATCACAATATACCATGAAACCTTTTGTACCCTCCGTTAAAGTCAACACTGGAGCGTAAGTGAGCCTATTTTTAAACATTTGAAAAGTTCTCACACATGCCTTTGACCATTCAAACTTCTTACAATTTTGGGTCAAGTAGATAGGGTAGATCAATGGACGATAAAAGATCAACAAACATCTGTTAATAACTCGCTAAACGCAAGAGACTTCTAATGTTTGTTGGAGTAAATGTTCTAGGCCAATTTTTCACTACCTCTATTTTTCTTCGATCAACCTCAAATCCCTCACTAGATATGAACAAGAAATGTCAGCAACCACAACCAAAACTTACATTTTCTATACTTGGGAAACAATTGATGTTCTTAAAGTACTTGTAACACCACCCTCAAATGGTTCATGTGATCACTCTTATTTTTCAAATATACCAAGGTGTCTTCAATGAAGACAATGACAAAAGAATCTAGTTAATATTGAAACACCCTATTCATAAGATCCATAAATTTCATCGGGGCATTGTTGAGACCAATGGACATTACTAAGAACTCATTTTGACCATATCTAGTCCGAAATGTCGTCTTTCGTATATATTCACATCTCACACTAAGTTTATGATACCCTAATGTGAAGTATATCTTAGAAAAGTAACTGAGCTCTTGAAGTTGATCGAACAAGTATTTAATCCAAGGGAGAGGACACTTGTTTTAGATTTTGACTCTATTGAGTTGGCAGTAATCAATGCACATTCTTTAGGACCCATCCTTGTTCTTCACAAATAAAACTGGAGCACCCCATGGATAAATACTAGGTCTAATAGAAAAAAAGATGGTCCATGTCCGAAATTCAAAGACATCAAGACGATAATGAGAGAATCCAGCACGAGCTAGAAATAATAGCTCACCCTGAACTCTGATGTGCAGGCGACTGGCTAGAGCTGAGGGCGAGTAGAAGTTGATGGTACACTTGCTGCACTCCACAAAATTAGAAAGAAGAAAATACATGTAGGGGTCGATACAAGGAACACGTTTTGAATAGGTATTATCAGCCAACTCAAAATATAAACCAATATATATTGAATAATAATATAAAATAAACTACCATACTTAATAGGGGGCAAGTGACAAACACATGAACCATTGAGAGCAACACCATAATAGGTACACCTCAATCACAACATCAAGCACACCTATGAGGACTCATGTCTGCACACCATACTCATTTGGAAATAGGTTCTTTTAGATTAAGTATATTTAGTTACTTCAAGAGTCCTTTCCTTTAATGTTATTGTGTCGAAACGTGACACTCTGATCTCATATATTGTGTCGGAACATGACACTCCAATCCAATTATCTCATTATTTATTTCATAAAGCCTTCATTATTCAAGACGTGATTTTAATAGAGAGGGTTCAAGATTAGAAATTGAACAATCTCATAATTTTAGGCCAACCACAAACCACACAATCAAGTACATAAGAGACTTTATAATATCACTCAATACATAATAAATCACTATTTATATTTTATCTATCACATAGAAATAAACCATACCTACCTCCACCGAAGAACCGAAGTCAAGCAAACTATTTCTCCAATGTCTTTCCTTTCCTTAACGCCTCCAAATCTCTCCAATCTATCAAGTATATATGCATAACTTGTAAGTTATCAATTCTATAAACACTTAATTTATTTATATGTTTAATCTAGACCCTAAAAATCACATAATTATTTAATCAATTTCCTAAAGTTCAAATCTAAGGGTAGATCTTAATTCCCCTAATTAACATCACTTTAATGAAATTTAAATAATTCGATACACATTATATTTAATTACGTATATTTATATACTAAATAAAATTTATAATAGGATAATGCGTAGTAAAATTCCAGATCAAGCCACTGCTTTCGAACAACAGTTGCAACACGTCTAACTCAATTTTATAATTATACAAAATATCTAAATTTTTCATCCATCTGCACATAATTGGCAAATTATTAATCATACTTCATATTAATACAATTTACTAATCATGAAAGTTTTTATTTGTTCAGCAACACTTCTAATAACTAAACATCTCTTACATTACATATATAAAGATATATATTCTTTTTTGCCATTATCACACTGTAAAACTCTATAATTGATTGACACTTGTTTTTCAATTAACATATCATAGAAATATCTTGATCCAGTCATTATTATACATTAACCAACTATAATGTTATAATATTAATAAAATATATGTCTTTTTTTTCATTATAATTTACTAATACTAACAAGAATCAATACCCCTCAACCACCAAATTTTAACCAATAAAATATAATGCTAGACGAAGTTTTTTACCTCTAGCCTTTTTTGATTGTCCCGTCGACGACGCCAAGAATTAAATAATAAGAGTTGTGAGCGGTTTTAGCATAATCCAATAATATTAACCCTACTTATTATATAATTAATTTTAAATATGCTAAAATATATCCACTATTAATTTTAAAGTTATCTTATTTAACCACCAACTAAATAAATTATTAAAACTACCCCGCTAATTTCATAATTATAATTATGAATAGTCAAAAATCCAATTAGAATCCATCGAAAAAAATATTTTATGAAACATAAGGCTTTACACTCAAACTGACCAAAATGGGTCGTTACACTAGATACAAATTTACCCATTGTTTGTCCTCGAACGTTCAAAAAAGAAAGGTGAGGGCAAGGAAAGGTACCTAAATTTGTGAAAAGGTGTGGGTATCTTTCATGCATATCAGTCTGACTCTCCAAAATGGAATCTACAACTGGACGATTCTTCCATTGAACCTTGATATATGCAATCTCCTTTGATCTCAACTTGCGAACCTCTCTATCTAGAATGTCTATAAGCTCCTCATCATAAGAAAGATTATCATCAAGTAGAACTGAATACCAATGAATAATGTAGTTTCCATCTCCATGGTATTTCTTTAGCATAGACAAATGAAATACCGGGTGTACTCCTGACAACCCTGAAGGCAAGGCCAATTCATAAGCCACCTCTCCCATGCGCTTCAAAACTTCAAATGGACCAATATATCTCTTACTAATCTTACCTCGCTTACCAAACCGCATCACGCCTTTTGTGGGTGAAACCTTCATCAAGACATACTCACCCTCCATAAATTCCAATTCCCTAACCTTCCGATTTGCAGACTCCTTCAGCCTGCTCTGAGCTACCAAAAGATTCTCTTGAACGAATTTCACTTTCTCTAATGATTCCCTCAAAAGATTAGTACCCCAAGGTCTCACCTCAAATGCATCAAACCAACCAATGGGAAACCTACATCTCCTCCCATACAATACTTCAAATTGGGCCATATCAATACTCGAATGATAAATATTGTTGCACAAAAACTCGGCTAAGGGTAAAAATTTATCCCAATGGTTAGCAAATTCTATCACACATGCACGAAGCATATCCTCTAAAACCTGAATCGTTCTGTCAGACTGACCATCTATCTGAGGGTGAAATGCAGTACTAAGATCAAGTCAAGTACCTAATTTAACATGTAATGTCCTCCAAAACCTAGAATTAAATTGTGTACCTCTATCTGATATGATGGAAAGTGGAACTCCATTCAATAGAACAATCTCAAAGACATAGAGTTTGGCTAACTTCTCTGCATTGTAAGTCATCTTAACCAGAATGAGGTACCAGACTTAGTTAACCTATAAACAATTACCCAAATAGAATCAAACTTATCCATAGTCTTTGGAACACCAACTACGAAATCCATTGCAAATCTTTCCCACTACCATTTAGGAATGGGCATTCAATGAAGTTTACCTCCAGTCCTCTGATGTTCAAACTTTACATGCTGACAATACGGGCATTGGGCAACAAATTCAACAATGTGTATAGAATACCTCGAACTATGAGCCTCTATAAAAATAATGTGAATCAAATCATCTACACGGGGCACACATACTCTTCCCTTAATCCTCAAGAGTCATTCTTAATCAATTACTGCCTCTTTAGCCTCTCCTCGCAATTCCATATCTCGAATTCGGCTCAGCTTCTCATCAGCAAACTTATTTCCCTTTATCTTGTCAAAAAAAAAAAATTTCCCTCCACACATGCCAAAAATCCTGCTTTCTCCAGAACTTCTAGCCTCACAAAGTCATTAGCGAGAATCAGAACCTCTCTAGCCAATGGGCGTCTAGAAACCTGTAAGTGGGCTAAACTACCCATGCTCCCTGCTTTTCTACTTAAAGCATCTGCCACAACATTAGCTTTTCCTGGGTGATACAAAATAGTAATATGATAGACTTTCAATAGTTCCATCCAACTCCTCTGCCTCAAATTTAAATCTTTCTGAGTAAAGACATATTGTAAACTACAATGATCTTTATAAACTTCAAACTTGACCCCATATAGTTAATGTCTCCATTTTCTTAATGCAGATACAATTGTGGCCAACTCCAAATCATGGATAAGATAGTTACGTTCATGCACATTCAATTGCCTCGAAGCATAAGCAATTATATTCATGTCCTACATTAGCACTCCACACAAACAAGAATAAGATGCATAAAAATAAACAATAAAATTCTTACCTTCCATCTGCATGGTAAGAATTGGTGCAGAAGTTAACAAGTTGTTGAGTTTATGGAAGCTTTCTTTACATTCGTCTGACCATACAAATGGAATATTCTGCTAAGTCAAATTTGTCAACTGGGAAGCAATAGAAGAAAATCCTTTGACGAATTGACGGTAGTAGATATCTAAACCAACAAAGCTACTTAACTCTGAAACATTAGTAGGTCTTACCAAACTCTTCACTGATTAAATCTTAGAAGGATCCACCATCACTCCATCCTTAGAAACCACGTGCCCCAAGAAGGACACTGAATCTAGCCAAAACTCACACTTGGAGAATTTGGCATAAAGCTTTTTCTCCCTTAACAGCTCCAATAAAATTTTCAAATGCTCATCATCTTATTCCCTGCTCTTTGAGAATAACAGTATATCATAAATAAATACAATAACAATGAGGTCAAGATAAGGCTTAAAAATCCCATTCATCAGGCTCATGAAAGAGGCAGGGGCATTTGTAAGCCCAAAAGACATTACTAAGAATTCATAATGCCCATACCTAGTTCGTAAAGCAGTCTTTGGCACATTTGTTGCCCGTATTTTCAATTTATGATAACCGGATCTCAAATCAAATTTAGAAAACACACAAGCACCTTGTAATTGATCGAACAAATCATCAATGCGAGTAATGAGACACTTGTTCTTAACAGTTACCTTATTTAACTATCTATAGTCTATGCACATCCGAAAAATTCCATATTTCTTCTTCACATAATACGATAGGAGAACCCCAAGTGGAGGCACTCGTTCTAATAAAACCTTCACCCAATAATTCCTGATGTTGGGCCTTTAACTCCCTTATTTCAGCTGAAGCCATTCAATAAGGGGGAATGGAAATGAGGCGATTACCCGGCTCCAGATCAATACAAAAATCAATATCCCTATCCGGTGTCATACCGGGAAGGTCTGCAGGAAGCACATCCCAAAACTCACGGACAATCGAAATAGACTCAACCGAAGGTACTTTGGAAGTATCATCCCTGAGATGTGCCAAGAAAGCTGAACAACCCTTACTCACCATCCTCTTAGAATGAAGTAAAGAGATAATACGAACTGGAGTGGAAATATAGTCACCCTCCCACAGTAGCGGATCTGTTCCAGGCTTGGCCAGTGTCACAGTTTAAGCATTACAATCTAAGATTGCAAAATTCGAAGAAAGCCAAGTCATACCTAGAATTACATCAAAATCAACCATCTCTATAATAATCAAATCTACATAAGTATTGCTCCCCACAAAAGTCACAAAGAAAGACCTATAAGCCTTCTAAACTATCACAAACTCATCCACAGGAGTAGATACACGAATAGGAATGTCAAGCAAATCACAATATAAATCAAGACTAGTAGAAAATGAGGAACATACATATGAAATTGTGGATCCAGCATCAAACAATACAGAATCCATGCAATCACAGACCAAAAGAGTACCTATGCTAAGAACATCAGATGTCTCTACATTAGACCTCCCAGGGAAAGCATAATAATGGGCCTTATCATTTGCCTGTCCATTGCCCCTACCAAGCTGCGCTGCAGTAGTTCCAACTTGCCCGCCACCCATAGTGAACTGGTGATTATCATTACCCTGGTCACCACGTCGTCCAAAATGGCGACCTCTACTATGACCACCTCTACCTCTAACTACTGGGGATCTGTAACTCTATTTTGGACAATATTTCCTAATATGTCCAGCCTCTCCACATCCATAACAATTCCTACATTAAAGTATAGGTCTTTGTAAAACTGAAAATGTCTAGAGATAACCTCCAAACATAGAAAAATGCTTACTAGTCTGCGACGGACCCCCAACTGAAGCCTGTAATGAAGACTTAATAGGATGGGCTAGATAACCTCCTGAACTCTACCCACTGGAGTAAGAATCACTAAACTCACCTCCCTTATGAAACTTCATAAATGTCGAAGCTGTGGTGAAGTCATCTAGCCTCACCCCTCTACCCCTATCACAAAATCAACCACTTCCTGCAAGGATTTTGGTGCAGCAGCTACCTGTAAGGCTGGAATCTGCAACTCTGACCTCAATACTTTCAGAAAGCGGCGAATTTGCTCTTGTGGATTGAGGCAAAGCTTAGTGGCATACCTTGATAGTGCACGAAACTTTGCCTCATAAGCAGCAACAGACATCCTCCCTTGATCTAGGCTCAAGAACTCATCTCTCCTCATATCCCACAAAGTCCGGGGTATATACTTCTCCATAATTAAGCTAGAAAATGATGCTCAAGTCATAGGAGGTGCCTGTGCTGGTTGACACTCAAAATACGACCGCCATAAAATTTTGGCTTTCCCCTGAAACTAATAGGTCACCAACACAACACAGAATTATTCAACAAGAAAATCATAGGAATCGTCAGATTCAGCACCCTTGAAAAGTGGAGGTTTCAACTTTAAGAACTTAATGAAAACTTCATGTTGATTACTTGTAATTATAGACACTGTAGTCAATTGAAGAAATGTGCCTACTTCCAATAATGCATCCATGCGGGGAGCCATAGAAGCTGGATGTTGTAACCCCTGAACCTGAGGTGCTGGTGCAGTAAACATTGTAGGTGTCTGGCCCTGATAAGATATCCCGCTAAGATAAGTAAGAACCTTATTTATCATCTCTGGGGTAGGCTGGGGTTGTACTTCCTTATCCTGAATCTTCTCATTTTCCCCTTCTTCACCCTCTCGCACTACCTCATCAATCGGTGTAGGAGTCACCGCTCTATTCCTAGCTGGACCAGGTGATTGTCCTCTGCCTCTAGTGGGTGTCCTCCTGCGACGTCTACCACGACCTCCTGTTGCTTCTCCTCCTCGAGTTACAGCCCCAATGGTTGGCTCAAACGCACCCTGTGTTGCTGTTGTTTGTGTTGGCACAGCTGTTGCTCTAGTTCTAACTATCTGTGAAATAGAGTGAGAAGGTCAGACACCAATTTGTATTACCTAGATACAATTTTGATCCAAGTAACGCTCTGATACCATATTTTTCACGACCCAAAACGAGTCGTGAGTGGCACCTACACTTAACCTCCTAGGTGAGCGAACCAACCAATCTAAACCCCAACATTTAACAATAGATAAACTATGAATAACAAAAATAATGCGGAAGATCCAAAACTAATTAACATAACCAATTAAATAAACTTCTAATGTTTAAATTCAAACACATCAAGACATGAAAGAGAGAATCCAGCACGAGCTAGAAATAATAGCTCACCTTGAACTCTGATTTGTTTGAGAATCGCTAGAGCTGAGGGCGAGTCGACGTTGATGGTACACTTGTTGCACTCGTCAAAATAATAAAAAAGAAAATACAAGTAGGGGTCAGTACAAGGAACACGTATTAAGTAGGTATCATCGGCCAACTCAAAATAGAAACCAATATATATTGAATAATAATATAAAATCAACTACAATACTTAACAGGTGGCAAGCAACAAACACATGAACCATTGACAACAACACCATAATAGGTACACCATCAATCACAACATCATGCACACTTATGAGGACTCATGCCTCCACATCATACTCATTTGCAAACAGGTTATTTGAGATTAAGTATATTTAGTTACTGCAAGACTCCTTTCCTTTAATGTTATTGTGTGGGAACGTGACACTCCAATCCCAAATATTGTGTCGGAACTTGACACTTTTATCCCATAATACCGTGTCGGAACGTGACACTCCGATCCAATTATCTAATTATTTATTTCATCAAGCCTTCATTATTCAAGGCGTCATTTTCATAGAGAGTGTTCAAGATTAGAAATTCAATAATCTCATAATATCAGGTCAACCACAAACCACACAATCAAGTACATAGGAGACATTACAATATCACTCAATACATAATCAATCATTTTTTAGTGTTTATCTATCACATAGAAATAAACCATAAGCTACCTCATAAAAAGAACCGAAGTGAAGCAAACTATTACTCCAATGTCTTTCCTTTCCTTAACGCCTCCAAACCTCTCCAATCTATCAAGTATATATGCATACCTTGTAAGTTAGCGAGTCTATAAACACTTAACTTATTCTATGTTTAATCTAGACCTAAAAACTCACATAATTATATAATCTATTTCCTAAAGTTCAAATCTAAGGATAGATCTTAATTCCCCCAATTAACATAACTTTAATGAAATTTAAATAATTCAATACACATAATATTTAATTACCTATACTGATATACTAAACTCAATTTATAATAGGACAATACGTAGTAAAATTCCGGATCAAGCTGCTAGTTTCGAACACCTGTGGCAACACATCTACTCAATTTTTATAATTGTACAAAATATCTAAATTTATCATCGATCTGCAGATAATTGTCCAATTATTAATCATACATCATTTTAATACTATTTAATTATCATTAAAGTTTATATTTGTTCAGCAACACTTCTAATAACTATAAAGCTCGTACATTACATATATAAAGATACATAAAGATATATATATATATATGTATATGTATATATATATTTTGCCACCATCACACTGTAAAACTCAATAATTGATTGACACTTGTTTTTCAATTAAGATATCATAGCAATATCCTCATCCAATCATCATTATACATTCATAACCAACTATAATGTCATAATATTATTAAAATATATGTATATTTATTTAATTATAATTGACTAATACTTACAAGAATCAATACCCCTAAACAACCAAATTTTAACCAATAAAATATAATGCTAGATGAAGTTTTTTACCTCTAGCCTTTTCTGATTGTCCCGTCGAGAGCGCCAAGAATTCAATAATAAGAATTGTGAGCGGTGTATGTATAATCCAATAATATCGAACCTACTTATTATATAATTAGTTTTTAATATTCTAAAATATATCCACTATTAATTTTAAAGTTATCTTCTTTAACCACCAACTAAATAAATTATTAAAACTACCTTGCTAATTTCATATTTATATTTATGAATAGAAAAAAATCCAATTAGAATGCATCGAAAAAATATTTTATGAAACACAAGGATTTACACTCAAAACGACCAAAATTGTTCATTACATCAACCTTGGGTAATCCCCTACCAGCATCGCTCGCCTACAGGTTTTTACTATGGGATGACATAGTCTAGTAGTTTTCTCAATGTTTTCCGTTTACAAGCAAACTAGAATTCATGATTCAAACATTTCTAGTACATTATAACTAAAATAAATTTAATCAATCATATATGTGATATTGAGGAATATATGAAATTAGTTCTGCATAATTATTAAACAATATACCTTTGTCTCTTGAATTTTCATGCTATCTAAAATATCTGACTTGATTTCGGATTTCTCCATTGTTACCTTAGTTTATATCTTTTTTTGAGAGAGGTTTTTGAAACGGTTTTTATTAACTTATGCTTTTTTTTGGCATTGTCTGCCTTTCATTTACCATTTGGCAATCTATATGTACTAATTCCTAAGCCTGTACATAAGTTCGCCTACTGTATACTTTACGATTTTTTAAACAAAATTTTACAAAAACTTTGTATTTTTATCTTTGGTATTTCATTCTGATGTCCACTATCTTCTGCTATGACCATATCTTTTGTTAATCCTATCTTAATAACTTGAATTGGATATTTTACCTCCTCATATAATATTTCTGCAGGTGTTGTATAAAACTTAATATAGAATAAGTTTCCTTTTGTAACTCTTGTATGTGTAATAAATGCTTTGTATAACTCTGGAATTCCACTGATTTCTTCTTCATCATATGTATATACTGTACATAGTAATCCATAACTGTAACATGTCTTAACTAGATTAGCACTAGTTTTTTAGGTATGTTTGTGTAATATAATTGTATCTTTTCTTTTCACTCTAGTTTTGCTTACTCACTGCATACGTAGAAGTTTGTGGTTCTATGGGCATTTGTTTTGTTGTATTATGAATAAATTGTTTTGCAAATAACTGCTTTAAATTTGTATTTTGTGATTTTTCACTAAATTTTCTGCTTGTACTTGCAGATGTATTTAAACAAACTTTATGGGTTTTAGGGAGTTTCCCATCGTAAACTTTTATCTCTGCAATTTTACCGTCTTCCGATTGGCGTAGCTCCGAAGTTTTATGGGCATGCTGCTGACTTATATTAGCTTTACACTTCAGGTTATCTTCATTAATCTATAGCTTTTGTATCTCTCTGTCCATACTATCAACTTTAGCACAAAGTGTAGTAATGGCTTTGATTAGCTTTTCAATTGTATCTTCATCTTTGTTTTCATTCAGAGTAGCTTTGTCTTGATAAGTAGTCTGCAACATCATTCTTATTAGTCTTTATCACTTCAATTGTAAATGTAAAGTTTAATATATGTAATACCAATCTTGTAATTTCTTTTGTTTTTACAAAATCTTGTATTTTTCTTGTTAACCATCATTTTACTTGTGTATTATTTGTTCTTACAATAAATTTGTTATTTACAATATATGACTCAAATACTAATAAAATATTTATGTACTGGAAATAATTCTTTCCTAGTTATTTCTCTTTTTATTTCCGTTTTGTATATGTGCCTGAATAATATTTACAGTGATTTTATATATTATTATCATTATATTTATATTTTAATACTCCTCCATAACTTTTTTCACTTGCATCAGTTTCTACTATATAAATAAATTTTTTCTCTTCATCGGGAAAACATAATTTTTGTAATGTTTTACATAATAATTTTATCTTTTGTATTTGTGTTTGATCTCTATTATCAAAATGATATTCTATATCTTTCTTTAGTATTTGATGTAATGATTTTAAATTTTCTGCTAATTTTTGTAGATATTCTCTTACTTGGTCAACTAATCCTAAAAAGGATTGTAATTTCTTTTTTGTATGTAACTGTTCATTTGAGATTATTAATTTTTGTAGTATATGTGTTTGCATTTTAATTTCACTTTTATCTATTTGTATTCCTAGGAATTCTATTTGTTTTTTCATTATTTCTGCTTTCTTTTTACTTAAACTTTTTCCTATGTTTTGTATTTTACGTATAAATTTTTCAAATTATCTTATGTTTTCATCTTGTGTTTTAGAATATAATAATATATAATCAATATATACTACACAATTTTCTAGTTGTTTAAAATAGTTATCCATAAAATGTTGAAATCTACCTTGTGCATTTTTATATCTAAATGGTAATACATTCCATTCATAAAATCCTTATGGTACTGTTCATGCTGTAAGTTTTTTGGATATTTTTCTAACTTTAATTGAAAAAATCCTAATTTACAATCAAATTTATGAAAATAATTATATCCTTGTATTTGTATTATCTTTAACATTTTATTTGATATTTTATAATTATATGTTTTAGTTTTTGCATTTAAATTTCTATAATAAATTACCATTCTACTTTAATATATATAGAATCCAAACTTATATATAGAATCCAAACTTATTTAAATATATTGTTTAACAATTATGCAGAACTCATTTCATATATTTCTGAATATCGTATATATGATTGATTAAATTTGTGTTAGTTATTATATACTAGAAATATTTGAATCATGAATTCTAGTTTGCCAATAAACAGGAAAAAGGGAAAAAACTGCAACACTATGCCATCCCACAGAGGAAACCGGGAGGCGAGGGATGCCGTTAGGGGAAAACACAAGGTTGAGGCGCTGATAAGCAGTAATTATCCGCTATAGTATGATGCAAGTAGTGACCGGAAAACATGACAACGATACTCAAGTTTATAATAAACTAGTATGAATTTAATTGAATTATGATATGATAGGAAGGAGTAATTGAAAACAAACGTGCATAAATAAATAAACATGATTACAATGTATGATGAAATAAAAAGCTATAAAACTTTGATCTTATATATACTCAAAGATATAGAAATTGTTGACATAAAAATAAATTTATGGGAAAAATATTTCATCATGATATAGAAGATATTAAATCAAGAATGGTATGAAATAGATTTACAAGAATTAGATATAGAAAGAATAGATATATACGATTTGGAGATAGATTCAGATTAAAATGAACTATGACTATTTAGAATATTGGGTAGAAACTATGGAAAATATAAGATTATTAAGACAATTAATACAAGAAAATTTATACATGTACAAAAGAACCCAAGATATGTTATACATAGAATATATGATAAATAATATAAAATAAATATTAAGATTAGAACAATTATTTTAAAAAAATAATTTATGATAAAATACATTTTACTCTATAATGAATTCTGCACCCCCGAACATTGTTCTAGACTATAGGTTCCCTAGATCTTTCTAAGACCATTATGTGTAGTCCTTAATGAATATAATGTCTTCTAATGGACTTAGTGAATGATTATGACTTTGGATAATGTATGTTTACTATAATGTGCTCTATCTAGAGTTGTTTTGAGAGTTACTTAGGTAAGCTTGAAGAGAGTGTATGGGTTGTCTCTTCTTGTCCTACATAGGGAATCTTTGATTAACCTTCAATGGTAAGTAATTTAATTGAAAAGGGATCAATAATATCTTATGTAGTCTTAAGGATTGTTTAGGTAGGATTGAAGAGGGTGTAATAGTGGTCTCTTCATGTCTTACTCGAGTGAGTCTTAGGATAACTTTTGCTAGGAGGTGTATAAGTTTAAATAGGCTGAGATGATGTTGATTCTATATTGTGAAATATGACTTATATGCATATATATTGACTTGTAAGTAACTATAAACTTGTCTTAAAGGAGTTCCCTTTGGAAAAAGCATGTTTCATACAAAAGTTTGTTTACCACGATTTTATGCATTATGCTATACTTAGTACAAGTGTTTGTACTAAGTCCATAATTTTTGGCTATCTCTAAAGGTGTAGGTGGCCTTTAAGAGGAGTCTCAAAGTGGAAGAATTGCTTAGTGTTCATTCAAGCAAGAGCTAGTATGTCCTCACTAGATTCGAGGATATCTTGATGCTTAGATTTCCTTATTGAAAGTATTGTAATATACATAGCTATTTTCCTATAGGATGAAGTATGAGTCTTATTGCAATACATTCCTATGTCTAATATTGAATCTTTTGACCTATTCTTTCATGATGTTTTTCTATAAAAGAGATATTTTTAAGTGTTACTACTTCGTGTGATACTTTTTAATTACGCACTACTTTTAATTCTTGTATGCAATGAGTGATGTCTAAGGGTTTGTAAAAGACCTCCAAGAGGTCAAGGACCCTATTTGACAATTCGGGAATGTCCTAACTTTTACGGGGTACTCTCGAGTTGTTACATTCACAATATATATGTAAATTCATATTCATATACTTCATATAAAAACGCTACCAAAGGTGGATTATACCACTGAAGAACATTTCATAATAAGAGCTTATCAATGCAACTAACTTACCATTTTCCCAAGATTTCACCACCTAAAATTATTTCCTCAATAATACATTCTAAAATAGTCCTTAGGGCAGTATCTAAATCATAATATGTCCATAAGAAAATTTAACTCTAACATTATCAAATCATGTTCATTAGACCCATTCATAAGTCAAGAGTTGATAAAAACCAATAACATGGTTTCCTTGATATTTTAGAAATAAAATGAACAACTAACATTAGAAAAAATATATTTTATTTCTTTAAACATTTTCATGCATGACCCATACTTATAGTCAATAATAGAAGAAGTTAGGGTTTGAAACCCTCTTTTGAATACCTTTGAAACGACTCCTAGAATGAGAGAGATTGCAAGGATGACTAGCATACCTCAATGAGATGAAAACCACTAATATTTTACGTGGAACTGGACCATAACCATCCCTTCTAGCCCTTCCTTGATTAGAAGCTTCTATGGTGTTTTGGGAGAGTTCTTTCTTGAGAGAGAATTTGAATATTTCAAATAAGGTGTCTTGTCTACGTCTAGGACTTAAAATCAATTATTTATAATTTAAAAACCCTAAAAACATCATACTAGTTTCACAAAAGACTTGGGGTAAATTACAAAACACCCCAAGCCAAGGCAGTGCATCTACAAGCTTTTGGAGGACCACCATCAACGGAATCAAGCAACACGGCGTCGACTGAATGAAAGCCAATGCTGCTGGGCGTCATTTGGTTATACAGCTGGAAAAGTGCATGGTTGAACTCCAAGAACATGTCCTGAACTACGCCCCTATACGAGGGGGCATTGAATTTTTCAAAAAGGCTTCTACTGCCTTAGTCGTTTGAGGCTGATTTTAGGCAGTCTTGGCAGATTATGCCTAGATATTTGTGGTCCTCATCTAGGGACCTTTGTGGATCATATGTGGAGTCTTACCGGGACGTTAAAACCCTAAATATAGTAATATAAGTATTAGGAACATCCCAAAATTATTTAAATAAAAAAGAACATGTCAAACTCGCTTAAAGACATAAAGACACACAAGCACTTTCTAAGGCACTCCTTCAAAACGTCATGGACGTTCTCAGATGTTTCACCTCCAATCATTACAAAAATTTTGACACTTGTTATAATAGTATTGTTAGTAATTTTAACATAAAATTACCTCATTAGACACGAGCGAAGCTTTAGTTCACGTAGTTCGTTTAGGGATGTTATATTCCCCCAACTAGGAATAACATTCGTCCTCGAATGACACTAATATTTTTTAAGGACATCAAGAAAACAAATATATATATATATATATATATATATATATATATATATAACACATTATATTATGATCAAAACATTCATAGTTAATACACCAACATAGGAAGGAATAGAGTTACATATTGACAAGTAATTGAAAACATAGACAACTTTGCAACTTAACAAGGAACACACCATCATTTCTCTATCTATGGAGGAATTACCTTCTGTAACATTAAACATGATCATACACATCATATACACATATATTAAATAAATATATGAAATTCATTACAGTGAATTCCACTTCTTTATAGTTAAGCGTGCTTAAAATTGATTAATTTATCTTTCAAAGCAATTTTAACTAGAAGGCGTGAAAATACGAGAGAGAAAACCATACTAACTAACACCATAACATATCCAAAAGAACATTGACGCAATTAAGCAATATCATCAGCTACACCTTAACATAAGAAATTTAGGTTGTTTACCAATCTTTCCAATGTAATAATAATATTATGAAGAGCGTAGAAAATATTATAACATCAAAGAAACTCATAAGATAAGGAGAAATGCAAGTCATACAAATATGAAGGGATTTTAATTAGTACCAAACTACGAAGGATTCTGGTGTCGTGCTTGAATATGAATAGAAGGAAAGATGAGGATATCAACTATGTTTTTACTTAACTAACTCTCCCCCACTAAGGGTAAATCCATCATCAAGTTGTCATACTTCAAAGTACCACTATACATCTCCCAAGGAAGGAATTCATACTACGATTAGCTTGTGAACATCCAGACTAAAATCAACCTTACTATAAAGATTCCACCATTTGCTAGGTAGACATACTATTTTACTCCATAGAGTAAACCTACACAAGAACTTCAATAAAAAAACAAGTACAACCATGAAATATTACCCACAAAAGAGGGAAACCGTCAACTCTTACAAAAGTACAACATTCTCTTCAAAACTTCGCAATCTTACACCTTTATTTTAAACTATCATTGTATACAACCATAAGATGTCTCATTTTACCCCAAAAAGGATTTCATTCAACCATTTTAACTCTTATTATGCTTGGAACTACATCACAGAACAATTTCACATAATAATATTCCCAATCTAATAAATCACACATAGCAATAAACATCATCACATCACAATCTTCAAAACTAACCTTCACATTAGCCATAAAAATAACATAAGCATCTAAAGTTAGTTTTCTCTCCTTCAAACAATGAATCTTCTCCCTTCTAAGCATCACATCAAGAAAATGACCATACATGGTAAAAGAAGAGAGAAACCTTATGGAGTTATGTTCTATGGAACGATACAAGAGTAATGAAGAAAGGGAAACTCTATTGTCCTATTGCCTCTCGCTCATGGGTGTGTCGCGAATTACACAGATCAACAAGACATTACTAGACATTGTTTGTGAGACATTATATCATATACTATTTCGCATAAAAATATGCTCTGATGCCAAGTTTATCACAACCTGAAAGTACCTCTTTGAAGTTAGGGTAACCTTTAGGTCATAAAATTACGCACTTGACCCTTCAGAGGTGTTGTACTAGCCTACTAGCTATGATTCATTGCATAAGAAATGAAAATTAGTGCAGAATTAAAAATTTTCACAACATTTATGATAATATGGAAATATCTTTTTAGAAATACTAATGTGTAGTCTCATCGTCATGAGCCGCTTTAATGACATAACTTAAATATCTTAGGGACACGACCGTTTACATTGAATGAAAATACATAATGTGTCTAATGGTAGAAACTAGGAAAAAGAACGATGACCTCGAATATATGAAAACATACATAGTCTAGCGAGATCAGATTCCAATTCTTCCCTTCTAGCATTTCACTTGCCTCCAACCTATACTTATAAAGTAAAGAAAATTATGGGGTTAGTACAAATAAAGTACTAAGTATGGCATATGCAAATGCACGCAAAAAGGGGTATTTTAATAGAATAAATCTTTAATGCCAAATAGGAAAAACCTTCATTTATATAGAAGTAAAATAGTATAAAGATCATCATTTAACACATAAGAAAAGACTTGCATGATTTTAGCACAAAGGGTCACTTAATACTGAATACCAAAAATATTATAGGGAAACCCTTTAAAATATTACAGTGAACTCCTTAACTTCACAGTGGACTCATTTCCCTAAAAGATTCCCTACAAAGGTTATCTTAAGACACACAAAGGGAGACATGAAGAAACCGCTCATACAACTCCTTGAATACACACCTATGTGATCTTCAAAACTACAAATTTTACACTTACTTCACATAGGTAACACGACAACACTTACTTATATAAAAAATAAATAAACACAATTTCAAACTTCAAATAAGTTCCCTTCCCGTAGTGGACTTAGAAGTTTCACAAAGTTCAATGTGAGAATAGTATCCATACTACTACTCCAACTTTGTACTCCTTGAGGATTCCATGAGGTTAGGTACACACATTAATTATTCATAAACTTCATTATATAAGACAAATCTTTTACATGATTTTTATACATTATATTATAAGTCACCTAACCTCATTTCATTACATAATAACACAATCATACATTAAGACAAAGACACACCAAGACTCCCCTTTAAAGTGTCTACTCGTGCAATGGATAAATAGCATCCCAAACCACCACCTACCCTAAGTAGTACAGTCTTTAGGAAAGTTAGTTCATTACATTATTTTGCGGGGGATAACTTTAACTGAGATACACCATGAGAGCTAGATACAGAATCCTTGTATTACCCCAATTTGATGATGGATTCCAACTTGCCTAGAGTAGGGTCATTCTCTTATCCTTTTACGTGGAATATATAATATCCACACCGATGTGGGTGCATATTTAACTGATAAGAAGGTTGCTACTAAGTAGGTCATTCTCTACTAACGAGGAGTACTCATCTCAAGAGGTACATTGGGTAAAACATTACTCATGAAGTTCAACCATATCTTCTTCATATCTTCTTGGTGCTAAGCATTACTCCACATGAATTCTTAACATTCATTACTAAAGGATATGGAATTACTTATTGGACACCACATCTGAACTCACGAAGTGTATCAGTACCTCAACCTATCGCAGAAACCTCTTGGAAGATTGTTAGATTGCGTCTAAACACTTTATCTCAACTAACGAAAAGTGTCCAGCCAAAGAATCCCCTTGTAATTCATATTTTTTAGCTTTATCCATCACATTACACACTATTACATGCCTCACATAAACATATAGTTCACTTAGATATAATCTCTAGAATATTTAAGCTCACAACTTTCCTAAAACACATCAACAAGGTAACATTATTATCATCGTACTTTAAATAATATGCCTTCATGGCCTCATTCAAAATATATATCAAATTTCATATTAATATATTTAAAATAACACGCCAGCAAAGGTGGACAATACAACTCAAGAACATTTCATAATAAAAGCTAAACAATGTAACCAACTTACCATTAATCAAAGCTTTCACCAATAAATAATCCAAATAAACCTTAGGGTTGTAGCTACATAATATAACCATAAGAAACTATAACTAACATTATCAAATAATGTTCGTTAGACCCATTTCATAATTAAAAAGCTGATAAAAAGCAATAAAATGGTTTCCCTGAAGTTTTTGCATTAAAAGAACCAACTAAAATTTTAAATACCATATTTGAGTCCTTTAAAAATATTCATGCAAGACCTATACTTATAGTCAAACATATAAGTAGTTAGGGTTTAAAAGCATTCTTTTAATTTCCTTAGAAATGGCTCCTTGAATGAAATAGAGTTCAAGGATGACTACCATATCTTAATGAGAAGAAACACACTAATTTTAATAAGGGATTCGACCACAACTATCCCTTTTATGGGGTTTTGGGAGAGTTCTTTGTTGAGTGAGAGTTTGAATATTTTAAATGAGGGTTCTTTTCTAGATATAGGACTCAAAATCAATTTATTATACTTTATAACCCCTAAAAACATTAATCTTCTCACAACCGTGGAGCACACCCTAGACGTAACCGGCATCGTCATCCTCATCGAGGACTAAGACTAGCCTCTTTGCTTAAATCATTACATTCATAGTTTTAAAATGTGGAAAATTTAAAACTTTTCTTCTATCTACTATGAGGTTTACATAGACCTCTCGCTTGAACGTAATAAGTTCATATCGAGTATACATAGACCCTTCGTATAACAAGATCACATAGTCTTCTACATTTATTGCGCATACACAGATACAGACACACATGCACACAAACACACACACACACACACACACACACAAATATATATATAACATATAACATAGTCTTAAAATCAGATGTGTTATTTTATAACCATCTAAAAAAAGATTATATATATTGGGCATAGACCATACGTCAATACAATAAAAGCCACGTATAGGCTATACAATCTATAGTACTCAAATGAAAGGAATGAACATATTGTCTTTAAGACTAATCAATATCAAAGGATAGAAAGTTGCATTGTCTTCAAAATTGTAAGGACCTGCCCAACTTGTAGAGTGAGAATTATAAGCCTTCATTCATTGCCGTCTCAAGCTCTTTAACGACGGGAACCTAAAATATTTGGAAAAAAAAAGAAAATAGAGTATGCACATCACTTGTACTAAGTATAGGACCATAAGCACACAAAACATAAAAATAATGCTAAAAAGGGACATTTCATTAAAGTATGAAATTTACTTTGAAAATTCTTATGCACATTCAAGAACCAATACAAGTAAATATTACATATTAATCAAATCAAGACCCTGTACATCGCAAGACAAAAATACTAAGCCTAGTCAAGTCAACACGCATATTAACATAATTGAGCACATAGTCAAGAAAACTATATCATCAAGTCATACACCCACAATCATAAATAAGATTTCATCACATCATAACCAAAGTAAGACCATTACTCAAGAACCCTGATTAAGTCCAATATTTCAATAACTATGCAAAGTAAGATAACAATACTTAGTTATGTAAACACAACAAGATCAATAACCAATGTCCAACATCACATACATTATCATTTATACTAACCATCATCATACTTTAGTAATATAAACCATACACATGTTCATAAGTCAAACCTATACCATATAGTATCATCAACATGTAAGATTATTATATACAAATCATTTACGTTTATAAGCATATATATACATAAGAACATCATTCTAAGACTTCCTTCAAGTCTAATTAATGCAATGTATAGGAAGAGTCCCATGCTCCTACATAGACCCCTTAGGTCATCCTAGTTAGAGATCATTCCATTACTTCATTTACATTTTTTGAACATCTTTCCTTAACTGATAAAGACTATATGATTTAATGTGGAATCTGGTGTCATGGAACCCTTCAACAAAAGATGGCGGACTACATGCAAAGGTTTTAACAAACCATGAAGATAATTTCTATTGTGCATACACTAGGTAGTATTCCTACGGGGGAAACATAGTTAAAGAACCAGGAGATGTAAATGGACCCTCTTTATGTTCCATGCATTATAGTTTCCAATCTCATGAGTACATTAATGATCCTACCTTTCCTTTGTACGAATGGACACTCCGCGCTCTAATTTACTCGGTGCTAATCTTGAGTCATTTGAAATATCTTAAATGCCTTTATTAATAATCATAACTTAATGTAGGTCATAGGGTCTATCCCTTATATAGCCATCATCATCATATCTTAAAAATAATTGTATTATTATTTTCCTTTCATTAGAATTCATAGATGTGAGGTTATCACATTTGAGTATCACATCATAATAAGACACATTGGTAAGTTATCACCTTCTCCATAGCATTTACATGTTAGCCAACAACTCAGAAACTATAGTCCAAGACATTTCATTAAACATCATACAAATCATATATATCTTAACATAAGGTGTAATTCAGTATAAAATCATCACTTAATTACAAGTTATCATAATCAAAGTAAAAAGTTGAGATTGCAAGACCTACCCTAATCTCTTTCATAAGCCATCATCAAGGTCTTTACATAAATTATTAAACTCAACCCAATAGTGCGTGTAATGCATTCACATAAGAGTACTCAACATAATGAAGTGAATTAAATCAAAATAGAACAATTAATCAATAGTTCATAGCCTAAATCTATAGACTTTTATCAAGTTCACAATCTATTTCACAACCTATGTCAATTACTCAAGAACTAGCACAATTGGATTACAGTATATTAAAATATGCTCATTAATTATCATAATAACAACATATGATTGTAATTCACACACTAAAAAGGCCAATTGTATCAATAATATATAATTCAATTCAAGATTAAAACCTAGGGTAAAGGGGAAAAAGTCATCTTACACAAACTAGGTCAATTCATCAAGAATTAGTATAATGTAACTATAAAACATGTTAACATAATAATAATAACCCAGGAATCTTAAAAAAAGTAATTCACAAGATAAAATTCGTATTGGAAGTAAAACCACATGAATTTCAAACTTTTGAAATAATTTGAAGGAACCCTTTGGGGAAGAGATCCCGAAGGTGAAAGGAACGTCATACCTTACTAATTGATGAATTTTTATAGATAAACTTTATCCTTAGAATTCCTGGAACCCTTATTTGCTTACTCTTCAATGCGGATTCTTTGGGAGAGATAAAGAAGAGGGAAGGAAGATCAATTTGGGTTTGGGAAATTATGTGAGTTTGGTCTAGTCTAATAAGGTTTGGGGTCTTTATAGGGGTCATTATAAAATATAATTAGTCTTCCATTAATCCCTGACTAATTAACTAACCCATTAATTAATTAACTTCACCAACGTAAAAACGTGCAAAATAGCATTGACTTGATAGACCAAACCCTAACTAACAAGCCGTTTGTTAATTGACAGGCACTGTTTATGGCCTTCCTGTGCATTCGTTGTTTTGGCCAAAGAGTTGTCGAGAGGAATTTTGAAAAAAAATGCTAAGTGTCCATCGACGCCCCATTGATTAGAAAACGCCTTGTCTATAGACCATGTTGGTAAACACTCTGTCTTGACAACTTTTAGACACATTTGCAACGGTCCTCCTCAAGATCCCTTAGTTTGTCCTTGGGTAATCGTAACCATACATTTCTAATATAACTAACTCTAATACATGTTAGACACCTTGCAATAAAATATTATCATTTTTCGACTCCTCAAACTTAGTCAAATAGGCTAAGGCACGCTAGAACCTGTTGAACTACTTTCCGGAAATCATGGACGTTCCTTGACATTTTTATTCTAAAACATCCTAAATGATTTCTATACATTATTATTGACTCATAAACAATTTTACAACTCTAATACTCTCATGTTAGGATCTATATTATATTATTGATAATGTCTTCTATATATTAATGATGTTTTTAGGGATAGGTATGGAATATGAGCTGCCTTTGATGAAGTTATAATGGTTAATTACCCCTTCGTACGTACGCTTATATGAATGTTTCATCTCAGCCAATGTTAGCAGACTTGAATGCAAGTTTTGAAAGTGTCTTGTCTCATAAACTATTATGAGATTTGTGGTTATGCTTGAATGTGTATTGTGGTCTTAAGAGAGTGGCTTCCTTAATGTGATGTTGATAGACATCATGTTATCATGTTTACCAATGTACAGACACCCTCCCCTCATGCATTTTTATAGTACTATAGGTTCATGTTGTCTAATGAAACGATTATTCTCATTTGAAAAATGTCTAATAGTATGCATGTAAAGTATATGTGTATGAAGTATGATGTGGATCTTAAGTAGGATAACTTGAAAGGTGTACTAGTGTAGTCAAGGGTATGGGACTTTTCCTGAGAATAGGAGATGTCTACCTTGATAGATTAGTTCCTACTGTTATTATTCTATGTACATTAATATGAATGCATGATTAAGCTATAAACATGAAAGTATGTGATGTGTGAAAATGTGCAGTGTCGAAATGCAGTTATATGAATGGATTTAATATATATGTACACCTATGCACTTATGGATCCATAAAGTGATGTATGAGAATGCCTGGTTAAAGGGTGCTTATGTGAATGTTTTTCTTATATATATGTAAAATCAGATATGAAATCATGTCTATGATGCATGTCTGATCAAGTGATCATCTAGTAAAGACAGGGTACTTATAAAGGTGTTATCAATTGTATCATAAACTCGATGGTACTATGTCAATGTGAAAGGTTTTCCAACATATATTAGGTTGATTAAAGTATACTCTCATCTATGACCTATTAGATAAGCATATAAGGGGTTAATTTTCCTCATGTAATACCCAATAATTTTTAAGTTAAGCCCAAGGAATTGTTAAATTTTATATAAGGTCATACCGAGTTAGTCGTAATTTTCATATATGTTAAAGTAAAATAGTTAGTGTAGGAACGATTTTGAAAATAATTTGAGGTCTTTAGAAAACCCTTGCGCAACGTAGAGCTCAAAGTTTCCTGACCAATTAAGTTTTGAAATATGGTTTTACTTGGGTAAACTTAAAATGACCATACCTCTTAGGATATAAATAATTATGTGAGCCATAACCTAAGAATTAAAAGGCATTTGAATCCTCTTTTTAATGCCACAAATTTCCCATCACACCAATTTTCATGTAAAACTTTATGACCATTTTAGTGACTATTAAACTACAATTCCATTTTAGTCACGAGTAATAAATAAGGTAACTTTCGTCTCCTTTGTCCACTAGGAAAACCTAAAGACACATTTCACAAGCCTTATAAAGCCTTAAAAAGTCCTATTTCCATATTTTAATCCATCTATTTCTTCTCTCTCCAACCATAGGGCAAAACCTTAAGAAAAACATTAAAGTAGAAGATTGAGGTTAATGACCTTCCTTAGAATGATATGATATCGTCCCAGACAATCAACCTAAAGTCCATCACTCATAAAAGAAGGATATCATTATGACACTCGACTTCATGATTTATAACCTTACCACTAGGTTTGAAGTTACATGTACATGACCTTGTTAACATAATTTAAGGGCTCACATATCACTCATTCTTACATGAAAAGGGTGATTTAATCTTACGTTTTAAAGAAATCTCATATTCACATATAATTCATACATGTATCAATTAAGGGACACAAATCTACAAAAAACAAGACATAACATACTTTACTTTATTAGATATAGAATATCATTCTTTAAAGAACATAGGAATGAGACTTATCATCTTTATGTCATACTATACATCACTATAACATTATCAATATAACCATCATAGACTCATATAGTCATGTAGGAATAATCATGCATCAACTCTAAGACTACACACATAATACATAGTCAAAGTCTAAAATATTGACCACAAAATAAAAGAACTCATACTTTCACCAAATTACATGTGGATAGAAATGATCATACTTCAAATAAATCTTAAATACAAATCATCATAATACATCAAGTAGTAGTGCAGAAGAGGCCATGATCATCATAATAAATAAAGTAACGCCGACGAGGCCACATAAATTTCAAGTAAAGATGATAGCACCTCCACGAGAAGTGGAACATACCAATCATAAAATAATTCAAGACTAATTATAATAAAATAAAGAGAATTAGGGCTGCGTACAACCAATACATTCTCACCACTTCAATTCATAGCTAAATCATTTACTTAAATATCATAAGGCCCTTACCATGGCAATAACCAATAATTCAACACATAAACTACGATATTCACTGAAACTAGGTCAATTAAATATATATTTATCAATCTAAGACAACGTAATTATTAATACAATATAATTATTACATCATTCAATAGCCCATAAAGAACTAAACTAGAATTCACAAGCATGAAGTCAATATCTCTTTACCCACAAAGTAATCAAAAACTAGTGTTCATCAATTACATGGGTTCATAGGTTAATTGAGTTAAATAAATCAATTCACAACAATATGTTCAAGAACGCAATGATAGATTTCAATTTAGAGAACTCATCTTTTAAGAACATATTTAAAATTACTTTAAAGATTGACTCCTTGATGAATATATTTTCATGAATAAAAAAACATACCTTATTTATGATAATAAACCAATTTGATGATGAATCACCAATAAAATATCCAATCAAAGCTCATCTTTTAGTTTTGGCTTCAAAAGAGTTCTAGAGAATTTCTTAAGGATTTCGGTTTTGATTTGTAAGAAAAAGAATTTATCTAGGTTTGTAAGGATTATAAACATTTTTAATATAAAAAAAACCCTAAGTAACCTCCAAATGTCTTATTTGGATGTGGGGTCAATTTACCACTTAACCCCTAGATATTACAGTGAACATGCGCAGTGGACAACACTATCGTTAACGGGACAGTGGATGGACCATTTGTCCATAAGCAGACCATCGTGTCCCCTCGTCATTTTATTTAGAGACATGACTTTGTGATCTTGAACAGCATAGACTAAGTATTTACCCATGAAACCCATAAACGGGGTATCAACTAGACCACAAGCAGTAGTTTTACTCAATCGTTTCGGCTGTGGTCTATGAAGCCTTGGATCAAAGAAAGGGTCCTTCATCATGGACCCTTGGATGGTCCTTGTGGATGTTAGAACGAACGTTTCCAACCCAAATATGTTCCTATACATATTTACGATCTCTCACATGAATTTCATCCAAAAAAAACACCTAAAACTCGCTGAAACATGATAAGACACACAAGGTCGTTTAAAGGGTACCTTTTGAACGTCATGTACTTTCTAAGATGTTTCACATCTAAACCTCATGAAACTAAACACACTAACTATAAACACAATAATAACCTATATAATGACCTTATTACTCATGAAACACAGATATAGAAACATAACCACACATGTGGAACATAGGTGACTTTTTCGTCAAACATCTTAGTCATCCCTTGACATTTGACTTCCAATTCACCTAAATCTATAGAAACTGCCGAAATACCACATTATAAACCATTTTAAGACCTTAGAACCTCATGAGAAAAATTTTAGTCTCTAGATTATCGTAATTCATCTTCAAGGTATTACACAATAATGTCTATCAATAATACATTGAGGCAGCCACCTTCTTAAGACCACAATGCTCATTCAAGCATAGACCACACATCACATACTAGAATAGGAGACAACACAACTTCATATTGCTTCCATTACTCAAAACATTAGTTTACCACAGCTTTATTTAGGAGTTCATAGGTGAGGGTTCATTGCAACTTATAACTCATTAATGGAAGCACCTAAATCTACCCTACCATAGTCATTCACATTCTTACTTCATTAGCAATACAACAAAGATCATAAGTAAAATGGAATACTAGTCATATGCTTCACATTGGGTGATCATGACTACCACTCATTTAAAAGTACAATTTCATTCATTTACATGACAACACCACATATACATTTCAAAGGAGTAAACATGGCTATGTTGACCGTACAATACAATGCAATGCAAGGCTAATTCAACTAGCAATATTATATAGAGTAGAGTAATAAATCAATCTTACTCAATCTCCCTTGCTTTGATCATCAATCATAAATACTCATAATTCATATATCATACCAATACAGGGTATTATCTAAAGATAACATAACATAAACGAAATCATGCTTCATTTACTCTAAGATCATAATCATATTGAATTCACTCCACTAGCAATCTATACAAAGTAGAATAACATAGGTCAATCCTTACCATTTCTTCACACCTTGATCCACATTCATCAATTACACATAATTCACCAGCAATAGTCATAACAGGCAGTAGATATAAGCAATTGAACATGCTAACTTCACAATTCTATTAACATAAAGCCAAGATCACAAAGCCCATAATGTAGGCTAATTTAAGAATTGGAGGGATCATGGGTTAATCATAAAATAGGATTGAATATAACATTACAATTAGTATATAATCATCAATTCATCGTAAGAATTCTTTTGAAATTTTTTTGAGAAAGAACCCATGACTAGATTGAAATATAGGCAAGTTGATCACGAATTTTCATTGAAAATATTAGAAAGAGTTCTTTCGATATAAGGTTATCTAAAGATGAAGAATCAACATACCTTATTATTGAACAGAACCACAAAAAAATGATGAAGAAATCTTAAGAATCCATCGCCATGGTTGTTTTTGAGTTTCATCTCCAGTGGAGGTTTCTAGAGAGGTTTGATTTTTAAAGGGAAAACTCTAATTTGAATAATTAATTTCGGAATGGGTTTTTTATCTTAATAACTAAGCAAATTTACCCAAAAAAATATAAATGAACCACCTGTTAATAAAATAGTGCGATTGGCAGAAGTTTGCAAGCTGCATTGACGCCCTCAATCGACGTCTAGTAGACCCATCGGCGGGTCTTACTGACAAGCATCGTTTGGGTCTGATTCTTGTAAGTTGGGGACTTTAGCTTCAAATATAAGACATAACTTTAACGTTCTGTGCTAAAATTAGATAATAAGTCACATAACGTTATTTCACTACATAGTAACACATTCATACATTAGGACAACGACACACTAAGACTCCCCTTTAAAGTGAATGCTGGTGCAATGGATAAATAACATCCGAAAACATCACAAACCCTAAGTAGTACAATCTTTAGGATTGTTAGTTCATTACATTATTTTGTGGGAGATAACATTAACCGACATAGATCATGAGAGCTGGACATGGGAATCCTTATATAACCCCTATCGGATGAGGGATCCCCTCTTGCCTAGGTAGGGTTATTCTCTTAGCCTTTTACATGGATTCTCCAATATATACACCTATGAGGGCACATATTTAAGGGTTGAAAGTGGTTGCTAATATGTAGCTCATACTATACGTACACGGAGTACTCATCTAAAGAGGTATATTGGGTAATGCATCTCAACTCACGAAGTTCAAACACCTCTTCTTCATATCTTCTCGGTGCTAATCATTACTTCCCCATGGAATATTAAACTTTCATTACTAAAGGATAAGGAATTAGTTAATGGAAACCATATCTCAACTCATGAAGTGTATCAATCCCTTAACCTATCTTAGAAACCTTTTGGGAAATAGTGAGATTATGACTAAACACTTCATCTAAACTAACGAATAGTGTCCAGCCCAAGACTCCCCTTTTAATTCACATTCTTTAGATTCATCCATCACATTAAATACTTTAACATGATTCATATAAAAATATAATTCACTCCATTATCTGTAGAATACTTCAGCTAATAAGTTTTCTAAAACACATCAACAAGATAACATCATTATCATATTACTTCACATAATATGCCTTCATTACCTCATTTACAATATATATGTAAATTAATATTCATATACTTCAACTAACACCGCCACGAAAGGTGGACTATACCACTCAATAAAATATCATAATAAAATCTAAACAATGTCTGCAACTTACCATAATCAAATATTTCATGATCTATAATCAATTGCTCAATAATACATCATAAAATAGCCTTTAGGGTAGTAGTTAATGAAAATATAACCATAACAAACTAGAAACAACATTAGCGAATAATGTTCATTAGACACATTTCATAAGTCAAAAGTTTATAAAAAGCAATAACATGGTTTCACTGATGTGGTACCATTAAAATAACCAACTAGCATTATAAATAACATATTTCAGTCCTTTAAAATGTATTCATGCAAGACACATAGTTAGAGTCAAAGATAGAAGTTGTAAGGGTTTAAACACACTCTTCAAACTTCCTTAGAAATGACTCATTGAATAAAAGAGTGTTCAAGGATTAATACCATACCTCAATGAGAATAAACACGCTAATGTTTTATGAGAAACTTGACCAAACCCAACCCTCCAAATCCTTGTTTGTGTCCAAGCATCTATGGGGTTTTGGAAGAGTTTTTTCTAGAGAGAGAGTTTTAATATTTGAAATGAGGGGTCTTGTCTAGTTAAAGGAGTTAAAATAAATTTATTAAACTTTAAAAACCCTAAAAACATCACCCTTGTCACATCTAGGGATCATCTCCTAGACGTAACTAGAATCGTCGTCCTCATCGAGGACTAAGACTAGCCTCTTAGCTTACATTATTACATTAATAGGTTAAACATGCGAAAAATGTAAAAAATTTCTTCTATCTACCATGAGGTTTACATAGATCTCTCGGTTACACATAATATATTTATATCGAGTATACATAGACCCTTCGTATAAAAAGATTTCATAGTCTTCTACATTTATTGCTTTGCACATATTTATATGTATAACATATAAGATAGTCATAAAACCGGATATCTCATTTTATAACCATCTAAAAAGAGTATAAAAACTGTACATAGCCCATACATCAATACAATAAAAGCCACATATAGGCTATATAATCTTTAGTACTCAAATGAAAGGAAATGAACATATTGTCTTTAAGAAAAGTCAATATCAAAAGCTAGAAAGTGACATTGACCTCGAAGTAGTGACGACCTACCCAACATGGAGAGCAAAAATTCCAAGCCTTTATTCAATGCCGTCTCAAGCCCTTCAACCTAAAATATTGGGAGAAAAGAGATTAATGGGGTTAGTAAATCACTTGTACTAAGTATAGGACCTTAAGCACACTCAACATAAAATTCTTGCTAAAAAGGGATATTTGTTTAAAATATGCAATTTAATTTGAGATGTCTTATGGATATTCAAGAACAAATACAAGTCAATATCACATATTTATCAAATCAAGACCATGTACATCAACATAAAAACAATACTAAGTCTAGTAAAGTTAACATGAATATCACCATAATTGAGCACATAGTAAAGATAACTCTATCATCAATTCATAACATCCACAATCTTGATTAAAACATCATAACATCATAGCGAAAGGAAGACAATTACTCATGCACCCTTATTAAGTCGACTAGTGCAATAACTAAGCAAAAATCCATAACCTTACTTAATTAAGTAAACCTAACATGAACCATTACAAATGTCAAACATCACATACTATATCATTTAGACTAATCAGCATTATAATTTAGCAATATAGACCATACACATGTTCATAAGTGAAACCAATACCATTCAATATCATTAACATGTAAGGTCATAATATACATATCATTTATATTTATAAGCATATACATACATAAAAACATCCTTCTATGACTTCCCTCAAGGATAACTAAAGCAATATGTATGTACAGTCTCATACCCCTACCTAAACTAAGCTAAGCCCCTTAGGTCATCCTAGTTAGAGTTCATTCCATTACTTCATTTTACCTTTTGGGAGCATCATTCCTTAACCGTTAAACACCACATGAGTTAATGTGGAATCCTGTGTCATGGAACACAACACCTAAAATAGGCGTATTACTTGCCATGGTAGTACTAAAACATAAACATAGATTCTATGGTATATGTACTAGCTAGTATTCCTATGGGGAAAATATAGTACTAGAACTAAGAGATTTATATGGGACCCTCTTTACGCTACATACATTATAGTGTCAAATATCACGAGTAACTTAGTTATCCTACCTTCTGTATTTTGCAAGGGACACTCCTCACTCTAGTTCACTAGATGCTATGCTCGATTCGCTTTTGAAATGTCTCAAATGTCTTTATTAATCACCACAATTTAATGTAGGTCATAGGGTCTATCCCTTATATAATCACAATAATTTTGGCTCAAAAAGAATATCATGACTATTGTCCTTTAATTATAATTCATGCATTTGCGGTTAGCACGTTGACATATCATATCATAATAAGGCACATTGGTAAGTTATCGCCATTATTATAACAGTTAAATGATAGCCAAAAACTCACAGAAAATAGTTCAACACATATCAATTCAACATCATACAAATTGTACATATCTTACATAAGGTGTACTTCAATACAAATTCATCAATTTATCAGAAGTAATCATAATGAAAGTGAAGAATTGAGAACGCAAGACTTACACCATTGTCCTTTATAAGCCATCATCAAGGTCCTAGCATAAAAAATTCAATTCATCCCAACAACAGATGTAATACCATCACTAAATAATATTCAACATAAAAATGAAGTGAATGAAATGACTACACAATAATTAATCACTATATCATAACCTAGACTAGGGACTTTTGATCTCACAAACTATGTAAATTACTCAAGAAATAGCATAATTGTATTACAATATATCACAATATACTATTCAATTAGCATAATAAAATCATAGGATAGTAATTCACACACTAACCAAAATAATTGTATAAATACTATATAATTCAATTCAAGATCACAACCTAGGGTTAGAGGAAAAAGGTTATCTTCAACAAACTAGGTCAATTTGTTAAGAATTAGTATAATGTAATTATAATACTTCTTAATCTACTCATAATTACAAAAAAATAATCAAAATTAATGTAATTCAAAAGATCAATTTCATATTAGAAGTAAAACCACTTGAATTTTATACTTTTGACATCAATTTGAAGGAACCCTTTGGTTAAAAAATATCCCAAATGTGAAAGGAAGCACATACCTTTCTAATTAGTGATGTTTGACGACGAAGCATTATCCATTGAATCCCTAGAAAACTTCTTTTCTAAGTTTTCAATAGTGTTCCTTTGGGAGAGAGAAAGAAGAGAGAAGGAAGATCAATTTGGATTTGGGAAATTATATGAGTTAGGTTTAGTCTAATTAGGTTTGGATACTTAATAGAGGTCATTAGGTAACTTAATTAGGCATTTTCTAAACCCTAAATCATTAACTTGACCTTCAATAATTTAACTTCAGACACTTAAAAACGTGTAGCAAAAGAGTTCCTTGATAGACGAAACCCCGACCAACAGGTCGTTTGTCAACCTACGGCCACTGTTCGTGGCCTTCCTCTGCAGTCGTTGTTTTTGTAAGAGAGTTTTCCAAAAGGACCTTTTTATAAGATTGCTAAGTGTCCGTCGACTCCCCATCAAATGAACCATTCCTAGTTTATTGACCACGTTGGTTGACACTGTCTCTTGACAACTTTTAGCCACATTTGCAAGGGTTGTTTTGTTAGGACCCTTAGTTGGTCCTTGCGGAGTCATACCTAGACATTTTAACTATAAACTAACTATAGTATGTGTTATACAACATAAACCCATATTTTATTATTTTCTAACTCCTAAAAGTTAGTCTAATAGGCTAAGGCACACTAGAACTCTTGAACTAGTTTCCGGACGTCATGGACGTTCCTTGAAGTTTGTATTCAAGAATTTCCTTAATGACTTATATACATTATAATTGAGATTTAAACAGTGTTACACTCTTAGAATCATATGTTACGCTCGTTATTAGGCTTTATACTTTTAGATACTTACAATCGTATGTTCATAAATGTCTTGGGTGAATATACAAAACACCCCAAGCCAAGGTAGTGCATCCAACAGCTTTTGCAGGACCACCATCGATGAACCCGAGAAATAGGGCATCAACTGAATAATGGCTCCTGTTTATAGGGATTGTTTGAGTCTGTAACTTGATAAGTGGAGGGTTGAACTCCATGCTCAAGTTCTATCCTACGCCCATATGCGATGGTGTATTAATTGAACCAGTGGGCGTCGACTGCCTCTGTCGGTTGAGGTTGCTTTTGAGCAGTCTTGGCAGATTCTGCCTAGACGTTTCGAGTCCTCTTCTAGGTCCCCTTGTGGGTCGTAGGTGCAGAGGTTCCCGGATGTTAACCCCTAAGAATTTTCTCTAGGTATAAGTAACATCCCACATCAATTTCCATAGAAATTAACATGCTACTCCCTAAAACACATAAGGACGCAAAAACACTTTTGAAGGCACACGTGTCAATTGTCATGGACGTTCTCGGACATTTGACCTCCAAACATCACCAAACTTTAGAAAATTCTTATAAACATCAATATTAATTAACCTAAAATTACCTAATTAGAAATAAGTGAAGCACTATTTCAACTCGCTTATTTTAGAGATGTTCCATGATAATCAAAGCTTTGAGAATTGGTGTGTTTCCCTTCTTCCTCTACTTCTCTATAAAGTTGCTAGTTAGTTTCGACTTGTATTGCATTCTTTGTTATGGTCCAATTTTGGTGGTATAGTTTACCATCTTGCTAATCTATATATGTGTTGATCAAGGCCTTGAATATAAATTGATGTAATATGAATGTGTGGTTATAATGATTACAGAATGTGAAATAAATAAATATTCTTTCAATCTAGTAGCATGTTCTATGTATTGATGATGTCTTCTACATATTAATGATGTTTTTAGGATTAAGTATGGTACAGGTGTTTCCATTGAAAAAGTTAAAATGGTTAATGACCCCTACCTATATACCCCTTTATGAATGTTTGATCTTACAAATTTTAGGAGTCTTGAGTGAAACTCTTGAAAGTACGTAATATCATAAACTATTATGTAATGTATGTTCTATGCTTGAATATGAATTATAGTCTTAAGAGGGTGGCTGCCTCAATGTGGTGTTGGTAACCATTATGTAATCATGTTGATCAATGTACACATACTCACACCTCATGCATGGTAATAGAATTATAGGATCATGTTGTCTAATTAAAGGATAATTCTCATATGCACTAATTTCTAATACTATGCATGTGAATTATTTGCCCACGAAGTATCATGTGTATCCTAACTAGGATGACTTGATAGGTGTACTAGTGAAGTCAAGGGTATGGGACTTTTCCTATGCACTGCACATGTCTACATTAATAGAATAGTTCCTAGAATTATTATTCTATGTACATGAATATGAATTCATGATTTAGCTATTCACATGAAACTATGTGATATGATGATGTGCAAAAATGTGCAATGTCTAAATGTGCTTATATGAATGGGTTGCTTATACATGTACATCTTTAACTTATGGATTCCTGAAGGGAAGTATGAACATGTATGATTAAAGGGTGTTAATGTGAAAGGTTTTATCATATACATGAAAACACTCATACATGAAATCATGTCTATGATGCATCTATTATGATTTAGTAAAGAGAGGGTCTCTTTAAAGTAGTTGTCAATTTTATCCTAAACTAAATGGTGATTGATATTTTATGTCCACGTGGAAGGTTTTATTCATGAATTCATTTTATTAAAGCATACTCTCATCTATGACCTATTAGATAAGCATATGAGGGTTAAATTCAACTAATGTAATACCCTGAAAATTTCTGAGTTAAGCCAAAGGTATTGCTAGATTTTATATAAGTTCATACCGAGTGACTCATAATTTTCGTAGGTGTAAATGTCAATTGGTTAGTGTGCGAACAATTTTGAAAATCAATTAAGGTCATTAGATAACCCTTGCACAATGTAGAGTTAAAAGTTTCTTTACCAATTATGTTTTTAAATAAGGTTTTACTTGGGTAAACATCAAACAACCACATCTCTTAGAATATAAAGATCTATGTGATCTATAACCTGTGAAATTAAAGGTACTTGAATCCTCTTTGTGGCACCACCAATTTCGAATCACGCAAATTTTCAAGTAAAAAGTTATGACCATTTTAGTGACTATTATAGTGCAATTTCATTGTATCCATGGGAATATATTATATAAGGTATTTTTCCTCTTCTTTTTCCACTAGGAAACCTAAAAACGTATTCCACAGGTCCTATAAAGTCAAGAATAATCATATTTCCACATTTTAATCCATCATTCTGTTATCTCTCAAATCCTATGGCAAAACCTAAAGAAAAAAAAAGTAGAAGACTCCGTTCAATAAAATAAAATATTTGTGATGATTCTTCTAATAAGAGAAAAAACTCAAGAAAAAAAAATCAATGTAGAAGACTCCATTGAAGAAAATTCGAGATCTGTCAAGATTTTTCTAATAAGGTATGGAGTTCTTTAGCATGGGCTCTCTATCACCTTTAAGTCAATTTAATAGTGATTTTAAAGTTTATTAAATAGTCCAATTTTAACTCTAAGTCATGACCTGTTTTATGTCTCTTAATCAATTTTATGAAGTTTTATCAAATATCATAAAAAGCATGTTATTCACTAAATATCTCTTTATAAGGCTTTTGCATAACTTCCTTACTTAATACATTCAATGTGATAACCCCTTCTTTTCCCTTTTTGTCTAAAGTATAGGGAAATGGGAGACTTTATATTCCATGGAGAGGGATATATTTCTAAGTTTTGAACATGAAGTTTTTGTTAGTCTTCATCGATTCAAGGACAATACTTATGTTCCTTTTGTCTTTGTCTTTATTTTTATGTCTTGTATAGGATTAGTGCCAAATGATGTATATTTAAGTAATAGATGTTTTAAGGTTACATGGTTAAGCGTTATGTTTTTAAAAGTCTTTCGCTAGCGTATTAATGAAATAGTTCTTCACGTGTGAAGAAAGTTTTAAATTCTTAGTTATATTTTTAGTATATTGTGCAACGAATGGTACACGTGTCTTATGTGAGACCTTTCGAAGTCTCATTCATCGTGTCCTGACTTGAGTGACGCCCTATCTTTTATTGTAAACCTCCTGGTCGTTACAAACTTGGTATCAGAGCATAAGGTTTTAGAATGTATTATATATTCTCAAAAACCACATATAGTAGAGTCTTTTTAATAATGTGAAGCGCTGAACAATATGAATAGAAAGCTATTGGGTGCTAAGAAATTTTCACTTCTTTATTCTTCTAATCGTGCCTAAGAGCTTTGTTATATGATGCATTTCCCTTATTCCTTCTATAATGGTCCCTAGAATGTGGCCTTTTAAGTTTTTTTTTAAAGGTTGAAAGAGAGTAAAAGTATTATATGTGACTTGATAGATGGGATATTGTAGATTGTGATGATTACCTTAGGGTTATGAGTTGGGAGGTTTGTTGTTGTGTTGATCCGACCTTTGAAAGGGTACAGGTGAAATTTGAAAGAGTAAGGATGAATTGCTCCTAGTAAGGGATGTTATAACTAGATTATAAGAATTATGAGAGTCTTAGATGTTCATGAGATAGTCTTGAGATTGTTGTTCAAAAGGTTTAGTGAATTGAATTGTCGGGTGAGAATGGTGTTAGTAAGATTGATGGTTTCTTGAACGAGATCCTTAAAAAAATTTATGTTGACGTTATATAAGTTTCTCCTAAGTAGGGGAGTATGGTGAATATAATAGGGACTTGAGGGTAATATATCCTTATCTTTTCCTTATATATGTACTTAAACCTAAAAGTAAGAGTTCCTAGTATCTTGGTTTTTTTTGGAGTCTTTTTTTGAAATGAGTTTCCAAATACTCTCCTTATGATATGGAAATTTTGGTTGAATTCTTGTTAAATGCGAAAATGAGTTTTCATGCATCATATTTACTCATGTTCATATGCATCTAATTTAGGTTGTGTATTTTCAACATGAAGATAAATAGTGACCATGTCTAAATTTCTTATATGAGATTGATTTGATTGGCATGCCTAAAGTGTAATTGAAAAGTTACATGTTGAGCCTTTAGGAAAAAATTTCTTAAATGTGCCTTATTTAGAATTTTTCATGATTATGATTTGATGAGAAATTGCATTATGTGCTATATATGATGTTTAAAAAAAACTGATGTATCTTGGAGAAGGAAAGTACCTCCAATATCTTGAAAAAAGGTAGATAATAATGCATAAGCAATTGGTAGATGTAGGTTTACTTGTTTGAATTAGATGAAGTTTTTTGAGCCTTCAGTCGTGGAGTGATGTTCCTCCTAGCTATGTAAAAACATTCTGATCTTGTATCCATGAATGCATTCTATTTGCTTTGGTCATTATCATTTTAAGTTCGAAGTGTCATTCTAGAACGAATGTTCCCTACGGGGGTATTGAAATCTCCCAAAAATTGCAAAGTTAATCCCAAGGCATTCATAGATTTTATATAAGGTCATATTGAGTGACTATTAATTTTCATAGATATTAAGGTAAATTTTGTGCGCAAACAATTTTGAATAACAATTAAAGTCATTAGAAAGCCCTTACAAAAATTAGAGTTGAAAGTTTCCTTACCAATTAAATTTTGACATAAGGTTTTATTTGGTTAAACTTTAAACGGCCATATCTATTATATAATAATGAACTACGTGAGATTTATGTATGAAATTAATGGTACATTAATCCTCTTTGTAACGCCACCAATTTCCCATCTATCCAATTTTCAAGTAAAACATTATGACCATTTTAGTGACTATTATATTGCAGTTCCATTTTAGCGGCTGGAAAACATTAAATAAGTAGTTTTCCTCTCCTTGTTCCATAAGAAAAACCTAAAAATGGATTTCGCAGATCCTACAAAACCCTAGATAATCTTATTTCTATCTTTTAAAACATCTTTCTTTTCTCTCACAAACCCTAGGGAAAAACCTCAAGAAAAAAATAATTGTAAAAAACTCCATATAAGAAAATTTAATATTTGTCAAGATTTTTCTAATAAGGGCAAAACCTTAAGAAAAAAAAAACAAGGTAGAAAACTCCATTAATGAAATTTCATGATCTGTGAAGATTCTTATAATAAGATATTGGAGTTCTTTATCCTAGGCTCTCTATCATCTTACAACCAATTTCAATATTCATGAAAAAGTACAATTTTCACTCTAAGTCATGGGTTCTTGCATGAAGGATTTTCAAAAATTGAGATATGATGATATTGATATATTATTGATATTTTACAATGAAATACTTCATTAAACCTTGACCATCTAAAATAAATAAGTTTGACTAAATTATGGATGAATTGATTATGGTTAAATGGTAATGAAATTATGTGTAGATTGGTTAGGGTTACTGAGTTATGTATAAATCATGATTTTATGGTTTAAAGTCTACTCAATTTGGTTATATTAAAATTGTATATATAACAACCCGAAAGTACCCCATTGAATTTAGGGCAACCCTTATGTCGAAACAAGGCGTACTTGACCATTCTAAGGTCATGTATTAGCTATTTTCTATCATTCATTACGTAAGAAATGAGAAGTAGTGCGGAATTAAAACTTTCTATGAGGATTATAATTAAAGGGAAATATATTTCATAAATATTAAAAAATAGTCTCGTCTGCACAAGTGAACATAAAGACACCACTAAAAAATGTTAGGGATAGAACTTTTACATTGAATGAAAATACATCATGAATCTTAATATTAGATAATACTATGCTCTTAAATACATAAGGATACACTTAGTCTTGAGAAAGTTGATTCCCAAGATTCCCTTCAACTCTTAAACTTGCCTTCAACCTACACTTATTATGTATATAAATAGTATGGAGTTAGTACAAAACAATGTACTAAGTACAGCATATGCAAAAACATACAAAAAGGGACGTTTTTGTAGAAATAAGATTTCATGCCAATTAAGTAAAATCCTCATGAATAATTAAGTAAAATATCATAAGAATCATCATTTATCACACAAATATTTCCATAATTTTACCACAACAAGTTACTTTACATTTAACTCCTAGAACATTACAGTGAAACCGACTTTATAGTTAACCCATACATAAACAAACAGAGTAAACTCATTTCATTTGAGGTTTCTTTAATCAAGTTATCGTAAGACTTCCTAATTTAAGACATGAAGGAACCTCCCATACATTCGTTTCAATAAAAACCTATGTGATCCTTAAGACTACCAACGACAAGCTTATCTCGCACGGGAAAAAAAATCCACACTCTAAATTAGATATTAGAAGAACATGATGCATTAAAGACTTCACATAAGTGTCCTTCTCCAATGGAAGTTTTTCGTTAAAATAAGTGCAATGTGAGTTTCGCATCAAATACTACTACCCCAACTTAGTGAAACTTGAGGATTCCCTTGGATCAACAACACTACATTGATCATTAATAACTTCATTATATAAAATTTAACTTTAACTTGGTTCCTTTATTTTAGACCTTAACTCATCTAACTTCATTTACAACACATTATGACTCATTCATTCACTTCATATAAAATACACCAACACTCCCCTTACGGAATGTCTACATTGTGACATGGATGAATAACCTAAGTAGTACATTTTTAGGAGACATAGTTCATTCATTTTTTGTGGGGGTTTATCTTTAATAGACATAGACCATGAGAACTAGACATGGAATCCCAATATTAACCCTCTCGGATGATAAATCCCCACTTGTGTAGGATAGGGTCATTTTCTTAGATTTTACATGGCTTCTCCAATAGATACACCTATGGGGGCATATATTTAAGGGATAAGGAGATTTATATTGTGTAAATTATTCTCTACTAATGAGGAGTTTTTATCTTAAAAGGTACATTGGAATACAACATCTAAACTCATGAACTGTAACCACCCATTTTTCATATCCTCTTAGTGCTAAACATAACTCCCCTACGGAGTCATAAACATTTATTACTATAGGTTAAGGCATAGATAATTAGCACCACATCTAAACTCATGAAGCGTACTTATCCCTACAAGTTAAATTGGAGTACCACATCTTAACTCACGAATGGTATCCAACCTACAGCCTATCATAGAAAGTTCTTTGTAATTGTGAGGTTGCTACTAAACACTTCATCTCAACTCATGAAGACTGTTCACCAAAAAACTCCCCTTTTCACTCACATTCTTTAGCTTCATTCGTTTATTCATTCAATGTATAAGTGTGTGTGTACATGTGATAACAAAAAAACACATATTAATCATATTATATACTTTAATCTACTTCACATAAACATATACTTAATATAGATATAATCTCTAACATACATGTCACGGCCAGAGTGTAGACCCTAGACGGGACTGACGTAAATGACATCTCAGAGGTCGCAGACAGGCTTACATACGTCATCCTTAATTCATCAAGGTTAATTTTAGCGGAAAATTTAAAATTTTTGTTTTGTAACATGTATATAAGTCATTCTACTTAAATTCATATACGTTCACCATCAACCAACTAATATTAAGAACATCAAATGAGAGAAATAGTTAAATACTGCATTAAGTATATACTTGCAAAAAGACACCAATACAATGTGTAGAATAAAATGGGAAAGAAAAGTTAGTGAAACATACTCCACTAGCTCAATACTGTAATTAAACAAGAATATAATGGGAAAGAATCTTCGAATGCATGAGGCCCTACCAAGTCTGGAGGAATGTTTCATGTCCGGATAGCTTTAGTGTCGATCTATAAGCTTAACCTCCAGCTGTGCCTGCACCAAAAAATGTAGAGTTTTATGGAATTAGTACACACTTGTACTAAGTATTGGTATATGCAAGTACACACCAAGGACATGTATCTGTAAGAATAGCTCTTTCCTAATAACATGATTTATGCAGAGTAAAGTCCAGGACTTTCCAAATTAGGATTAAGAAAGTCAGGGGAATCACAAAATTTTAATTAGTAAAGTCATGCCATGAGAGTAACATGCATCATCATACTTATCATTTTACAAGAAGCACATAACATATTTCACATATCATATCACATAGTTAATATCATTCTTTCTTATGTAATGAGACCTTGGATTCGTGGACTTGATATTAGGACTTCCTAAAATGAGGGTTCAACATATGGGACCTCAACTAAGGAGCCTTCATTAACAAACACAAAGTCTTCTTCATTCATTCATACGTACTTCATTTTCATTCTTTCATATATTAGTTCAATCACAGGACATACCTAGGATGTAGTTTAAGACATTCATCGGGATCGATGTTCAATGACAAAGAATAACCTAGTATTATTACTTAAGTCTAGCTCACCTCTTAATTATCCTATCGTAACTACTTGGGTATCATTCATTTCAATATGTGTATTCGTTGAGTCTTGACTCAATCTTTCTTTGGGATTTTTGCCTTAACCGACATAGACATGTCAGCATCATGAAATCCAGTTTGTAATTCCCACACCAAAAGAGGTTGAATCACCGGACAAAGAGAACAAACATCCTAGCATATAAAGGGAATTGAACCCTGCTAGATCTCTATATTGGCAGTATAGGTTCAAAGACTAGGATATATAAGGAGAATCATACCTGGCATGCTGGATAGTCTTATCTCATGAGAGTTATGTGAACCTCCGCCCTTCCCGAAGGAAGGCATCACCGCTCATAGTTATCCTATCGGTGCTCAGTATAAAGTTCCATTACATTCAACTCATACATCATTGAAGCTGGATTCTAGCATGACGACATCATAGATCATTAGATGATTTCTCATCTCATCATTAGTATAAATTATTCATTAACTTCAATGCTTTCATTATAGTGTTCATAGAGGTTGGTCTCTTTGTTTACTTTACACTCTCAAAGGTGAGTACATTTTGTATCATTTACTTCGGCATCTTTTGAGATTGCTCTCATCTTTAACATTAGCTTCTTATCATATGGTCACCCCATTAATTAACTTTAACACATTTACTTTTAATAACTACTCACCCCTTCACGTGAATTTTTATCATATCATATGCCAATGCACTTGGGCATTTAGTGTATTTCACACTGTTACTGGACCCTTCTAGGGTCTTCGTTTCGTTACATGCATCTTAGGTTTACTTTCATTAAACGTATGCTAGACTGATTGGTCTATACATACAAGACATGAGGCTTTATTCATTAATCGTTTAAGTGATCAATATCTTCCTAAGATTATGTGGTACAAGACTTATGCATATTGTAAGTATGCCAAGATCTCGATTTCGATCTATTTAGGCAACATCATTTTGAACATTGATTCACATATGACTTATGTATCAATATGAAATTTGGGCAAGGGAACCCGATTTCGAAACCCTTGGACAACACTTACATTTTTATTTATATTTGTTCGATCCACATGCCTTGTGGACTAAAAATCGAGCCCCAATGCCTTCAGTTAATTTCCCCCTTTATTTCTTTCTTTATTTGTCGTTCATTGGGACTGAGAGAATGTGGAATCGAACACCCACAACCTTATTTCCTTTTATTTTCTTTTCTTTTAATTCCCTCCTTCTTGGCCGAGAGGGTGTATGATCGAACCACAAGAGCCCATTTTAATTTTCTCGTTAATTCCAATTTATTCTGCTTAGAGGTTTTGGGTATGATTCCCACATGCCTCAATCTTTTATTTTTCTTTTAAAACCTTATATCTTACTGAAAGGTTGTGGGTTCTAACTCCACTTCTCTCACTTCTTTATTTCTATTTTTAACTTAAGGAAAATGGGCCAAGGGCAATAGGGTTAGAATCCGGTGTGCCTCACTCATCTTCAAATTATATTTAATTTTAATAAGCTTTAGTGAAATTCACCAACTTTTCATTGAAGGGAACCCAAGTTCAATCCCCCTTAGCCCCATTTCTTTATTTTCGTTTTTGGAGCTTTTGAAGTGTGAGGTATCGGGTTCAATCCCTAGTCACCTAACTTATTTATCATTTATTTAAAATCTCATATGGTTATATTTCATTTTTCTGAAACTAATCTACCACAATACTGGAACTTTGGATCACAATTTTGTAGCATATTTACTCAGCTTTTTGAAAATAATTGTGTATACGTTTGGAGTAGTTTTCAGTGAGTTCTTTAGGTGACTTTTCAAGATCACATTTGATAAAGAGTTTGCACTCAAATCGGCATTTTTACATCACTTATGAACATCATGATTTAAACATGTTAGTGCACGTTAAATACAACAAAAAACATGTCATTTTCGTGCTCCAATTGGAGTTGAAAAGTCACGACTATGCATTGCACACACATAAATACATATTTTAAGAAAACATAGATTATCAGTCATACGATTCCCAACACACATTCACGAACATATACATCACGAAATCACATTATATGCCTAATATCTACCAGAAGAGATAGAAACCTATAACCATCGACAAGAGCTAGTGAAAGGGACATGGAACGGGGAAACAATCCTAATTTTTGGATTATACTCGACTGAATCCTAGGGTTCTATTTCAAAAAGGACTAACATTAATAAAACCCATACCTTATTCTGACTTTAAAACCTTGAATTTTTTCCCAATGACCTCCTCCAACTCAGGTCCAAACCAAAGATTCAACACCAAACATCAATGGAAAAACCCTCCCTTTGCCTAATGTTTTTTGATATATTTTGATTATATTTTTAACGTGAATGTTCTTCAAGTGTGAAGAACTATATGTTGCTTGTCATTTGTTGTATTTTTGAAGAGATAACGTGAAAAGAAAGAGGTATTTTGACGTGTGAGAGAGAGAGAGTTTAACGTGAAAGGTTGTTTAGACTTAGGTAAAGACTTAGTCAAACTAGAACTCTTTCAAAGCATTAGAAAATCTTATTTTTCCTCTTTCTTAAATATCTAATAAATATTAATTAATAATACTAATTTAACAATTTAATTAAAAACTTTTTAATCATTGCTTTGGCTGAGGTTCGAACCCTAGTGGAGCAAGACTTCACTCACAAGCAAATTTTTGGCCATCTCTCCCTAAAATGCCGGTTCACCTAAATAATTAAACAATTAATTATATATTTAGGGTAACTACGATACCGCCCTTATCTTTGGAAAATACCATTTCCCCCCTAGATCCTCAAAACTTAAGATTTCCCCTGATTAAGTCCGATGAAGACTCATCCGAGTGAATCATTCTATTCGGGTGCCCTACACAGCTGGACCCAATATTTCCAAGCTTAACTAAGTCCCCAAGTTAGTTGGACTGGATGTCGTAAGGGTTCAAAGGTCTGGTTCTACGCGCGTCAATCCGCATGAACCCGGTCTAATCATAGACATTATAGACACATTCTTCATTACTTCGTATATCCATTTTTAGGGTTGTCACATTATTATACCTAACAAGCTTCATAATGCACATCAACAAGAACAAACTCATTATAATCTTATTTCATGAGTCCTAGGTGGGGTCGTACATTGAAGTAAAACCCCTAACATAGTTTTCTATTTCGTAAGAACATCCCACATCAATTTTAATCAAAACGAAAAGATAAAATTTGCTAAAACACATGAGCGAGGAATTTTCTATTCCATACCTTCCAAACTTCATTAACGTTCTCAGGCTTTTTACCTCCAAAACATAACCATTCTTCATACACTTCCTAAGGACATCATCATAAACCTTGTAAGGACTTTAGGACCTCATCAAACACATGTTTTTCTCTAGTTTCACTTAGTTCATTTTAGGGTGGTACATTCTCCCCCACATAGATAAACATTCATTCTCGAATATCATTAAACACTTTAAAGAACACCAAGGACTAAATTAGAAGCATATATATCACATCTGGGGAGCACCACATAGATGTTACCGTCATTGTAATGCTCACTGAGGACTAAGAAAAGCCTCTTAGCTTGTATAATTACATTCGTAGGTTAAAATGCAAAAAATTTAAAAATTTTCTTTTAGCTATCACGAGGTTTACACAGATCTCTTGCATACACATAATATATAATCATATCGAGTATACATAGACCTCTTGCATACAGATAATATATATTAATATCATGTATACATAGACCCTTCATATAAGAACATTACATAGTCTTCTAATTTTACTGCATATATATATATATATATATAAGATATAACATAGTCTTAAACCGAATGTCTCATCTCATAACAACCAAAACAAGAGTATAACAATTGGGCATAGGCCATATGTCAATGCAATTAAAGCAACATCTAGGCTATACAATCTTTAGTACTTAAATGAAAGGAAATAATATCAAAAGCTAGATAGTCGAATTGTCCTCGAAATAGTGACAACCTACAAAACTTAGAGTGTGAGAATCTAAGCAATCCTTCAAATGTTGTCACAAGACCTTCAAGGACAGGAACTTATAATGTTTGGGGAAAAGGTAGATAATGGGATAAACGCATCACTTCTACTAAGTATGAGACCATATGCAAACACAACATAAAATCATGCTAAAAAGGGACATTTCATTAAACTACGCATTTTATATTGAAAAGACTTATGTACATTCGAGAACAAATACAAGTCAATCGTACACATTTATTAAATCAAGAATATGTACATCACAAGAAAAATAATACAAAGTCTAGTCCAGTCAACATTCATATCAATATGATTGAGAACATAACTAAGACAACTCTATGAACAAGTCATAACATCAACAAGAATGAATGATAGTTCCTAATATCATAAACGAATCAAGTCCACTATCCATGAACCCTCTGTAAGTCCACAAGTTCAATGATTATGTAAATCCCCATAAACTTACATAATACAATAAACCCAGTAAGAACCATAAACAATGTCCTTCTTCACATATCATATCATTAAGAGTACATAACATCATACATAATTAATAGAGACTAAATGCATGTTCAGAAATGAAATCAACATCTTATTTTATCAACATATATATATATATATCATATATATTTATAATCATATAAATATAAGAACATCCTTCTAAGACTTCCCTCAAGTCTAAATATTTAAATTTTTCTGTAGAGTCCTATACCCCTACATAGAATAAGTCTAACCCCTTAGGTCATCCTAGTTAGACTTAATTCAATTTCTTAATTTTACCTTTTTGGAATACCTTGCCTTAACCGACATTGAACACATGAGCTAATGTAGAGTCCGGTATTATGGAACCCTACACCAAGGAAGGCGGACTACTTGCGAAGGTAGTACCATGACATGAACATAGAATCTATGTTTACATATTTCAATAAGTAGAAGATGTTGTTGAAACCCACTTTATGCGCCATGCATTATGGTATTCAATTTTATGATTATATTAGTTATCCTACCTTCCCGATGTGGGAAGTGACACTCCTCACTTTAGCTCACTCGGTGGTAAGCTCGAGTCCCTTATGAAATGTTTTCAATGCCTTTCTTAGTTCATATTGCTTAATGTAGGTCATATGGTCTATCCATTATATAAACATAATCATCATATCTCAATAAGAATTAAATGAGTATTTTCCTTTCATTACAATTCATACATGTGAGGTTAACACATTTATATATCGCATCATGATAAGGCATATTGATAAGTTATCACTATCCTTATAACATTTATACCTTAGCCAACAACTCAAAAACAATTGTTCAAGACATATAAACACAATATCATACCAACACTATCAATCTTTATATAAGGTATACTTTAATACAACATCATTACTCAATCATAAGTAATCATAATTGAAGTTAAGAATCGAAATCCCCAGACTTACCCCAATCTCATTTATAAGCCATCACAAAGGTCTTACCATCAACAATCCAATTCAACTCAACAATGAGTGCATACTATCACAAAATAGTAATCAACATAATAATGAAGTCCATTAACTCACTACACAACAATTAATCACATGTTCATAGCATAGAATTAGAGACTTTGGTCGAGTTCATAATCTACTTCACAACTAGGTTCAATTAGTCAAGAACTACCATAATTGGATTACAATATATCAGAATGAATACATAATTGAGCATAATAACAAAATAAGATTGTAATTCACACTAAAACAAAGACAATTGCATCAATTCTATACAACTCAATTAAAGATCACAAGCTAGTGTTAAGGGGAAAATGTAATCTTCCACAAATAGGTAAGTGCATCAAGAATAAGTATAATGTTACCATAATACAAGTTAATCTAATAATATTAACCGAAATAAATTATAAACAAATCAATTTACAAGATCAATTTCGTATTGGATGTAAACCCACTTGAATTCATAATTTTTGAGATCAATTTTAAGAAACCTTTGGATAAAGAGATCACAAAGGTGAGAGGAATCCCATACCCCACTAATTGATGAAGTTTTATTGAGAAGCTTGAAACCCTTATTTTCTAAGTCTTCAATGGGGTTTCTTTTGGATAGAGAAAGAAGAGGGAAGGAAGAACAATTTTAGTTTGGGAAATTACGGGAGATAGGTTTGTTTAATAAAGTTAGGGTTTTTATATACATCATTAACTAACTTAATTATACCTCTCTTACCCACTAAATAATTAATTAACGCCTTAATTAATTAATCAAACTAATTTTAAAACATGAAGTTAAAAAAGTCTTGACAGAAGACATCCCAACCCACGCCCCGTTTGTCAATCAATTTCCAAGGGACAAACCATCCTGTTACTCCCTCATTTTGATTAGAGACTTGTTAAAATGACTCCTTGGTCAAAATTACAAAGTCTTCATTGACTCCCCATCGATCCACCAAGGGTCCTCCTAAAGGGCCCATGGTTGGTCCTTGGCGAGTCGTACCCGGATGTTTCAACTGTAAACAAAATCTAATACTTTTTTGACACCTTTATACAAAATTTCATCATTTTCCGACTCTTTAAAGTTAGTCAAATAGGCTAAGGCACACTAGCACCTCTTAAACTAGCATCTTGACGGCATGAACGTTCCTTGACGTTTTAATTCAAACATATCCTAAATGACTTATATGCATTGTAATTGACCTGAAAAAAGTTTTAATATTCTTAGACACTCATTGTTAGGCTATAAAATTTTGGAGTATTACATTATCCCTCCTTAAGAACATTTGTCCCCAAATAACACTAGAATTTATTAAAAGGAATTAATAAACTCTAGAGTAGAAGCTCAACCAACAACAGTATATCAACACATGAGTTCAACTTAAAATAAACATAACCACATGCTCTTTTACAAAATGCAACTCGAAAAATCATTTTCAACTTATAAGAAGTCAACATTCGTTTCATGCTTGTTCATTATGCCAAACCCTTCTTCAACATATATGACATCTCAATACAGTTCATGACAACACAATAAACCAACATGCACAACATAAACTCTAAACAATTAAAAAGAAAATTTTCAATTTAGGTACAATGTTCACTGTCATTAACTATAACATGCACATTCTTTTTGCAAAGCTTCACCAAAAATCAATAAAATCACAAATAAACTCATAATTTTCAGTACAAGTAGCAATAACTAACCTTAGCTATCAAAAACCTATGAGCGTAAAGGGACTTCATTTCGGCCATGGACTCCCATGTTGCACCCTCAACTAGGTTATTCTTCCATAACACCTTTACAGAAGCTACCTCTTTATTCCATAACCTATTTGCTTATCTATGAAGGATTATAACCGGAACCTTTTCATAGGAGAGGTTTTCTTGAATACTAAGACCTTCAATAGGTTGAATGGACTCAGGATCACCGATACACTTCTTAATCATGGAAACATGGAACACCTGATGAACTAAAGGTAATTTAGTTTGCAACCTCAACTCATATTCAATCTTACCAATCGTTTGCATGATTTCATATGGATCCACTTACCGAGTACTCCACTTACATTTCTTGCCGAATCTCACCACCCCTGCATAGGCGAAATTTTTTGATATACCTTATAGCCTTCTTCAAACACTAATTCTCTTCTCCTATTGTCGGCATAAGAATTTTGCTGGCTTTAGATTGTTTTCAAATGCTTCATTGTAATATGAACCTTCTCCAAAGTCTTATAAATCAATTAGGGACCGAAAAGTGAAGACTCACCCATATTAATCAACCTGATTGGTGATCTACATCTCCTACCATACAAGGCTTCATAAGGAGCAATAAATATAGATGAATGGTAGCTATTGTTGTAACAAAATTCAACTAAAGGCAAGTGCTTATCCCAATTTCCCTTGCAATTAATTATAGAAGTTCTAAGCATATCCTCAAGTGTTTGATTAGTACGCTCCACTTCACCATCCGTTTGAGGATGAAAAGTGGTTCTTAACTTCACTTTGGTATCCAACACTTTTTTGAATGAACACAAAACCTAGATGTAAATTGTGCACCCTATCCAATATGATGGATAATGGAATACTATGGCGACATATATTCCCATCTATCAAGATCCTTGCATAATCCTCCACCGAGTAAGTAGACTTGACAGGTATAAAATGAGCGGATTTAGTAAACATATTCACTTCCAAGTCAAACCACCTGACTTTTGATGTTCGACTTTAACTTTTTGGAAATTAGGACAGTTTGCAACCAATTCCGCTATGTCCTTCTTCATTCCTTCCCACCAAAACACTTTCTTAAGGTCATGATACATCTATGTCGAACCCAAATGAATGGAGTAACAACATCCATTAGATTCCACAAGAATTCAATTTGTCAAGAAATGTATATTCGGAACACAAAACTTTCCTTGATACATTAAGACTCCATCCCCTACTAAGGAGTATGACTCATTAACCTTACAAATAACGGACTCTATTAACTCCATCAATGATTGCTAATTCTGTTATTTGAACTTCAGCTAAACCACCAAAGACAACTAGAGTTATGATAAACCATAAAATAACTATTGTAAGACTCTTCCAATCTAACACCTAAATGAGCAAGCCTACGAACATCTTTCACTAGGTCTTTATTGGCCTACTCTACATGAGACACACTATCCATGGTCATAAGACTTAGAGCATCCGCAACCATATTGGCCTTGTCGGGAAGGTAGAGAACACTCATGTTGTAATCTTTAAACAATTCCGACCACCTTCTTTGTTGGAGATTCAACTCATTTTGAGTAAACATATTTTGAAGACTCTTCTGGTCTATACACACATAAATATTTATATCATACGAGTAATTCCTCTATATTTTCAAGGAAAATACCACGGCTTCTAACACAAGATAAAGAGTTGGATAGTTCTTCTCGTGCACTTTATGTTGTGTAGAAACATAGGCTATTAATTTTCCATGTTGTAAAAGAAAACACCCCAAGCGCAATCGGGATGCATGAATACACAATGAAACCCTTGGTATCCTCCGGTAAAGTCAACATTGCAGCGGAAGTAAGCCTATCTTTCAAGATTTGGAAGACTCTCTCACAAGCCTCTAACCACCCAAATTTCATATTTGTTTGGGTCAATGTAGTCAAGGGAGAAAAAATGGATGCAAAACCATCCACATACATTCCATAATAACCCGCTAGACCCAAGAAACTCCTAATTTCGGTAGGAGTCAATATAATAGTCCGATTTATCACCGCCTTTGTTTTCCTTTTATCAACCTCAATTCCCTTAGTAGAGATGTTATGAACATGGAATGCCACCAACTTGAACCAAAAGTCAAATTTTCTATTCTTGGCAAATTGTTGGTTCTCCTTAAGAATTTTTAAAACCACCCTCAAATGGTCCATGTGTTCACCCCATTTTTCGAATTTACAAAGATGTCATCAATGAAGTAAATGACAAATGAATCTAGGTAACTTTAAATAACCCTATTCATTATATCCATAAATGTCGCTGTGGCAATAGTGAGACTAATGGACATCACTAAGAACTCATAGTGATCATATCTTGTCCGAAATGCAATTTTTGGTGTATACTTCACCTCTCACCCTAAGATGGTCATACCCCGATCTCATGTCAATCAGAGAAAAGTAGCTTTCCCCATGGAGTTGATCAAACAATTTGTTAATTCGAGGGAAATGATACTTGTTCTTAATCGTGAGTTTATTGAGTTTGTGATAATCAATGCATATTCTAACATACCAATCCTTCTTCTTCTAAACCAATAATGGAGCACCACATGGAGAAATAGTAGGTCTTGTGTAGCATTCGTTTAGTAATAGTTTAAGTTGATCCTTCAACTCTTTCAATTCGTCCAGAGCCATTAGGTACGGAGGAATTTAAATGATATTGGAAGGTGGTAGCAAGTCAATACTAATTTCTCGTTAGAAGAATTTCAGGAAAACCACAAGGAATGATTTCCAGAAATTCCCTTGCTATGGGGACTAACTAAAAGGGAGGATTTTCAGGTATTTAATATTTGACTCTTACAATGTGATATATATACCCTTTTGCGATCATTTCACAAGCCTTTACATAAGAGCTTATAGGACCTGTAGGAATAGAATTTCCCCACTTCAAGTGTAAAACAAGTTTATTTGGAAAATTAAACTTGACAATTCTAGTCCGACAAGCAATAGAAGCAAAACAATCATTTAACCAATCCATCCCCAAAATGAAATTAAAACATACCATATAAAGTTCTACTAATTAAATAGGAGTAAGTCTATTGGGAAACTATATAGGAAAAGTTCTATACACCCTATTTATAACCAATAATTCAACTACCAGAGTAGTTATCATGAAAGGTTTAGTTATAATATTGGGAAAAATATCAAATTTTTTATTTATAAAGGGAGTACAAAATTATAATGTAGCACCCGGATCAAGTAAAACATATACGTCAATAGAGAAAACATGTAATATACTGGACAACAGATCAGAAGACATCTCATGTTCACCCCTAGAACGAAGTTCATAAAAGAAATTCTTCTTTATAGAATCCAAATTAAAACAACTAGATTTATCAATACCACTACCTTTGTCTTGACACTTCACATTTGGACAATCTCTAACCTTGTGTTCTCTCTTAGCATAAATAAAACAGTTGTACGTCACAACAAGGTAATCACCATTATGATTGTTGCAACACTATATACAAGTTTTCTTCTTGTTTGGTGAGTTAGTCCCTTTTCCCAATTTAGACTTAGGGTTAGAGAACATATCATCACAAGCCTTGGGAAATTGGAATGAACTTGATTTGAAAACATCTTCTTGAACGTAGGCTTATCTTGTATGTCAAGCCTACCCATAAAATAAACATTATCATAAGACCTTTCCCTCTTAGTATACCTATTCTTTATCTTAACCCTTGTCTCTTCCATTTCATGAGAATAAACCATGAGACGAGAACTGTTCATATTATCATGTAGCATAGATGAATGACATTCTTGTTTCTAGTCATCTGACACTCCCATCACAAAGGGTCTAATTTCATTCCTAGGATCGAAAACCAAAGAAAGAGTATACTTTGACAATTTAGTAAATTTCAAAGAGTATTCAAGTACACTCATACATCCTTGACGAAGGTTGATAAATTCATCCAATTTGGCTTCCCTATTATCTCTAGGAAAGAACTTATCAAGAAAAGCCTTCTTGAAGATCTCCCATGTCACGGGTCAACCATTTAATCTCCAATTATGTATCCATTGGACGAACGAAGCTTAGGCCACATCTTTCAGATTGTAAGTAGATAACTCCACCTTCTTACTAGTAGTTAATGATATACCGTGTTTTCACGGTATTTTTATTTTTTCCCTTAAGTTTAGCATGTGTCCAAAAGCCTTTTTGTATTGATTTTTATGTAAGTTTCTCTTTAATTGCAGGAAATTTGTGAAAAGATGAACGCGGAAGTTTTTGAGCAAGAAATGCAGAAAAGTTACAACCTACGGAGATTGTGACGGTCCTTTGTTCCTGTGAGTGTCCGTAGGTTGCATCGTAGTAAAGCTGCTGAAAGAAGATAGGGAAGTCTGACCAAGTGTGGGATTACGATGTTAATGACGGACTGTCGTACCCATGATGGTCCATCCCGCTAGTTTGCCGTGATGATTAGAGTAGTAGTCCCTGTACCCAAATTCCAATTAATTTGAGTGTTATGGAATGGAGAAGATTGATAGACCGTTGTGCTTGAAATAGTCTGTCATACCTGTTCGTCATGGGTAATGAAGAAAGTAGCAAAAGGATTCAGAAGGATCTGTAAAGTATAGGATGATGGAGACCATGTAGGCCCATGGTAACCATGATGGCTCGTCGTGACCACGACGGCCCGTCTCAAGGTCAATCGACCCACCCTCGTTTTTACAAATTTTCAGCAAATAAAGTACTTCTTTTATTAGGTTCTTGTTTTTTTATAAATTGTTCGACAAACCTCATTTTTGGGGTTAGACTCTCTTATAGTTGTTAGACTCTTTGTTGTGAGACTTTTGATTGTTTAACTTTTGGAGAGTCTTTAGTACTTGATTAATTATAGTAATTGATCCACTTTTTCTGTAATTTTTAACGTTGGTGCGTTTGTTGATAAATAAAGTAAACTACAGGATTTTATTCTTTCTCATTGAAGTAAGTGCATGAATTCTTATATTAAACGGATGAATATTGTGGTTATGACTATGGGTAACTAAACTACATAACTATGGTTGTGGGGAACATGGGTGAATAATGAGGTAAACCGTAACAAAAATAACAAATTCTAGAATATTGTCTTTCATGTATTGATAATTCTTTTGCTTAGAAATATTTTTAACGCATGGACAACGTTAGAACTTGCCTTAATGCTACTTTCTGGTTAAAGGAGGTAGATAATAGGAAAAGAATTATCAACATAGATTTAGTGTATATGATCTAATAGGTTAGTATTGATTGGTACGAGGTAATAACTTAGTCAAATATCAAATACGTTGCTTAATATGAGGATAAGGTACGAGGTAATAACTTAGTCAAATATCGAATACGTTGCTTAATATGAGGTTAAGGTAAGGGTTAGTATAGCACCACACGTAGCCATACCAAGGTGCGGAGTGAAATTTTCTAGATGTCGGACCAAGGATTTAAGAATACATAACCTATCATGTTGTATGAAAGATACTAGCAAAGAATTATTATAGTAAGAATTATCAAGTTGCAAACATGTGGGGAACACTTAATCCCTAGTTACATTGATTAATTGATTAAACTCCAAGATTTGAATATGTTAGTTGTTACTTTAATTTACATAGTTATTTTTATTATTTTAGAAATAACCCCCCCCCCTTTATTGTCTTTCGTTTTCTAAGAAAATTATTGAATAAATAAGAGTAATAATAGATTAAAGTTAAGTCTAAACTATTTTCCTTGTTGGAACGATCCAAACCTCATTAGTTAGGTCCTTTACATGATATGACCGCTTTACTTCTTTTTTGAGAAGTATGTTTGAGCGTTATTACATTTTGGCGCCGCTCTTAGGAAAGTAACTTTTAGATTAACTTAAACTTATTACTAATGTTTTGTCAATATTTTCTTGATTTTACTTTTCTATTGTTTTTGATTCTTGAAGAACTATCATCCTCGTATGCCAAATACAAAGAGAGGAAGAGAACCCTTGTTTCCCTACGATCACGAATAAGAGCATACGGTACGAAATATGAATTGAAACTTTGGTATTAATGATGATGATCCAAACAACAACATGCCAGCTCTGGTTGATGTTCAAGGTAAGTTATTACCCGATGATGCAAGTGAAAATAATCTAAGGGGAAAGAATCCCGCTCCACGCCCTCAAGAAAACTACAGAGGCTATAGTAATATAGAAGACTCTGATGGGCCACTTATCTTGCCCCCCTCTACCACAAGTCCACACCTTTGTGGTAACTAGTAGTCTGATTCAAATGCTCACTGCAAGCGGTTTTTTTTCAGGACTACATTGTAAGGATCCACGTGCCTATATAGATAAGGTAAGGGTAGTGTGTTAAAGAAGTGTAGGGAGGCCTGATTTTGATTTGGATGTAATTGGGCTACGAGTCTTTCCTCTCTCACTGACGGCAGCGGCTGCTATTTTGTTCACTGAGCTCCCGTATAACTCAATTTTTACATGAAACCAACTAAGGGAAGTTTTCTTACCACGCTACTACCCGGTCTCCAAGAAACTAAATCACAAAGACAGAGTGAATAAATTTGTGGCACTACTAGGAGAGTCAGTTAGTAGTTTTTTGGATAGGCTCACCTCATTTTTTAGGAGCATCCCCAATCACCGCATAGATGATGAGTCACTAAAGGAATACTTCTATTAGGGACAGGATGATTATAATAAAGTGGTGTTGGATACTATAGCGAGTGGTTCTTATGGAGAGTGTCCTTATGCTGAGATTGCCAAAATGTTAGAGAAAATCTCCCTTAACAATAAAGCTTGGAGTACTAGGAAGTCAGATACAGGGAGAAATACCTTCGCAGTGCAATACACTCACAACCCAACCATAGATGAGATTCGTGAAGAGATGACTCAGATGAGAACTGAGCTTGGGTTCGTATTAAAACATATCACTGAGGGTGTAGAAAAGATATATGTAGTTAACTACTTGTCTGAGCCATCACCACCAAATGATGTATGATATTATGAGGAGAATTCTAATGCGGTAAATGAGCAAATGAGGGGTTTCCGACCGAGTGCCTAAGGATCCAATCAAGAGAATTGGAACTATGTTCAAGGAAACCATGGTCCGATCATAGTAACTATAACCGGTAAGGTCAATACTTTCGAGATGGAAACTACAACCGCGACAACAACTTCAACAGGGGTAACTATGGTGACAAAAATAAAATAATGGGCTCTATGTCCCTACTCAAAATCGTGAAGTTACTCCTAGGGATGGTGGATATAGTATTGCGAGAGTTCAATGCTAGTGATGAGCAAATTAAAGAGTTAAGGAGTGATTTAGCGCGTATTGGGAAAAAAGTCTATACACATGCAATGTCGATTAAAGAGATTGAGTTGCAAATGGCCTAATTGTCTGCGACTTTGAACAAACGGCAATTGGTCATTCTTCCTAGCAACACTGTCCAAAATCCGAAAAACGAAGAACACTGTATGCAATCACTACTTAGAGTGGTAAGAAGACTATAGACCCACCTATGCCGTCTAAGAAGGAAAAGGTGATAAAAGATAGTGATAAGGTGGTAGAGAGTAGAGGTGGAGTAGAAGATAACACTTGAAATGATGCTAAATTTCCTACAAAGGTAATTCCCATGCCTAGAACACCACCACCCTTTCCTCAACGATTAGTGAAAAAGACCGAGTATGGTAAATATCGGCATTTTTTAACAATGTTGAAGCACCTTTCAATCAATGTCCCTTTGGTAGAAGCTCTAGAAAAAATGACTGGTAGTGCCATGTTTATGAAAGATTTCATTACAAAGAAAAGACTAGTCACTTTTGAGGATGGTGATAGAATGAAACATTGTAGTGCTATTTCTAGAAGATCTCTAGTACAGAAGGAAGAAGATTTGGGTGTGTTCACTATGACTTGTATAGTCTACGTCATTGCATTTTGTGTAAGCATTATGTCATCTCAGGTCAAGAAAAAATCTCATGCCTCTCTCGATTTAGAAGAAGTTGGGTTTGGGTGATCCAAAGCCCACTGAGATACGGCTACTGATCATCGATCGAAAAGTAAAAAGGCCCATAATGATACTCCACGATGTGCTAGTAAAATTGGAGTCGTTCATATTTAAAGTAGATGTTGTTATTCTTAATTGTGATGTCGATTTTTCAGTGTCTATTTTTGAGAGGCCATTCCTTTCTACAGGTAGAGCCATAGTTTATTTGGAAAAGAGGCATATGAATTTTTGATTGAACAATGAAGAAGCGACTTTCAACATTTGTAGGTTCATGAGGCAGAGTGGTGAGCTCCAATCGGTATCTGCTATATCCTACAAAGAAAAGATGAAACAACACCATGTCCTAAAAATTGAAGGTATTGGCATATTTCTTTGTGGTGGGTCTTCATTCTTTGATCCAATTTTGTCTGACCTAGGTTATGAATCCTTAAATTGCATTGTTAAAACTCTAGAAATAGTTGCTTTAGAATTGCTATTTTCCTAGGTATTTGGATAAGACACATGTAGGTTAACACTAAAAATTCCATTTGAGGGATAAGGGATGATTGTGGTATTCCTAGTTCTGTCACTGAATGACAGAATGAGACCCCGATGATGGACCGTAGTACCTACGATGGTCTGTCATAGGGTCTTTTCCAACATCCCACAGTACATTTTCTCTAAGTGTCCACCAACGGATACATGCGACCGTCTTGCACAACCTTTCTGGTTGTCAGTGACCCTTTTTCTAAGGGTCACCTACATTTTCTAAGTGTCCTATGATGTACATATACGACGGATTGTCATACCCTCAATGAACCGTCCTACACAATCGTCGTGATGGTCAAAGACCATTTTCCTAAGGGTCTCCTACTTTTTCTAAGTGTCCTCTAACGGACATCTAGGACGGACCATCATAACTTCGATGGTCCATCGTACATAACCGTCGTGACGGTCAAATACCCATAACCTGAGGGTCTCCCACTTTTTTTTAGTGTCCTTTAACAGACATCTACGACGGACCGTCATACCCTCGACGGTCTGCCCTATACAACCGTCGTGACGGTCAGAGACGCATCTCCTAAGGGTGTCCATATTTTTTTAAGTACCCCACGAGGGACATCGATGATAAACCATCATTGTCACGACGGTCCGTCCTACTTATTCGTCATACTTGTAAGATACTTTCCTTCAGGGGTATCCACATAAACATAGTTGAAGTAAGACATGACGAATACCATGACGATCCATCCTACTCACAACGAGCCGTCACCTGGTGCGTCGTGTTTCACTGTTACTGCAGAAAAGTCTATACAACTTCGCTCTTATATATATTTTGTGTCATTTTTATTTATCATATTTACCCTTCTAGTACTAATATTGATTCATTAAAAGTACTATCTTTAATGTAACCAAAACATGATCGTTTTTACTTACGTGGGGGTTCAATGTCTATCGCTCGTCTGCCTTCCTTGTCATAGGATCTGATGATGAGCATGATCCCAAGTGCGTGCCCCCAGGCACTGCGACTCCATCACGAGTTGCATGGGCTACCAGACCTACGTCCCAAAAGGTTGTATGTGGTGTAGTTACTGCATCCCAGTTTGATAGGGAGCGCAACCTGACCGGCGCACTTTCTGGGTAAGCTACACATGAAGAAGGAGTGTCTGGCTACTTAGGACTGTCATTGTCGGTGGAAGCCTCCGGGTCTGCTAAAGTTCTAGCCCCCACCACATCTGCACAGTCTTACTCATCTGATGAAGCTGACAATTCTTATTCAACTCATAGCTCACCGACTCGTGCTCTCACCCTAATTGCCAACCAGCACAATAAGTGCTGTGTTGACGAGCAATATCAAATGTATTCAGATTCCATGTTTCAGAATGATAATGGTGTCATGACACGGATCCTTACACTGGAGACGCTGGTCCTTACGGGAAGTCTCCCCACCATGCTAGAGATCCACAATCTCTTTAACAGATAATGTATAGACTGGACAGATCGTGTTTTGGGACACTACAGTGAGGAGATTATCCAAGAGTTATATGCCTCTTATGTGGCTATTAACCGATCACAGATAGATAGATGGGCCGCCCCCGCCAAAAAGGTCCCACGTTAGAATGTCCGAGTATGCGGCATACAAGTTGATATGACACTGCTAGCAATCCAGCTCTATCTGTACGGCGAGGATATTGATGCCAACAAGACGCCTCTCACGGATGATTTTGACTACTGTTGTCGAAGTCTAAAAGATCGACAATTCTTTTCTGAGCCATCGTTGAGAGAGTCTACCAAGAGGTGGACAACCCTTTACTTGTCTGTTGATGGAGAGGGTGTCGACTGGGTAACGAAGCTGAAGGGAGACATCAAGAAGGCTAACATGACCTTCATGACTAAGTTCTTATTGTTGTTTGTCCTCCATTGACTTTCCCACATAGCCACTGATAATATAGTCACCTAGCATCGTGCAGTTCTGATGACGGTGATGATAGCCAGGTCTAAGGTTGACTTCTTTTGGCTTCTACATGCAGACATGTACAGGAGGGCTTTCAAGGTCAAAATTACTTACCCATTTTCTTGCATGATATTTTCCTTATGCAGGTCCACAAATGTGTCCATCTTGCGCATTGATCAACTCAAGACTCCACTGAGCACTTTTGATATCGGCCTTATCAGGGATAAGGACAATGAGTTATCTACAAGTAGAAGGCCCTGTCCAGAGTTGCCTCTACTTTGTAAAAATTTAGCATATATTCTAGCTAATGATCGAACGACTACACATGCTTCTTTGGAAACCACACACAATACCCCAGTCGAATCTATCTCGTTTAGTAGCACTGCCCCTGCCTCCTCTCACTCATCCCCGTTCCCTGCTGTTGTCCCACTTGTTAGGGTGAAGAAACAAGTGGCACAGATGGATACCGTTTTGCATCACATCCAGCCTTGGATGAAGAGGACAATTGCTGAGGGAGAAGAGAGCTTGGAGCGTAAAATGTTGCAGCACACATAGAGGAAGATTGCTGAGGTTCATCAACTCTTGGATGTTTTTGAGTTGCGGGTGCTAGACCGGCTATCCCCTAAAGGGGACGTGTCGACCCTTCAGGATGCGGTTGAGAGTCTGCGCGCGGACATTGACTTGATCCTCGAGGCTAGGGTGCCAAACTCAGAGGACCCTTTTGCAGGGCCTGCTGAGGACACAGTTATGGCGGCCTTATTCACCACTTCTGAGATTTCACCACCTCCCCCGCGATAGCATGCCAATAGTCGAAAAGATTTAGAGGAGGATGAGTATAGATCACATTAGAAGGAGAATTGTGAGATGGAGGATGCGAGGAGATCCTCTCTTGCTGATAAGGAGGCATGTCGGACTAGGGCTATAGAGTCAGCTACTAGGGAATCTAGATCTAACATGTTTAGACTGCGGGAGGCACTACTGATAGTGATGTTTCTAATGAAAACACTACTGAGGGTGTCAAGACTACAGAGGTAGTGTGTTTTGTAGAACCGAACCCACCAGCTTGCTGATCATTGATGCTTTGCACTCTAGGTTTTCTTCACTTACCACTCTTGTATTTTAATTTTTTTATATATTGGGGATAATTACATGTCTTTTAGATGGGGGTGGCTAAATGGAAAGTGAGTGCTAGGGTGAAGTCTTAGTAGCCCAATTCACTATCATCTTTTGGGGTTTTCTTGTCGTTGTTCTTTTTCCCTAAGAGACTGATTATTTTCATTGTTTAACCGGCATGTCTATATCTTGTGTACATAGTTTAACTCTGAAGCATGATGGCTAAAATGATATCCTGATGAAATGAAAATGATGCATGACTAGGCATAGTAAGTGATAAATGTGGAGCTCTAAGCATGACATAGAGATACACAACTGCATGATCCTAAGTCTAATATTAAAACAAGGTGTCTGAGAATCTTGTAGAGTAATGATATGTCAAGTGAGTGTGAAAATAATTTGAATAGTCCACTATTTGTACTGTGCTAGAACTTTCCTGGTCTGAAATGCTAAAAGTAAGCTATAATACACAGTTAGGAATGGATCATAGGCCCTTGTTCAATATAGAAAATTTTTGTCTAAATAAAAAAAAACCTCAATGAAATCAATCCCTCTTTGGTCAAAACTATTTGAGCTTGAACTAGACATTTCTTTTTCACCCCAACTGATCTTTTCTAAGAATAATTAGTTGGACCTTGTCCCTCTATGGACATATTCACCTTAGCTTATGCTAAAAGCATAATTTGAGGGTGGATAATGTAGTAAACAACCTTTTCGTGGCCTGAACCATCATTGGTTATTGTGTACTTCGACTCATGGAAAAGCCATGAGTTTAGGGTGACTCTTATAAGGAATGCTCTGGAATGTGGGGTTGAAAGAATAGAGAGAGAGAAAGGACAGAAGTAAAGTGACTCAAGAAACAGTTGAAAGAAAAGTTTTTTTTTAAAAAATACAATAAATACAAGTTAGAAAAGAAGAAACTCACTTACACAAATGAAGAAAGAAGGGAAAGTAGTAAGGTGAAAGAATATGAGAAATTGGGCAAAATAAAATGATAAAAAAATGTATGTCTAGCCAATATGTCAAGGAGGGCAAAAAGTCACTCAAGTATACCTAAATATACCCTACCTAACCTTGAGCCTATGTTACAAGCTAAAAAAGTACTATCGTGATCCTAAGAGTTGTATAGCGAACTTAAAGTAGTGAAAATAAGGGCAAGCTTATGGAAATATTTATGAATGAGTTGTGAATTTGTATTGACAGTTAATGCTGAAATATAATCCTTATACTCAAACTGAAATGATTGTGTGAAAAATAAGGATGTTCTTTTGAAGTGAGGAAACTAGTTGCAATACCGGAAATATTAGAACCTCAGTCAGAAATTGAAGAGGACAGGGGTCAGTGCATGGTTAGTCGGTATCATTGTCTAATTCCACATAATTCAAGCCTAATAGTGATAACATGCATAAACATGATAAGACTTATCGGGATTGATAGACAAATGATTGCGGAAGCTAAAACATTGATACTATTTTACAATGCATTTTTAGTAAGTCATAGTGTGTCACATGAGAACAAACATTAATTTTATGTTGAGGGTGTTGATATACCGTGTTTTCACGGTATTTTTAATGCTTTTTCCATAAGTTTAGTGTGTGTCAAAAAGCCTTCTTGTATTGATTTTTATATAAGTTTCTCTTTATATGCAGGAAATCTGCTAAAAGATGAACGTGATTGTTTTTGTCCAAAAATGCAGAAAAGTTACCACCTACGGAGCTTGTGACGGTCCATTGTGCCTGTGTAGGTCCTTAGGTAGCATCATAGTGTAGCTGCTGAAGGAAGATTGGGAAGTGTGACCAAGTATGGAATTACGAAGTTCATGACGGACCGTCATAGAAGTGACGGTCCGTCCTGCTGGTTCGTTGTGATGATCAGAGAAGTAGTCCCAGTACCCAAATTCCAAGAAGGTTAAGTGTTATGGAATGGAGACCCCCGGCGGTCCGTCATTGTTAAAAAGGTCTGTCATTCTTGTTCATCGAGGGTAACGAAGAAAGCAATAGAAAAATTTAGAAGGCTTGTAATGTATAGGATGACGGAGGCCATGACGACTCATCGTGACCACGACGGCCCGTCACGAGGTCCATCGACCCTACCGCGTTTTGACAAATATTCAACAATAAGAGTCCTTCTTTAATTAGTTTTTTTTAATAAATAGTTTGAAAAACCTCGTTTTTTGGGTTAGACCCTCTTATAGTTGTTAGACTATTTGTTGTGAGATTTTTGATTGTTAAACATTTGGATAATCTTTAATCCTCGATTAATTTCAGGAATTGATCCACTTTTTCTGAAATTTATTGTTGTTGTGTTTGTTGATTAATCATGTGAACTTCTGGATTTTATTCTTTGTCATTGAATTAAGTACATGAATTCTTATATTAAATATATGAATATTGTGATTATGATTATGGGTAACTAAACTCCATAACTAGGGTTGTGCAAACCATGAGCAAATTGTGGTAAACCCTAACAATAATAATTCTAGAATAGTGTCTTGCATGTATTGATAATTCTTTCGCTAAGAATTATTTTAACGGATGGCCAATGATAGAACTTGCCTTAATGCTACTTGCCGTACCAAGAAGGTAGATAACAGGAAAAGAATTATCAACATAGGTTTAGTGATACTATCTAATAGGGCAGTATTGATTGGTACGAGGTAATAACTTAGTTAAATATCGAATACGATGCTTAATATGAGGTAAAGGTAAGGATTAGTATAGAAACGCACGTAGTCGGACCAAGGTGCGGAGTGAAATTTTCTATATGCCGGAACAAGGATTTAGAAATACATAACTTATCACTTTGCATTCAAGTTACTAGGAAAGAATTTGTGGGAACGATCCGAACGTCATTAGTTGGGTTCTTTACTTGATACGACCACTTTACTTCTTATTTGAGAATTAAGTTTAAGCGTTATCAGTCAACTCCATATCAAGGAGAATGTTGTAGGTTTAATCAATCTACTCTTGCGGGTCTTCCTCAAATTTGTACTAATAAGGTAGGGGTTCATCCTTCTGAAATACCTCAAATAGTTAGCTTGGGCTTTCATGGCTTCTGATTGAGTAGTGACGTCTTGTGCTTGAGTAGTAATGGATTGGGTCATTTAGAGAAAGGTTGTCCTTATGTCCCCATCCGTCAAAGGAGGAGGATTTTGCATAGCTTGGTCGTCATTAGAAATCTCCTCATGAGGAGTGAATTGATTGACTTGGGGATGAGTTCCCGCATTGGAAATTTCTTCATCAAGTCTTCGAGTTGTTGTTCTTTAAGTATTCATCTCACGACCTAGATTCTGGAATCTGGATTGCCACCGGTGTTGTTTGCCTCTCAGTGGTCGCATTCAACCCTCTTCTTGTATTCATCACATTCATCTAGTTAAAGTTTGTGGAAAATTTGAAACTTTTTTAACGTATGAGGTATACATAGACTTGATATAATTATTAATTAGTTACATTATATACTAAGCTCAAAGTAACGAAACAACCATCTATCATAGAGAATAAATTTAAAAGGAGAATCATTATATCATAAATACGTTTGCCACACACAGCCTTATGAAAAATGTTTCAAAAAGAAAGTATTTGAAAGAAATACTAGGAAAAACATCCACTACCTATGTCAACTACTAATCTATACTAAAACTGTAGCATCCTCGAAATCAAGAGGACCTACCAAATGGACTTTAGAATGCTGATGTACGAAGCACTGCAATGAATCTTCAATCTTCTCTGTGATCTGCACCCATAAAAATAGCAAAATGTATAGGGTTAGTATACAACATGTACTATGTATGGGTGTATGCACACATACAAATAAGGCTATGCATGCTCAAGGAAAGCTCTTCCTAAACAATATGCAATTTGTGGAAAGTAAACACACTGACATTCTCAATTTGTTAGTTGTGAATTATGGTATGAATATGATGTATTTCATTGTATAAAAAGGACACAACACATGTTCTATATGATCACAAGACATTAGAATCATAAACATAATAATAGAACAACTAGAGAGAAGATTTAAAAATTTTCTATGCACAACCCCTGAGCTCTTTCTTTTGCACTAATTTTATTGTTCAATCTTTTTGTTCTATTTTGTTTGTAGTTCAATAAATTTTTGGTTCTATATTTTACATATAAATTCAATGATTCATTGTATTCCCATACCCACAATGAATCATGTAAGTAATCCAAGGACTAAGGAAAGATTTCACTATCCGTACAATGAGCCATCCATTACATCATTTATTCATTAATACTTCATAAGCCAGTCTCTATTCGCTATGGTAGTTATTGAATCATCTTCGTAATAGGGATGTTATGAAGGTTTGACTTTCTACTATGTTTCTACACCCCTTTATTGGAATCATATAAGAAATTATTACCAATCTGTTTTGGCTTTGCCCATTATTTGCTGAAACTTCATTAGTATTGAGATTAGAAATTTACCTTCATACGCTCTTACTTTCATAGCTCACTTTCAAAATACGTTCAATCATCTTTATTTCTTGCTTCCTTATAGACTTCTTTAGAGGTAAGATCATGCGAGCTCACATTAAATCCAGTGTTTTCCCCAAAACCAAAAGAGCTTATTAACCAGTTAAAATGTATCTAGATCACGTGAGCTACTAATGAAATCTAGTGTCTTCCCCACACCAAAAAGGAGTGGATCATAGTGAACCAAGAACATCTTTTTGTGTATTAATCGACATAGATCATGTAATCTAAATATAAAAACCTGTGTCTACCCCACACCCAAGAGAGGTGATCTCACTGGCCATAAGGAGTGAAACATACCTAACTATCATAGGTGGAAACCACAATCTAGTTACTATGTGTGCTAGACATAGTTCAAACACTAGGGACGTCACCTAGGTGGTATCCTCGTCTCCTGAGACTTACACGTGCAACAACATGATGATAACTAGTACATTGATGCTTTGTTCACTTTCATTTTCTTCTTATTTTTTAGAGTTGACACAAACATTAAGGAAGATTGCTTCTTGATAGATTTACTCAATCTATTAATAACTTTTCATCCTTTTCATTAAATTGATGAAATTTTACATAACATTTTTTATGTTAATGATACTTGTGTCACACGTTCTTACACCTTCATTCTTGAGTATTTTCAACACAGTAGTTTAGGTGTAAGTTATACTTGTCTCACTTATTTTAAAACCTCATTATGGTCACTTTAATAAATTAGACATATATAATTATTTTATTACCTACATTACTTGCTTACATTCATTTAGTATAATCATATCATTGTTTATGAACAATGCACATTTTATTCGATGTATTACCTAAGTTCATAATTTATTCATTTGGAGCATGTGGGGACTTGTCCCAATGAATGACATGCCCTTGGATATGTATTCATCCAATCACTCGAGGAGTGGTTGAGTTGTTATTTCATTATATATGCAATATATGGTTGGAATAAGATCAGTATTGGCATAAAAATTTGGGTATAGATTACATAACCATCTTTGTTGTCATAAGCAAAAGTTATAGTTGTTCTTGGCTAAGTTATTATACCTTATTCATTAGCCAATATGTTAATTATTTGAAGATTATAGACAATTTCATTCATCATTTTTAGACAATGTTTTGTTAGCCATTTTGTCGGCTTAAGGCAAACATGCACTCCGATGTGATATCATGGAGATCTTTTAAACCAATCTGAGGTTATGATATTAGTTATAACGTTACTAGAAATTTTGGGCAGCATCATATTAGCACTTAATTGAACATAAAATCTTAATAAAACACGTACAATAACCATGCATTGACAACACACACATCACACTTATTTCTTTCGAACAGCGTTTAGCTTAACATCATTCATTAATTAACTTCAGAACACTTAACGTCATACAAATACAATTCATAGGTTCATTTAAAATTATTTAAGAAGAACCCTACACATTAATATCATCAATCACCATATACAAACAACATGATCAAGATTAATCTATACAAAATGGAAATCGTAGCAAGGATGCTACGGAAAAAGGGATGTTCAACGAGAACTTAGGAAATAACCCTAATTTTTGAGATTTCATGGATTCATTATGATGGAAAGTACTCTTGGAGAAATAATTACAGGAGAGAAGAACACAATTTATGTAGAACTTAATCTACGAAGACCACCTTGAACAAAAATAGGGAGAAACTTGAAATCGCCTAGAACGTCTTTGAACTTTCTGCCTCTTTCTTTCGTTTGTTCTAGCGTTGTGTTCTCTGAGTGTTTGATCCTTAGTTTTAGGTTTAGGAACTTAAAGTTACTCATTCAACTAATTTTTAATAAATTAATTAAAAAAATTTATTTAATTAATTACTAAAAAGCCCCTCCTAGATTTTCTAGAATTAGAAAAACACAACACTTAGTCAAATCTGATTTTTTCCATAAGAATATCGGTTTTACCCTTTAAATTAATTAATTAAATTTCTAATTTGATTAATTAAGAGTCATAGGGTAATTAATAAAGTACCCCTACGTCATTGGAACTATAACTAACCCTCTTGGACCATCCTAGGTTAAGTATTAGGATGTTTCCTGAGTTATTCTAGGTTAGTGTAAGACTTTCTGTTTGAACCCTTCAATTTAATTATTTAAATGGATAATTTAATTTATTAGTTTTCCTAGGGAAAATAATAAGGTAACCTCATGTCATTAGGACCATACCTAACTCTTTGAACAATCCTCGGTTAGGTACTAGGTTGTATTTTGCTTGCCTTAACTGAAATCTGGAAATTGCTTGGTGATTTAAATTTTATCATTTTAAATTAATCAATTAAGTTGCTAAATTGATTAATTAAATAAACTAGGGTAATTATTAATGTATCCCTAAGATTTTAGGACATAACCAGCCTTTTGGACTATCCTAGGTTAGATACTAGGTCGTTTCTTTAACGAATTAGTAGGTTAGTGTCACCCAGTTAAGTCTTAGGTTCTTGGGTGCACTAATTATTTAATTAGGTTTGTTCTAAGTTAGTTATATAGTTAGGGCAGTAAGTTAGAGTATAGAGTTAGTTAGAGATATAGGACCCACATGGGTGAATCCATCGGCACGCCTTCCCTTAAACTACCCTAACCAAAGTCGGTTAGGGTGGCCTTCTCCCTTGGCCAATTCTTCAAACGTATTGCACATGTGTTTGTTTTAATTTCCTAACTAACTAATGATGAAGGTTCATTTGGAATGTTTTCTTATTGTCCCAAGGATCGTCACTACGACCTTCACCACTACTTTGTGTCATGGTATCGAGGCTTCAAAATTGGATGCCTCAAACATTTTATGAATGTTTGAAGAATAATTGTTTTTAGCTTTGGGTCTTTATTGAAGGTACATTTCTTAAAAAAGATCATTAATCTTAGAAAACGGGCTTACACCCTGTTAAGAAAATATTTTATAATTTTCGCAATATTTTTCTTATTTGATCATTATATAGAAATTCTCTAATACCCCTTAGCCAATTTTCTATACAATGCCAAATATTCGCAATATTTTTAATAAGGATGCCTATGTACCCAAATACGCATTCTTAAAGAACCATAAAGCTCTTCACTAGACATTTAACTTTCTGGAATGTCCAATTCATTGTCGATAATCACATGTCACGACCCAAAGCGGGCTGCGAGTGGCACCCACATTTATCCCCCTATGTGAGCGAACCAACCAATCTAAATCCCAACATTTCAACAATAATAAATAGAAAACAATGCGGAAGACTTCAAACTCATTTACAAATTCAATAATCAACTTCTAAACTCAAAACTTATCATTATTCCTAAAATCTAGAAGTCATCATCACAAGAACATCTATCCTCAATTTACTAAAGCTTAGAGTATCTAAGAAACTAGCATAAATAATAGCTAGTCTATGCCAGAATTTAAAGGCATCAAGACATGAAGAGTAAGATCCAGTCCAAGCTAGAAGCTTTAGCTCACCCTAAAATCTGGTGTGATGAAGACTGGCTAGAGTGGCGGTTGGGTTCAAGACAATGGTATATTTTCTGCACTCCACAATGAACAAAAAAGAAAACATACAAGTTGGGGTCAGTACAAAACATAGGTACTGAGTAGATATCATCGGCCAACTCAAAATAGAAAGCAGTGTATATTAGATAATATCATCAAATCCACTACAATACTCAACAATGCGGCATTTACAAATACCATTACCCTTGGTCACAACACCAAGCACATCAATGACGACTCACGCCTCCCCATCATACTCATTTGGGAATTAGGTTCACAAAATTGAGTATATTAACATATTTTAAGATTTATTCTATTTACTAATCCTGGTGCCGGAACGTGACACTCCGATCCTCATATACTATTCTGGTGTAAGAACGTGACACCCTATTCATATTCTATGCTGGTGTCGGAACGTGACACTCCGATCCTCATATACTATCCTGGTACCGGAACGTGACACTCGATCCATATACTATCCTAGTATCTGAACGTGGTACTCCGATCCTCATATACTATCCTGGTACCGGAATGTGGCACCCGATCCCCTAATCTCACTACTTTCGTTCATCAAGCCTTCTTTTATACCAATGCATCATTATTAACAAAGTAGATTAGGGTTTTTCAAGATTTAGGATTCAATAGAGTCATCATGCTTACGTTATTACACTTATATAATCACGTTCATGCAAGCATACAATTAAGCATATAGAAGGGTTTACAACACTACCCAATACATATCATTCGCTATTAAGAGTTTACTACGAATAGCATAAAAACCATAACCTACCTCCAACGAAGATTCGTGATCAAGCAAGCAAATTTCCAAAGCTTTGTTTCCTCTTCGTTTCCCTCTTCATTCGATCGTTCTCTTTCCCTGTCCTTGTTCTTTCTATTTTTTTATTCAAACCCTCTTTCTTTTACCCTAATTAACATATAATAAAGTATAAAATATGATGAATTAACTCATTAATTAATTCAAGGTTATCTCCTTTAACCCTCAAGTAGTTAATTATTAACATTAACCCACTAAATTTATAATTATAGCAGGAATAGTCCAAAACGTCCCTTAAAATATTTAAAGAAATCTGACTCAGCATAGGATTACGCAGCCTGTGACGGTCCATCGTGCCTACGTCGGTCCGTCCTGCTGCTTCCGTCACAGAATACAGAGACTCAATTCCTTGAAGAGTCTGTGACGGTCCGTCGTGCCCACGAAGGTCCATCCTGCCATGTCGTCACGAAGTTCGAAGAGTCGATTTCAGTACCCAAATTTCAGAATTCTAAGTGTTTTGGAACGAGACCCCCTCGACGGTCCGTCGTGCCCATGACGGTCCGTCGTGGGATCCGTCGACCAAGACAGTTTTTCCAGCAATAAAATTTGCTGCTCAAACGACTAAACAGGTAGTTACAATAGATACCAATTTACCCATCGTTACTCCTTGAACGATCATTACAAGAAAAACAAGGGCGAAAAGGAGTACCTGAATCTGTAAACAGGTGTGGGTATCTTTCTTGCATATCTACCTCCTTCTCCCAAGTGGCTTCTTCAACTGGTCGATTCTTCCATTGAACTTTGATGGATGCCATCTCCCTTGAACTCAGCTTGCGGACTTCTCTATCTAAAATAGCAACATGCTCCTCCTTATACGACAAATTCTCATGAAGCAGAACTGAATCCCAACGAATAATATAGTTTCCATCCCCATGGTATCTTTTCAACATAGACACATGAAATACCGGATGCACTCCTCACAGTCCTGGGGGCAAGGCTAATTCATACGCCACCTCCCCTACTAGCTTAAGTACTTCGAATGGTCCAATATACCTTAGGCTTAGCTTACCTCTTTTCCCAAAATGCATCACCCCTTTCATGAGCGAAACCTTCAGCAAGACTTGCTCACCCTCCATGAACTCCAACTCTCTAACCTTTCGATCTGCATATTCCTTTTGCCTGCTTTGAGCCGCTATAAGCTTTTCTTGAATAGATTTCACTTTCTATAATGAATCCCTCAAAAGATCAGTACCCCAAGGTCTAACCTCAAATGCATCAAACCAACCAATGGGAGACCTACATCTTCTCCCATAAAATGCCTCGAATGGGGCCATATCATTATTTGAGTGATAGGTATTGTTGTATGAGAACTCTGCTAAGGGTTAGAAGTTATCCTAATGACCACCATATTCTATCACACATGCACGAAGCATATCCTCCAACACTTGAATCGTTCGCTCAAACTGACCATCGATCAGAGGATGGAACGTAGTACTAAGGTCCAACCTAGTACCCAATTCCGCATGCAATGTTTTCCAAAAATTAGAAGTAAATTGTGTACCTCTATCTGATATGATGGAGAGTGAAACTCCATTAAATCGAACGATTCTGAGATATAGATTTTGGCTAACTTTTCTGCATTGTAAGTCACCTTGACCGGAATGAAGTGAGTAGACTTAGTTAACCTATCAACAATTACCCAAATGGAGTCATACTTACTCATTGTCTTTGGAAGACAAACCACGAAGTCCATTGAAATCCTTTCCCACTTCCATTAAGGAATAAGCATTCTCTGAAGTGTTCCTCCGGGCCTGTGGTGTTCATATTTTACTTGATGACAATTTGGACATTTGGCAATAAAATCAACAATGTCACGCTTCATTCTACTCCACCAATAATGTTGCTTTAGGTCACGATACATAGAGTACCTTGAACTATGAGCCTCTGTCAGAATAGTGTTGATCAAATCATCAACGCGAGGTACACATACCCTTCCCTTGATTCTCAAAACACCTTCCTCATCGATTTGTGCTTCCTTAGACTCTCCTCGCAATACTTTATCTTGGATCCAGATCAGTTTCTAATCGATAAACTGCTTTCCTTTAATCTTGTCAAGAAAAGAAGAACTTGCCTCCACACAAGCCAACAATCCTCCCTGCCCATTTACTTCTAACCTCATAAAGTCGTTAGCCAGAGTCTAAACCTCTCTAGCCAATGGACGTCTAGAAACTTGCAAGTGAGCTACACTTCCCATGCTCCCTGCCTTTCTACTTAAGGCGTCTGCCACAACATTAGCCTTTCCCGGATGATACAAGATAGTGATATCGTAATCCTTCAGTAGTTCCATTCATCTCCTCTATCTCAAATTCAAATCTTTTTGAGTAAAGACATACTGTAGGCTACGATGATCCGTGTATACTTCACACTTAACTCCATATAGATAGTGTCTCCATTGTTTTAAGGCAAACAGTACCGCAGCAAATCATGGGTCAGATAATTACGTTCGTGCACCATTAATTGGCTTGAAGTATAAGCAATTACGTTCTTCTCTTGCATTAGCACTGGACCCAAACCCGAATAGGATGCATCACAATAGAAAATGAAATTCTTACCTTCCACTGGCAGGGTAAGGATTGTTGCAGCAGTCAACAATGTCTTGAGTTTCTGAAAGCTTTCCTCACATTCGTCCGACCATACAAATGGAACATTCTGCTTAGTCAATTTCGACAATTGGGAAGCAATGGAAGAGAATCCCTTGACAAATCGACGGTAATAGCTAGCTAAACCAACAAAGCTCCTTATTTCTTACACATTAGTAGGTCTTACCCAATTCTTCACTGTCTTAATCTTAGAAGGGTCCACCATCACCCCATCCTTAGAAACCACATGCCCCAAGAAGGACACTGCATCTAGCCAAAACACACACTTGGAGAATTTTGCATAAAGCGTTTTCTCCCTCAACATTTCCAATACCATTCTCAAATGCTCCTCATGTTCCTTCTTGCTCTTTGAGTATACCAATATATAATCAATAAATACGATCACAAAGAGATCCAGATATGGCGTAAAAATCCAATTCATCAAGCTCATGAAAGCAGCAGGGGCATTCATAAGCCCAAAAGACATTACTATGAACTCATAATGCCCATACCTGCTGCGAAAAGCAGTCTTGGGCACATCTGCTGCCCGTATTTTCAATTGCTAATAACTAGATCTCAAGTCGATTTTTGAGAAAGTACAAGAACCTTGTAACTGATCGAACAATTAATCAATGCGAGGAAGAGGATACTTGTTCTTAACCGTTACCTTATTCAGTTGTCTCTAGTCTATGCACATCGAAAGCTTCCATCCTTCTTCTTCACAAACAAAATAGGAGCACCCCAAGGGGATGGACTTGGTCTAATGAAGTGTTTGCTCAACAACTATTGAAGATGGGCCTTTAACTCCCTTAACACAGTGGGAGCCATTCTATAAGGGGGTATAGAAATGGGGCGAGTACCCGGTTGAAGATCGATGCAGAAGTCAATATCTCTATCCGGTGGCATACCAGGAAGGTCTGCAGGAAACACATCTAAAAACTCGCGGACTATCGAAACCGACTCAATTGAAGGTACTTGGGTAGTATCATCCCAGAGGTGTGCCAAGAAATCTAAACAACCCCTACTAAAAATTCTCTTAGTAGGAAGAAAGGAGATGATAAGAACCGGATTGGAAGTGTAGTCACCCTCCCACACTAACGGATCTGTCCCAGGCTTGGCTAACGTCACAGTTTTTGCATTACAATCCAAGATTGCAAAATTTGGAGAGAGCCAAGTCATACCCAGAATTACATCGAAGTAAACCATTTCTAAGATAACCAAGTCTACATGAGTATTGCTCCCCACAAAAGTAACCAGACAAGACCTATATACTTTTTCAACTATCACCGACTTACCCACCGGAGTAGAAACACGACTAGGCATGTCAAGCAATTCACAATGTAAATTAAGACCATTAGCAAATTAGGAAGATACATAAGAAAATATGGATCCAAGATCAAACAATAAATAGGTCATGCAATCACAAACAAAAAGATTACCTGTGATAACAGCATCAGATGTCTCCGCTTCAGACCGCCCAGGGAAGGCGTAACAATGGGCCCTATCACCTGTTTGCTCGTTTCCCCTACCATGTTGTACTGCAGTAGTTCTAGTTTGCCCACAACCCCGGTTGGTTTGGTGACCACCATTACCTCGGCCACCACGTTTTTCAGCATAGCGGCCTCTTTCGTGACCACCTCTACCTCTAACTATTGGAGGTCTGTAACTCTGTTTTGGACAATACCTCTTAATGTGTCCAATTTCCCCACATCCATAACACTCTCTAGATTCAAGCATCGACCTCTGTGAGAAAGACGAAGTCTGGGGATAACCACCAAACTCAGAGAAATGTGGGCCGGTCTATGGTGGACCCCCAACTACAATCTGTAGTGAAGACTGAATAGGTCGGGCTGGGTAACCTCCTGAACCCGGCCCTCTGGAGTAAGAACCGTTAAACTCATCTCCCTTACAAAACCTTTTTGATGTCGATTCCATGGTGAAGTCATCTGGCTTTCACTCCCTCTACCTCTATCACGAAGTCTACCATTTCTTGAAAGGATTTCGCTGTAGCCGCTACCTGTAAGGCTGAAATTCGCAACTCTGATCTCAACCCCTTCATAAAACGGCGAATCCGCTCCTGTGTACAGAAACATAGTTGGGTGGCATACGTGGATAATGTGCGAAACTTAGCCTCGTACGCAGTAACCGACATCCTACCATGCTCTAGGCTTAGAAACTCATCTCTCCTCCTATCCCTCAAAGTACGGGGTATATACTTCTCCATAAACAAGATAGAGAATGATGCCCAAGTCATAGGTGGTGCCTCTGTTGGTTGACACTCTGCATGTGACCGCCACCACATTTTGGCGTTCCCTTGAAATTGATAGGTCACAAACTCGAAGCCAAATCGTTCAACTATACCCATATATTGTAGTAGCGCATGACAATCAACCAGAAAATCATAGGCATCCTCTTATTCAGCACCCTTTAAGACTGGAGGTTTCAATTTCAAGAACTTACTGAAAAGTTCATGCTGATCACTCGCCATTATAGGCCATGTAGTAAACCAAGGAAACGTGCCTATTTCCAATGAGGAATCCATGCGGGGAGCCATAGTAGCTGCATGTTGTACCTCCGGAACTGGAGGTGTTGGTGCAGAAAACACTGGAGGTGTCTGGCCGTGATCAGATAACCCGCTAAGATAAGCAAGAACGTGATTGATCATCTCTAGGGTAGGTTGGGGTGGTAGTTCCTCATTCTGCACTTTCTCATTTTCCCCTTCCTCACCCTCTCTTACAACTTCCTCAATCGGTGGAGGAGTCACCGCCCTAGTACCAGATGGGCTAGATGCTTGTCCTCTTCCTCTAGAGGACGTCCTCCCATGACCTATTCCACAGCCTCTTTCCACTACTCCTCTTCGAGCTACAACCCCAGTGGCCGGCTCAGACGCTTCTTGTCTTGCCGATGTTGGTGTTGGCACTGTCGTTGCTCTAGTTCTAACCATCTGCGAAATAGAGTGAAGATGGTCAGATACCAATTTGTATCACCTATATACCAATTAAATCCAAGTAATAGCACTAAAGAAAGAAAGAATGGAATTTTCCTAAAGTTTTATAGCCTCTCAAGAAATGTAAAGGCATCCCCCTACCGTTCCTTAAGACTCTACTAGACTCGTTCTTGTGTGATGAGACCAACGAACCTAATGCTCTGATACAAATTTTGTCACGACCAAAAGTGGGCCGCGAGTGGCACCCACATTTATCATCCTATGTGAGCGAACCAACCAATCTAAACCCCAACATTTCAAACATAATAAATAGAAAACAATGCGGAAGACTTAAAACTCATTAACAAAATCAATAATCAACTTCTAAACTCAAAACATATCATTATCCCCAAAATCTGGATGTAATAATCACAAGAACATCTATCCTCAATTTACTAAAGCTAAGAGTATCTAAGAAACTAACATAAATAATAGCTAGTCTATGCCAGAATTTCAAGGCATCAAGACATGAAGCAGAAGATCCAGTCCAAGCTAGAAGCTTTAGCTCACCCTGAAATCTGGTGTGATGAAGACTGGCTAGAGTTGCGGTTGGGTTGAAGACGACGGTACGTTTGCTGCACTCCACAATGAACAAAAAAGAAAACATACAAGTAGGGGTCAGTACAAAATAGAGGTACTAAGTAGATATCATCGGCCAACTCAAAATAGAAAACAATATATATCTGATAATATCATAAAATCCACTACAATACTCAACATGCGGCATTTACAATTACCATAACCCATGGTAACAACACCAAGCACATCAATGAGGACTCACGCCTCCCCATCATACTCATTTGGGAATTAGGTTCATTAAATTGAGTATATTAACATATTTCAAGATTCATTCTCTTTACTAATCCGGGTGCCAAAACGTGACACTCCGATCCTCATATACTATCCTGGTGTCGGAACGTTACACCCGATCCATATTTTATCCTGTGTCGGAATGTGACACTCCGATCCTCATATACTATCCTGGTACCGGGACGTGGCACCCAATCCATATACTATCCTGGTGTCGGAACGTGACACTCCGATCCTCATATACTATCCTGGTACCGGAATGTGGCACCCGATCCCCTAATCTCACTACTTTCGTTCATCAAACCTTCTTTTATACCAAGACATCATTATTAACAAAGTAGATTAGGGTTTTTCAAGATTTAGGATTCAATAGCTTCATCATGATTACTTTATCTCACTTATATAATCACGTTCATGCAAGCTTACAATTAAGCATATAGAAGGGTTTACAACACTACCGAATACATACCATTTGCTATTAAGAGTTTACTACGAATAGCATAAAAACAATAACCTACCTCCACCGAAGATTCGTGATCAAGCAAGCATTTCCCAAAGCTTTGTTTCCTCTTCGTTTCCCTCTTCTCTAGATCGCTCTCTTTCCCTCTCCTTTATCTTTCTAATTTTCTTATTTAAACCATCTTTCTTTTACCCTAATTAACATATAATTAAGAATAAAAGATGATAAATTAACCCATTAATTAATTCAAGATTGTCTCCTTTAACCCTCAAGTAGTTAAATTATTAAGATTTACCCACTAAATTTATAATTATAGCAGGAATATTCCAAAACGTCCCTTAAAACATTTAAAGAAATCCGACTCAACCTGGGATTACGCAGCCTCTGACGGTCTGTCGTGCCTACGACGGTCCGTCCTGCTGCTTCCGTCACAGAGTTCAGAGACTCAATTCCTTGAAGAGTCTGTGAAGGTCCGTCGTGCCCACGACGGTCCGTCCTGCCATGTCGTCACGAAGTTCAGAGAGTCGATTTCAGTACCCAAATTTCAGAATTCTAAGTGTTTTGGAACGAGACCCCCTCGACGGTCCGTCGTGCCCATGATGGTCCATCTTGGGATCCGTCGACCAAGACAGTTCTCTCAGAAATAAAATCTGCTGCTCAAAACGACTAAACAGGTCGTTAAATCTCAATAATAGGATCAGATGCTAAGAGAAGATAGAGCCAATATTGTCGAGGAATAATGATGGACTTCAAAGAAAAGAAGAATTTCCTTAGCATCTTATAGTTTCCTATTCATTAGTGTGGTGTGCTTCATAATTATGAATAACAATCTACATAGACGTTGCTATGTGAAACATAACCTCTAAAGATATTCAACCTCTTATTCTAATAACAAGTTTGTCACATTCGGGGAGCGGCCCCTAGATGTTACCGGCATCGTCGTCCTCACTGATTACTAAGACTAGCCTCTTAGCTTACATTGTTACATTCATAAGTTAAAATGCGGAAAATTTAAAACATTTCTTCTAATTATCATGAGGTATACAAATACCTCTCACATCAACATAATATATATTTGTATCAATTATACATAGACCCTCCGTTTGAGAAGATTACATAGTCTTCTACTTTTATTGTAAATATATATTTATCTCATAACCATGTCCATAAGAGTATAACAATTGGGTATAGCCCATATATTAATACAATAAAAGCCACATATGGTCTATACGATCCTTAGTACTCAAATGAAAGTAACTGAACATATTGTCTTTAACACAAATCAATATCAAAAGTTAAAAAGTGGCTTTGTCCTCGATGTAGTGAGGACCTACCCAACTTGGAGAGTGAGAATCCTAGTCTTCCTTCAAATGTCGTATCAATCCCTTCAATGACTGGAACCTAAAATGTTGGGGAAAAAGGATTAAATGGGGTTAGCACATCACTTGTAGTAAGTATGATACCATATGAACACACAACATAAAATCATGTTAAAAAGGGACTTTTCATTAAAGAACAAAATTTACTTTGAATAACCTTATGCACATTCGAGACCAAGAAAAGTCAATCATACGTAATCATCAAATAAAGATCATGTACATCACAAGACCAAAAATACTAAGTCTAGTAAAGTCAACATTCATATTAAAATGATTGAGCACATAATCAAGGCAACTATATAATGAAGTCATAATATCAACCAGCATGTATAAGAGATCATAACATCATAGCCAATGTAAGGCCATTATCCATGAACCCTCGCTAAGTCAACTAGTGCAATGACTTACCAAAGCCCTAGAGCCTTACTTAATCAAGTAAACTCAACCATAACCATAGACAATGTCAAACTTCATATAGCATATAATTAAGAGTACATAACATCATACTTTAGCATTAGAGACCAAACACATGATCGTAAATGAAATCAACATCATATATTATCATCAACATGTAATATCATCATATACATATAATTTACATTTATAATAATATATATACATAAGAAAATTTTTCTATGACATCCCTCAAGGCTAACTAGTGAAATGTTTAGGTAGAATATCATACCCTTACCTAGACTAAAATAAGCCCCTTAGGTCATACTAGTTATAGTTCATTCCATTACTTGATTTTATTTTGTAGGAACATCTTTTCTTAACCTAAATAGACAACCTGACCAAATGTGGAATCCCGTGTCATGGAAGCCCACACCGAAGGAAGGCACACTACTTGCAAATGTAGTACCAAAATATGAACATAAAATCTATGTTGATCCACTAGCTAGTATTCCTATGGGGGCAACCTAGTTCAAAAACTAGGGGTTGTAGTTGGGACCCTCTATATGTTTCATGAATTATAGTCTCCAATCTAATGAGTACATTAGAGATCGTACCTTCTCGATGTAAGAAGGGACACTCCTCACTTTAGTTGACTCGGTGCTAAGCTAGAGTCCCTGTTGAAATGTCTTTAAGGCCTTTATTAATAATCATATCTTACTGTAAGATATAGGGTCTATCCCTTATATGAATATCACCATCATAGATCAATAAAAATTGCCTGATTATTGTGATTTATTACAATCCATACATGTTATGTTAGGACATTCACATTAAACATCATGATAAGAAACATTGGTATGTTATTACCTCCTTATAACATTAACATCTCATCCAACAACTCACAAACCATGTTTTATGACATTTAAATTCAACATCATACCAACCCTATTTATTTAAATATATGATATATTCAATACAAAATCATAACTTAATCACAAGTAATCATAATTGATGTAAATTATCGAGATCAAAAGACTTACACCAATCTCATTCATAATAGATCATCAAGTTCTTGTGATCAACCATCCAATTCAACCCAAGAATGATGAAATACGATAACACAATAGTACTCAACATATTAATGAAGTCAACTGAATAACTACAAATCAATTAAGCACTAGTTCATAGCCTAGTATTAGAGACCCATGTCAAGTTCATAATCTACTTCGCAACCTAGGTCCATTACTGAAGAACTAGCATAATTGGATTACAATATATCAAATTCTATTCATATGTTAACATAATAACAACATATGGCAGTAATTCACACTAATCAAGCCATTTTTGTCAATACTATACAATTCAATTCAAGATCACAAGCTCGGTTTAAGGTGAAAATGTAACCTTCCACAACTAGGTAAATGCATCAAGAATCAGTATTATGTAGCCATAATATATGTTAATCAACTCATAGTAACCAAAAGTAATTATAAACAAAGAAATTCACTAGATAAATTTCGTATTGGACATAAAACCACTTTAATTTCATACATTATTTAGTCAATTAGAAGGATACTTTTGGGGAATGAGATCCCAAAGGTTAAACGAATCCCATAACTCACTAATTGAATATGTTTTATAGGTAAACTTGAACTTTTGAACCCCCATAACCCTTCTTTTCTAAGTCTTCAATGGGGTTTCATTGTGTGAGAGAAATACGATAGAAGGAATGGCAATTTGGGTTCGAGAAATTATGAGTGTTAGGTTAGTATAATTAGGTTAGGGTTTTTATATACTTCATAAACTAACATAGTTAGACCTCCCCTAATCACTAACTAATTAACTAACCACCTTATAAATTAATTTAACTAATCTTAAAACGTGCTGTAAAAACAGTCTTGATAGAAGATAGCCCGACCCATGCCTCGTTTGACAATCAGTAGCTAAGGGACCAACCATCCTATTAGTCCATCATTTTGGTTAGACATTTGTCAAAATGACCCTTTGGACAAATTGACTAAGACTTCATCGACAGAGGCATCGACGCCCCATGGATCCATCAACGGCTCATCGCCTTCATATAATCAATGGACACTACCTTTTGGTAGTTTTGCCAAGTTGCAAGTGTCCTCCTCAATTGAGCTTTGTTTGTTAATGTAGAGTCGTACTCGGGTGTTTCGACTATAACATAACTCTAATATGTGTTAGACACCTTAACACCAATTTTTTTCAATTTTCATCTCTTAAATCTTAGTCAAATAGGCTAAGGCACACTAGCACCTTTTGAACTAATTTACTTACGTCATGGACTTTCCTGACACTTAGATTCGAATAATTCCTAAATGACTTAGATACATTGTAATTGACTTAAAAAAAGTGTTAGAATTCTTAGACTCTCATGTTAGTGTTTGTATAAGTCTTTTGACTTTAATAATAGTACAATATAACACTTCACATCATGATGAAAACATTCGTGGTCAATGCACGAACATACAAGTCAACTACATATTTAAAAGCATTTTCTCTAGGCACATAGGATGTTTTTTGAAATAATTCCCATACTTCAAAACACTTTCTCATTCTTAATTTAAGGAGGAACTACCTTCCCTAACATTAAACATGCTCGTATGCATCATTTTAAACACCTTCAAACCATTGTTCATTAAAAATGCAATGTCTAAAATTTTGAACTTCTTTAAAGTGAATTCAAAGAAAAAAACATAACTGTGAAACATGCTAAATATCAATAATTTATCTTTGAAGTAATTTTATCTTGAAGAATGATACTATGAGAGATAAAGTCATACTAACTCATATTATAACATGACAAAACAACTTTAAATGAATTAAGCAATATCACTAGATACACCTTAACATGAGATATATAGGTTGACTACCTATTCTCTCAATTTAACCATAATATCATCAATATCATATAAAACATTATACCATCAAACTAACTCATAGCATAAAGAGAAATGCAACTAATAATAATATGAAAGACTCTTAATCATTACCAAACTTCCAAAGATTTGGATCTCGATCATGAATAAGGATAGTAGAAAAGATAAGGATATCAACTACCTTTCTACTCAACTCATTCTCCCCCACTTAGGGTAAATCCATCTTCAAGGACTCATATTTCAAAGTATAACTATACCTTTCACCAGGTAGTAACACATACTACCCTTAACTCATGCACATCAAGACTAAAAATCCACATTGCATGTTAATCATAACACCCTCCTCTTTAAATACAATCTAAGACAACACCCTTAAAAATAACCTCACTCAACTCTTAGGCATCACATATCTCAACTCACAAAGTAATATCTCTTCTTTCTCACAACATTAAAGCATTGTTTCAACACTCCTCAAATTTACACCTTAATTGGTTTTACTATATTTTTACATAACTATAAGATATCTTCTTTTCCCCCAGAAGGACTTCATTAAACCAATTTAACTATTAACATTCTTAGAACTACATCACCATACAATTTCATATCATAATACTTCCAATCTCATAAGTAACTCATAGCAAAAATGGCATTACATCATAATCCTCAAAACTAACCTTCACATATACTCTTCTAGCAACAAAACTCACATTGTTTCCTTTCGTGGGGGATAGCATTAACCAACATAGATCATGAGAGCTAGACATGGAATCTCGACACTACCTCTATATGATGTAGGATCCCCATTTGCCTAGGGTGGGGTCACTCTCTTAGCTTTTACATAGCTTCTCACATCAGGGCGCATAGTTTAGGGATAAGAAGATTGTTACTCGTATCCCATTCTGTACTAACCAAAAACACTCATCTCAAGTGGTAAATTGGAATACAACATCTCAACTCAGGAAGTCTAACCACCCCTTCTTCGTATCCTCTCCTTGATAAGCATAAATCCCCCACGTTGTCTTTAACATTCATTTCTATATGTTAAGGGATATCTAACTAACACAAACTCTAGACTCACGAAGGGTACTTATCCCTATATGTTGCATTGGAATACCACATATCAACTCTGGAAGGGTATAAAACCTCCAACCTATCTTATAATGCTCTTGGGAATAGTGAGGATTCTATTAAACACTTTATCTATACTCACCAAGAGTGGTCACCCCAAAACACCCCTCTTCATTCACATTATTTATCTTCATTCATTCAATCAAAGCATGAGTTTGTGTGTACATGTGAGCACACCTTTCACATAATCCCCATGTTAATAACATTGACTTCTAAACATACTTACACCTTCGTTAATCATAAAACATACCTTAACATGCCTCACATAATATAGTTCATTCAGACATAATCTCTAGCATACATCACATTATAAGATTCATAAAGCACATCAAGAAGAAGAACATCATTATCATCTTATTTCTCATAATCTACCTTTATGGCCTTATTGACAATGCACAAGTAGATTCACATTCATATATTTCAAGTAAACACTGCCCCTAAAGGTGGCCCATACCCGTCAAGAGAAATTCATTATAAGACCTAAACAATGTAACCAACTTACTATTAATCCAACTTTCAACACCTATTCATAATTTATCCAACATATCATTATAAAATATCCCTTAGGGCGATATCAAAGTCAAAATATAGCCATAAATAAAGAACAACTCTAACATTATCAAATCATGTTCATACTCTAACATTTTAAAATCATGTTCATTAGACCCATTTCATAAGTAATAAGTACAAAAAAAGAAATAAATGGTTTCATAGATGTGTTAAAATTAGATTCACCATCTAACATTAAAAATAACATATTTGAATGTTTTGACACAATTTTATGCAATCCCATACTTAGAGTCAATGATAGAAGAAGTTAGGACTTGAAAATCCCTTTTTGAAATTCCTTACAAATGGCTACTTTAATGGAAAAACGATCAAGGATAACTACCATACCTTAATGAGAAGGAAACCCACTAATGTTTGGTGAAGAAACGTCCGCAACCAGCCCCTTCTATCTCTTCCTTGAGTTCAAGCTTCTACTGGGTTATTAGAAAGTCTTTCTTGAAGGAGAGTATTGGGTTTTAGAAAATGAAGTCTAAAATTAGGACTTAATATTTGAACCCTCTTGGTATGTGTAAGGTTATGGGAATTCACATGTACATTGCACTATTAGTCTTACATAAGGATTATGATTAACGTATTGTGCTGTTAATATGAAATGAATTCCAGGTATGCTATTTTTGACTGTTGTAAGTTATGATGCTATTTACAGTGTTTAGTTGGATGTGGTTTTTCAGTGAGTTTTATTTGTGGTTCATGCAAAATGTTGGTTTATATCTGATGTAGATTTCTTAGGATATGCTATGATCTTATGATTTCCAATGTTTAAGAAAATTAAGGTTAGGTGAATACTCACCTTGGTTATATTAAGGTTAGTATTGAGTGCGCATGGTAAACTTGGACATTATTAATGCTTTCACAAAGTATCATGAGAAGGATACTTGTGGGGGGGATGACATAAGGTAAAAGAAGTATAATTTTTTAATGTTATGACCCAAAAATTAACTACGTAAATCTAGAGACTAAGAAGTGTAATGTTTGGAAGAGTTTGGAGGTGACACGTCCAAGGACATCCAAGACGTCTGGAAACTAGTCAAAGTTGAACAAGTGTGTTGTAGAACATTGTAGTGGAGATCCGGAGGTTTTGTTGAGGGTTAAATTTAGTATAAATGATTCCTATACATAGAATGAAATTTAAAAGGTCGAATGTGTGAGAACGATACCCCGGGTATCAACCTAAAGGTCCCCGAGGAGGATCCAAACATAAGCCAATGAAGTTGTTAGGAAGCCTAGATATGGAGACAGTTGTGCGATGCACAACCATCACTTCAAAGGCAATTTAATCCCTACGATGCATTGATGTCGAGAACCATTCTATCTTAAATTATATTCCAGGACCAAGAACCAAAGAAGTCTTCGCGATGCGTAATGGGATCCCAGATTTGGTCACATCGGTTTTAAATCAAATAAGAATTAGTCAAATGGTCCAATAGCTGCAGGGTAATTTTGGCACTTTAGGGATTAATAATTGGCAGTTATTTTAGAGGTTTGAAATATATTTGTGCTATAAAATATCGATATAGACCCTATACTCCAAACCAAAGCAGTTCTATCCAAAAATTCTCCCAAAATCACTAATGAAAAAGAAGAGAAATTAGAGCAGCTTCTACGAAGAATTCACCAAAGGTTCAAGTTGTGTTAAAGTATCTAAAATTAGTTATGTGAATTCAAAGAACCCAATCTTGAGAGGGTTGTGATTGCATTGTGGGTTAGTTTTGATTGTGATCCCAATTTAGTGGATATCACGAAATTATGTTCATATAATGTTTAGATGATGTTTTCATAAGTGTTTTATTTTGAAATTTAGTATTTGATGTTGAAATAAATCACTGTGATATTAGTCTATTAGAGTCTAGAAGAAGGTTCTAAGTTGATCTTGTTAATTCAATTGTATTATCTTCTATTTCATTATGATTGAATAACATAGATATAAATTGAGTTAAAACTAATTTATTAGGATTGGTATTGATTGAGGTGAAACTTAAAGGTGCACTATGTCTATATTCACCTAGTTACGAAGAATGTTGAAAAACATTATAGTGTAGAAGATCCTACAATCTACCTATGGATGAAGATAGAATGAATTTATGAATAATAAACCATAGGTTGTAGTCATTATTGTAAATTTATGGTTATAGAATGGAAGTGATAGATTTACTTTAGCATGGAGATATTTTCTAATACATCCCTCCATGAGAAAATAGTGTTTATTAAGGCATGAGAAGAAAATATTACAGTATATGCTTGACTCCAAGTGGATATGAAAAGTGAGACTTATAGTCTATAAAGGTTTCATACTCCATGTAGAGAGGAGATACAAATGTAGTAGTTGTGATGACTACCCAAGTAGGTATCATGAGGCAGGAGTCCTTAACGTAATTGAGTCAAGTATCCTAAGAGATATAATTATATCCTATGAACATAGACGTTCTTGAGAAGGATTTGGTAGTGTTTCCAGCAAATGATGAACTTTGACATGCCCAAGGGTTATCTCGTATTTTTTATGTGTCAATGAATTTAGACATGCCTAAGGGTATCTCATATTGTTCATGATTATTAAGGGATCAAGACATACCTTAAAAAGTTACCTTGTAGGATCTTTATGATCGAGTAACTTAGACATACTTAAAGAAGAATCTCATAATATTCTAATGATAAGGATAGGGGTTCGTATACAAAGTAATAAGTAATAGAGAAAGGATCCCAAAGCAATACCTTGCATGAATAGTTTTACGGATCATCATAGGTGTATTAAAAAAGGTACAACATAGGGTCACTTACGAACAACATATTAAAGATAGGATTGGACTAGAGTTGATTTTCCTAGTGTTGTAGGCTAAATATTAGAGAATCCTAATAAATAATGAGTCTATGGAGGGTGAACATATTCAGTATGACTTTGCGATAAGCTTATTATGTGAGGTAGTATGGAATTCCATACGTACATTGCACAAGTATAATTTGAGGTGATCAAAAGGGTATATTAATATTTATTATGAAGAACTTAGATCTTAATTGTGAAAGCCGATTATGAGCAAGACTGTCAAAAAAGAGGTTCTTAGCTTTGGTAATAGTATGGGATGCTACCTTAGCCCTTCACAGGTATACTTGACGTGGGTTGTGAAGTAGTTCATTTGAGTATGAAGGACAATGGGTTATGTATGAACACTTATATGGTTTATGATACTTTAATATGCTTATGATATTCATGATACATTGATGCTTTATCTCTTATAATTATGGCTATTATGCAGTTACCCATTGAGATGATTTATATTTGATATGATAGTTTCCATAATTAGTAAATTTCGTACTTACACATATTTTGCTTAATTCTAATCAAATGTAGGGCCTTGAGGATATCGAGTTGCTTGAATAGTAGGGTTTCCAAGGGTTTCAAGAAGATAAAATTTGCGAGTCCTCATAGACTTCCTGAACACCACCACTATGTTCTTTTATGTTGTTTATGTTTAATACTTCATGTGTGTTGAATCCGATGATTTTCATTTATATCAATGTTAGATGGTTTTGAGACAATGTTATTAGAAATGCTTCTGCTTTTATGAAATCATTTTTGGTTTATGTATAAAAATGTTTTAAATTTCCTCAATATATGTGTGATGTTATGTAATGAAGTTAACTGGGTTGTACAAGACCTCCGAGAGGTCAAGTACGTTGTGTTATGTTTTGAAGGATGCCCTTTCTTCTAGGGTGTACTCTAGATCAAGACACTTAAAATTCCAAATGACCGTTAGATGACGTATATGACTTCATGTGATGTTTTGAAAAGTTTTCATTCCTATATGATATATATGAGCTATGTTGTTCTTATTTTATAAAGGATTTAAGAAGTTTTACTAAAAGGAATGATGCATAGTTTTCTAACCAAATATCCTCTTTAAATGCATGCTTTTGGATGGTTGACATACATAGTGCATTCTTGTACTAACACCATTCTTCTTCATCTTTTTATAAAAAGTTTTGGTGGTGATGGCTAGAGGATTTCTCTTAATGTGAACGGCTTGGATATATTCTCATTGTTCAAAGGAAGGGATCGTTAAGTTCTAGGATTTCCTATGATATGTTTTATTCAATGTCATGCAATAGTTTAGGTTATTATTATATGTTTTTAAGGGTCGTGTCCCTAATCTACACTAATGATATTGAGTCTAAGATGATAAAGATACTTAGAGTCCAACTATGTATTTTCATATTTTATACATATAATGAATGTTATGTTCTAGCATATGTTGTACTATGAATGTTTTAATTTTTCAATGAATATCCTATGAAATGCGATAAATGATAACTATGGGTTTTGTGTAAGACCTTCGAAAGTTCAAGTACACAATATGATCTGTAGGTCGTGCTCGCCGATCATGTAAAACATGGCATCAGAGCATGATGTTATCACACTTGTTTTAGGGTCCAAAGTCTCATATTTATTCCTCTAGTACATTCTTGTTAATATATGGTAATTCACGACACATATGTGAGTGAGAGGCTATAAGACGATAGAATTTCCCTTCTTTATATTCTCATGTGGTTCCATAGATATTAACTCTATATGATAACTCATATGTTTTCTTGTGCGGTGTTATTTTTAGATGGTGTTGCTTGGTTGAGATGGTATTTCTATTCTTGAGGTAGAGAAGGTGAGTTTTTAATGCTTATTTTTATTTTATGGTTTGATGATTATGAGTGAAGATAATATTTAATGTATGTATATATTATGTCATTTGTGGATATATATGTGATTTATGTGAAATGACATGTTATGTGAAATTTATGTCATGATATGGTTTAAGCTTGTTAAGAGTTGTTATTATTGAATTGAGCATCCTTGTTGTAATGACTTGTTGCTATGTGGTTTTTTAAGGTGATAGTAACATGATATGGCATAGGGTTGAAATGCTTTCGAAGACAGGTGGTAAATAGTTAAAGATTTATCTTGACTATATATATGTGTGATTCTTCATAGTTTCCTTGTGTGGATTGAGGTTATTGTATAGGCTTGATTCTAGAAGTAAACGTAATGTTGGTATTGTTATCATTCATCTCTGAGTAACCTTTCACTTGGAGAGTTTATCTCAATATTTTCAAAGAAAGTTCCATGATTAAACCTCTTCTTCTTCAATCTATCCATGGATTCCTTATTAAAACGTTTTTAATAATTAAATCATGATATATTCATGTAAATGTATTGTTTTGAACATGATTTTAATCCAATCGCATGATAACCCATGATTCCTCCCTATATCAATTTAGTCCTTGCATGGGATTTGTGATATTAACTTGTTATCGATTGAATTATGATTCTATTACATTTAATTTATTCTACCTGCTTTTATTACGCGAATTAATTTTGAATTTATGTTGAAGAATTCATGAGGATCAATGTAGGAAAATTTCAATTTGCTTAGCCTAGTGTTCCCTGATTCTCTGTAACATTGGTGTTTTAATGAAAATAGTGGAATTCTATTATGTTGTGGTTCTTGAAGCTACTTCCTATGATGAAATGATATCATTAATTATAAATATTTGATTCATGTGGATCAATGTCAATTATCCTATGATTCTTCTACTTACCATTGATGTCAAAAATAGTATGTCCACTATGATCTAGTCGTTATGATAATTGTACTAGGATTTTGTGTAAATTATATTATCCTTACTACTGCATTTGGATTTCTTGTAGATTATATTGTCCCTACTACTGCCTTATATTGATGATATTAATGAATTGCGTGTATGAATTCGTGATGATAAAAGAAAAGGACTCTTGGCATGAAATAATTTAGGTTCTTCTAGCCTACAATTTGAATGTTGTAATAAACATCATGCGATCGTAATTCTAGGTTGGATAAAGCATCATTTATATTTGAAGTATATCGATATACATACTTCCCTAAATGTATATTATTTAAATATGAAGATTGATGAGCAAAACTAGAGAAGTTTCTTCATGATCTATAACACTCTTCTTTCTACCATATATGTGATATAGTGCACTCGTTGTATCATGCTTTTTTTAAGACTTGTACATTGTTTCATTCATGATTTAAGAACTTATAGCTACTTCCCTATATATGTATTATTGATGAAATGGTGTATTGATAAATTTTGGTCAAAAGGGTTGATGAATCGGTAAGGCCTACTCTTCGTCTCTACTTTTCTATATTAATGAAGTTGATGAAGCCTTGTATGACATTGTTTGGTATGGTCTACTTATGGTGGCGGTGTTAACTTTATTGTCATTATATATGTGTTGGTAATTGCCTTGAAGGAAAATTTTACGAACATATGAACATGTTCTTATGATGATACTATGAGAAGGTTCTGACTACTTTTCTAGTCTAGTTGTGATCTAGGTTGTATGGGTATTATATAAGCATATGTATATCCATGTTAGGGTAAAGTGCAGGTGCTGCCGTTGATGAGTTATAATGGTTTCTAATCCCTTACCTATGTATCCCTGTGTGAATGTGTGAATAGCTAACGTTAGGAGTCTTAAATGTAATGTGAAGTTAGCTTGTCTCCTATGCTAAATTGTGTTGTGTGGTCTATGCTTGAAAGTGTAATATGTTCATAAGGTGTCTGTCCCAATGTGTTTGTTTACAACCATTATGTGATCATGTTGACCAATATACACACACACACACACACTTTACATGTATGATACGAGTAGCGTAGTTCATTGTGTCTAAATATATGTAGTTCTCATATACACTAGTGTCTACTACTATACATGTTAAGATTATGGTTATGATAATACGGTATGTATTTCTTTATATAGGATTACTTGATAGGTGTACTAGTATGGCCAAGGGTATGGGACTTTGCCTATGCATTTCACATGTGTACCTTGATAGGATAGTTCTATTTTTGGTTTCTATATGTACTTATATGAATGTATGAACATGTATGACTGAAGGTGTTATGTGAATGGTTTGCTCACATATATGTATACACACATACATGAGTGATGATCTAGTTAATACATGATCCTTTAAAGGTCTGATCAAGTTTACCCTCAATTTGGTAGTGCTAATACATATGCTATGTCAATGTGAAAGTATTTTCTAATATGATTTTGTTTGATGAACTTTCATATATGACCTATGAGCTAAGCATATGATGGGATGAATCTCCTAAGCCTATAATTTATAAAGTAATGTTAATGAATGCATTTCAATAGAGAGAACGAACATTAGCACCTTTTGAACAAGAATATGAGTGGATGTCCCTCCATATTGTAGGAACGTAGGTCACCATAAACCTCATGGGGTGGATAGCCTCATGAACCAAAAGGGTGTTAGAGTGATGTTTCAAGATATAAATTACAATAAAGCCCAATATTGGAATAAATAGGGTTTTCACATGTATCCCCAAGTTCCATAACTATGCTTTCTACATAGGATCTAGCAATGTGAAATCACTTAGTCTGTTATCATGTGTTAATGTTCTACCTTCGATAGGTAAGAAAACCTTCCTTTGGTGTAAGGCTCTAAAACATAAGGTTAAGGCTATAGTTTCCGTAACATTAAATGGGTAATTGAAGTAAATAATAAGATCATTACTAGGAGGTTATAATGTAAGTTACTAAGGATAGTTGGATGTAATAAACCCATATATGCATTGCACAAGTAGATCCTTAGTAAGTCCTAGGAAGGTGACCTAATATGTATGATTATGTTTATGTCCATATGCATGACTTTGTAGTATTGGTCTTTCTATTATGAAGCTGTGCATGGAATGAATCTATATGATGTGGTCTTATATTCATATGAACTATGTTGGTCTAAATGACTATATGATGAAGGTCTTGTATTGACATGAACGAAGTTGCTTTCACTTGCTTGTTGAGGTATGACTAAAATGTTAAGGTTTCTGGTCTCATGAAGGGTTTACTAAGAACGTATGGGGTTAAGGTGATCCATATGTTCATTGAACTAGTAGGCAAATATTGAGGTCATGATCAAGGTCTTATAATGATGAATTAGAAAAGAAGTAAAAATATGTACAACTTGAAATAGCTTACTGTAAAGTCAATGTAGTCTTGACTTAAACGTGTATTATATATATTATGATTATGTGATGATATGTGTTGGCTTAGGTAGGTTATATGTATGTTTCCTTGTGGATTTAAGGTGGTGTATTGAGCCAAATAACAGTATAGGGATACTTTGGAGTTAATGAATAAAAGCAAGAAATGTTCACTGTTAAGTAGGAACAGCTTGCTGTAAATTGTCTTAAAAAATGTAAAAAATTATATATATGATCTTATGTGAGGTTTGGTCTTTCAATATATTTGTATGATTTATATGTATGATATCAATGATTTTATTTAATGTTTTTATAAAGATTGACTCAAAAAGACACGAAGTATGATTTCAAGAAAATGTCCCTTTTAAATGCATGTTTCGCATCGTTACCATACTTAGACCATTCCTGTACTAATCTCATTCTTCTTAAATTTTTAAACAATGTGTAGGTTATGGATGCTTAAAGGATGTCTATTATTGAGGATATTTATGTGTGATTCCCAAGCTAAAGTAAATGGGTCCTTATGTTCCAAGGATTCCCTATTCATGTCATAATGTAAAATTTATTAAATATTGTATACATATGTCTTATGTTTTAATGGTCGTGTCCCTAATGTATTCTAATGTTGTTTAGTCTAAAATGACAAAGAGGCTTATGGTCTAACTATGTATTATGATTTATGTTTTATATATAAATGAAGTGATGTTTCTAGCATATAATGTGCGATGAAAAGTTGTAAAGTTTTCACTAAATTTACTATGTAAATGCGATGAATGATAACTATGGGCATGTACATGACCTTAGAGAGGTCAATTACACCATGTTACTTCTGGGGGGGCTCTCTTGATATGACAAACATGGTATCCGAGCGTGAGGTTTTTAAAAGTTTTATGGAGTCCAAGAAGACTCATGTTGCAACGTCTAGTAGGGTCTTGTATCATTAGTGATGATTCGCGACACATCAAATGGTACTATAGGAAATAGGATGCTAGAGTTTCCCTTATTCATAATTCTCATATCGTGCCATACAACATTACACTATAAGATTTCTCTCTCTTATGTTTTCTGGTCTGGTGGTCTTTTAGATGTGATTGCTTGGATGAGATTTTTTTTATGCTTGAGGGAGAAAAGGTTAGTTTAAAAGCTTATATTGATTTTATGGTTTGAATGAGTATATGTGAGGGTGGATTTTTTCATGTTTTTATGATGTGATGCCAATTATGTATGTTAAATTCACTTTCACACATACTCATCAAACCATAAAACAAACATAAGCATCAAAACTCACCTTTTCTCCCTCAGGCATAATGATGCCATCTCATTCAAGAAACCACATCTAAAAGGCAACGAAAAAGAAAATATAAGAGAGAGATCATAGAGAGTTAAGTTCTAAGGCAATACATAAAAATTATGAAAAAGGGAAACTCTATCATCCTATAGCCTCTTGCAAATAGATGTGTTGCGACTCAAAAAGATAATATAGATTCTACACGACGTGGCAATATGAGACTTTTAGAACGTAAAACAACTTTCATAAACCACATTCTATGATACCACGTTTGTCACATCCGACAAGGACCCCCTAGAAGTAACATGACGTACTTATCCTTTTGAAGGTCTTAAACAAGCCCGTAGTTATCATTCATCGCATTTTTATAGGTAAATTTAGCGGAATATGTAAAACTTTCTTAAGACAGCATATGCTAGAACATTACTTCATATATATATAAAATATCATCATACATAGTAAAAGACACTAATAATTTTTTGCCATCCTAGACTCAATATTATAAGTGTACATTAGGGACACAACCCTCTTATAACAGCATACATAAGTAAAACATTGAAGAACTTTACAATTAACCATAAGTAGGGAATCCTGCAACTTAAGGACCCCTTTCCTTGATCTTGGGAATCACATATCAATCTCCTCAATCATAGAGATATCCTTTAAGCATCGATAACCTACACTTTTTATAAAGTAGAGAGAATGAGTTAGTACAAGAATGCAATAAGTATGACAACCATGAAAAACATGCATTTAAAAGGGATATTTTCTTGAAATCATAATTCATGTCTTTTAGAGAAATTCTTTATAAAACATTTATACAATACAATTAATATCATTCACGTACTTCATATAGACATATTAAAACGCCAAACATCAAATAAAATTACACATAGAATTTAAGCAAGATTTGCATTAAGTTTATAGTTACCTATTTCACCTGTACAGTGAATCCTTTTCTTCTTACATCCTATTTCCCTCAAGTAACACTCTATTGATACTTGGTCAAATGCATCACCTTAAATCCAAAATGGAGTCATATATAAAACCTACATAAACAAACACATACTATCATAGTAGTATAACAACTAATAGACACGTTTAAGTGAAGAGTGTGATGGATTTAAAATAATCTACATCAACTTGCATATCTACTCACTTTATTTCACATAAAGCATAATAAAATATTACTCAAAATCCCAATCTAAGCCCACTAGTGCAATGTACATGTGAATCCCCATAAACTCAAACAAACATAGTAAACCTATCATGAGATCACTGGCCATAACACTTTATTTCATACATCAACAAGGCCATATAGACAACTTCATTTATTCCAACAAGACCATCATGATATAGTAATTAAGACAAACTTATGCACATAAGCATAAGACCACATCATATAGTCTCATACCATGCACATTTTCATAACAAGTAGAAAAATACTAAAAAGTCATGCATAAGGAACATATACATAGACACGTTCATTAGAACACCTTCTTAGAACTCCCTAATGAGCTATTCGTAAAATGTCTAGGTGGGTTCATTGCTTCAACCTATCCTAACTAACCTCCTTTGTTTCATCCTTTTATGGGTCCTAGTTATTTACTTGAATTGTTTTTTTTTACTTTAGGGATACTATATCCTTAACCAACAGTAAGACCATGAGTGCTACATTGAATTTGGTGATGTAGAGGATTAAACCAATGGAAGATGTTCATACCTAGCCAAGGTAGAACATTAACACATGCTTGCATACAAAGTGAATTCACTTGCTAGATAATATGTGGCAAGCACGATTATGGATATGTGAGATATACATGACCCTATACATGCTCATTAGAATTGGCAACTCATCTGAGGAACCATGGGTGGATATTCCTCAAGGAAAGTCAACACTTCATGTACAACCATAGGTGAATTTTCCTCCAAGGGAATGCAACACCTTATGAAGACAAAATGGTGAATCTGTCTCAAGGGGAAGTCAACACCTCTTATCGTGAAGTTCACTGGGATGTAATCTAAGTTCCCTTTATTAAAAGGCCTTTATTACATTATTTCATAAAACAGAGGCTTAAGATATTGATTCCTTATATGATTTTTGCATATTCAAGTACCTATCTAGTTTCAGGGTACTATTGAGCATAACCAACAAGGCCAATCTATTAAGTAGATCTTAATAAATATGTGTATATACATGTGAGTAACCCTTTAAAATAACATATTTACACCGCACAAGTGCATAAGATACTCATACATTCATATTCATGTATTTAGGAAACTAAACCTAGGAACTATCCTTCCGAGACACACATGTGCAATATATAGACAAGGTCCCATACCCTTGCCTATACAAGTACACCTATCAAGTCATCCTAGTGAATGTAATACATAACATACTTCAAGTACATTTATCTTACATGCATAGTAGTAGACATTTAGTGAATATGAGAACAACATTTCATTAGACACCATGACCCTTTAATACATTCTAAGCATGAATAATGTGTGAGTGTATGTGTATATTGGTCAGCATGATCACATAATGTGTATCAACCAACACATTGAGGTAGCCACCCTCTTCAGAACATATTACATTTTCAAGCATAGACCACACAACACAATTTAGCATAGGAGACAAGCTAACTTCACTTTACATTCAAGACTCCTAAACTTAGCAATTCACATAGGGGTACATAGGTAAAGGATTATCAACCATTAAAACTCTTCAATTCCACCACGTACACTTAACCCAAACATAGATATACACATGCTTATATAATAGCCATTGAACCTAGATCATAACTAGAAGAGGAAAGTAGCTATAAGCTTGACATAGTGTGATCATTAAAAACTCACAATCATGTATTCATTAATTTTACTTCAAGGCGATATTCAACACATATATATTGATAATATAGTAAAAACTGCCCCTGTAAGTGGACCAGACCACACAATAACATACAAGGCTTCATCATCTAAAATAATATCGAAACGTACAGATGAAGAAAAATTCTTACCAATTAATCAACCATTGATCATCATTGATCAATACACATTTTTTGTCATCAACACATTATTGGGAAGCAACTAAATTTACTTTTAATTATGACGGAGTCACACATAAATCTTTACAAGGCCATTACAACAATATAGACTAAACAATCAACTCAGTAAAGAGTAGTGGAAATAGGTAATACTTCTAATTCACTAAATCCTTGATCATCAATCATATATTATGGATAATGTACATTTTAGGAAGACTCTAAATATATCATTACAGAAAAGGGATCATGGTTCATCTAACCTAAAATCGAGATCACATCACACACATAACATTATTAATCAATAGACATGATGAAGTTATGTCAATCTTTTCCAAGACTTCATTATTTTGTTCATACATGATTCATACCAAAAATTCAAACATGATACTAACCAAAGGCATTACCTACAATCATATTAACATAATCGAATTCCACATTCATAGATTATAAGGTCAATATTATAGTAAAAAAAAAGAGATATAGGTTAGTCTTTTTCAAATCTTCATATATTTTTACACATGGATCATTCATCTTAAATTGACCATCAATATACATAATAAAAAGTAAACATAAAAAATTCAATGTAAGAGAATAACAAATCAACTATTAACAACTCACGTTAACAATGCCCATATATAGGCAAAATTGAGTTTGTGGAGGCACATGGTTTCACAATGTAATTTGATTGAAATTGATGTTAAAACCAATACATAATTATCATCATCATGATTCAGATTTTTAATATATTTTAAGTAAAAAACCAAGGCTAGATTGAAGAAGAAGAAGCTTGATCAAAATCTCTTTGAAAACATTGTGATTAACTTTCTAGATGGAAGGATAACTATAGCTGAAGGATCATCATACTTTTATTTATAATAAAAAATCTAAACATTTATGAAAAATCCATGGGAATCCAGATCCAAACTGTTCTTGAACTTCACCTTTATGGAGGTTTCTAGAGAGAATTGGTTTTGGAGGGAAAGTGTACTTTGTGTAGAATTGATTGGGAATGGGATGTTCACGTTTTATAGAACATAAATACACCAAAAAAATCAATTAAACAGCCAAGCAGTGTCTTGACAACATTTTGGTCCTTCTCTATGGCCTCTTGTGGGGCCCTCTGAAGTCGTTGCATGATGTTTCCAACATAAACATGAACACTAAAAATTCATGGGCCTTTCACGTCAGTTTCTCCCAAAAAATTTAGACTAAACACGTCCAGACATGCTCAGCAACATTAAGACGCACATCAATATCTCGAGGCCTAACTTTAACGTCTTGGAAATTCATGGATATTTATCCTCTAATCTTCATGAAACTCAGCATACTTCTTTAAAACATTTTTTTTAATCATGTAAGTATTTCATAAGATCTAGTTGTCTAACATCTTGGTCGTCCCTTGACGTTTGACTTCCAAATTACTTCAAGTCATCAATGCATATTAATTAGCATGTTAACAAGCTTATAGGAACAAGATAGTATCTAGACACCCTAACTCATTTGGGGGGTCTTAATATAGGACATTTGGATATTATAGGTTGATTTTAACCTGTCTCTTATTAGACGAAATTTTTCCAAAGATTCATAGATTATTTTGGACCAAGGAGGGAAGACTCTCCCACCTCAAACCACCCAATCGGAACCTACATATCTTACCATAGAGGAATTTAAATTGAGAAATTAAAATACTCGAGTGATAGCTATTATTATAGGAAAACTCAATAAATGGCAATTGATTGTCCCAATTTTCATTGAAGTCTATAAAACAAGCTTTTAACATGTCCTCAAGGGCTTGAATAGTACGGTCCCTTCACCATTCTTTTGGGGATAAAAAGCTGTGTTAGCTTTAATTGTATAGCAAACCCTTTTTGGGAATACAACATAAATGAGAAGTGAATTGAGCGCCTCTATTTGATATGATGGACAAAGGAATCCCATGATGACTCACAATCTCATTGATGTAAATTCTTTCCCAATCCTCCGCTGAATTAGTATACTTAAAGGTGATAAATGAGCGGATTTTGTCAATCTAGCAACTATCACGATTGAGTCATTTTGCCTCCTAGTCTGAGGCAACCCAACTACAAAGTCGACGTTAATTTCTTCTGACAACAAAGTAGGGAAAAACATTTCTTGGATTAGACCAGTACGGTTTAGATGCTCGACTTTCACTTGTTGGTAAATTGGACACTTAGCTATAACTTCGCTATGTCCCCTTTTTAGGCCATCCTACAAATATATCTTTTTATGATCATGGTACATTTTGGTGGAACCTGGATGGATAGAATATTTGGAACCATGAGATTCCTCTAATACCTTATTGCTTAAATCATCAACTACCTGTACACATAATCTATTTTGGTACCTTACAACACCATTCGCCACTTAGTAGAATGACTCTTTAAACTTTCTAAGTAGCGATTCCTTAAACTCCATCAATACTGGATCAATATGTTGTTTAGACATCACCTAAACAACAAAGGATGACTCGGAGTTATTATAAAAAACAAAACCACAATTTGGGGAATGTTTCAACCAAACACCCAATCTAGCAAAGCTATGAACATATTTAACTAGGTCTTTCTTGCCTTCTTCCACATGATACACACTACCCATGGTCATACAAACTAAAGCATCGCAACCATATTGGCTTTGACTATTGGTACAGACACTAATATCATAATCATTCAAAAATTCGAACAATCTTATATGTCGAAGATATAGATCATTTTGACTAAACACATATTGAAGATTCTTACGATCGGTATATTAATTCACATGAACGCTATACAAATAATGTTTCAATATTTTTAAAGCAAACGCTACGGCTTCTAATTCAAGATCATGAGTTGTTCTTATGCGGGTTGAGTTGTCAATGGGCATAAGTTACTACATTTAGATGTTGCATAAGAACAACAAAAACCCACTCGCGATGCCTCATAATAAATCACAAAGACCATGGTACCCTCCGGTAATGTCAATACTAGAGCGGAGGTAAGCCTATCTTTCAAAAATATTGATGATTTCTTCACATGCGATTGACCACTCAAATTTGACACTCTTTTGTGTCAAGGTAGTGAAAAGAGTAGCAATGGAAGCAAAAATATCCACGAACCTCATATAGTACACATCCAAACTCAAGAAAATCATTATGCTGGTTGGAGTCAATGTTGTAGGAAAATTCATTACTACTTTGACTTTCTTTTGATCGACATCTATGCCCTCACTTGAGATAATATGACCAAGAAACGCCACGAATCTCAACAAAAGCATACACTTGCTATACTTGGAAAATAGTTGGTGTTCCTTAAAGACTTGTAATACCACATTCACATGGTCTATGTGTTCACCCTTATTTTTGGAATATACAAAGTTGTCGTCAATGAATACATAAACAAATGAGTGTAGTATTTTTGAAACACCCTATTCATCAGGTCCGTAAAATAAGTAGGGGCATTAGTGAGACCAAAAGACATTACTAGGAACTCATAGTGACCATATCTAGTTCTAAATGTCATGTTAGGTACTTCCTCAACTCTCAACCTGATATGGTGATACCCTAAATCTCATGTTAATCATAATAAAGTAGCTCGCCCCTAAGAGTTGATCAAACAAGTTCTCAATCCGAGGGAGAAGATACTTGTTCTTAATGGTGACCTTATTGAGTTGACGATATTCAATGCACATCCTAAAGGACCCATTATTCATAGTCACCAACAATACAAGAGTACCCCATGGAGAAAGAATAGGTCAAATGAAACCTTTATCTAGTAAATCCACGAGTTACGCTTTCAACTCTTTCAATTTGTCCGGTGCCAGCTCATATAGATGAATTGAAATAGGATTCCTATCCGGTAATAAGTCAATGCAAAAGTCAATTTCTCGTTAAGGACATATTTTGGGAATGTCATTTGGAAAGACTTTCGGAAATTCCATTACTACATGGACCGACTCAATAGGGGGAATTTCTGTTGTAAGATATTTGAATCTTACGATATGGTAAAGACACCCTTTAGAGGAAATTTTACAATCTTTCAAACAAGATTTACTAAGAACTCGAGGAGTTGAGATACATTCTTTCCACTCTAAGAAGGGTTCATTAGGAAAGTTGAACTTGATTACCCTAGTCTGACAATTAATGGAAGCAAAACAAGCATGTAGAAAATCCATTCAAAAGATAACATCAAAATAAAACATATCAAGTTCTACCAAAATCTACTTATTTAAGTGTATTGGCAAGGATATCAGACAACTCCTAAAGACTCTTCTAGAAACAACGGAGTCACCCACAATAGTTGTAACCAAAAATGGTTCAATCAAAATTTCATTTAGAATATCAAACATTTAAGCTACAAGAGGAGTTATATTTTACGAGGTAGCATCACCATAAAGTAAAGCATAAACATGAATAGAAAAAACTTGTATCATACCGATGACCACATCGAGAGACTTCTCTTGCTCACCCCTAGGGGAGAGTGTAAAAGCCTATTCGCTTTGGAACTTCAGAACTAGTAGCACTAGCTTGAGCTTGACAACTTCCCTTCTCTTGAATATGTATATTAGGGCAATATCCAAAATAGTGGCCACTCTTGCCACACCCAAATAAATTGTCCCAACAAGACACTCACCACAATGCTTCTTACCCCACTTGGAACAAATATGTGTCATGGTATGTGAATTTCTACTTCTTGCATTTTGGGACTTGGTGTTAGAAGCACTATATTAAAGAGCCTTGGGAAACATTGTTGGAAACCCTTTCCTTGAATGTAGGTTTTTCTTGAACCTCAAGCCTACCCTTGGAAGTACCTCCCTCATAAGACTAAGCCCTCCTAAACTCCCTATTCTTCCTCTTGAGTCTAGTCTCATAACATTGTTTTGCATGAAAAATAAAACTAGAAGTATCCATATTGTCATGGACCATCGGAGAATGATAGTCTTCACTCAAATCATAAAACACTCTAGTGTTAAAGTGACTAATCGCATCCCTTGGCCTAGGTACTAAGGAAGGAGCATATTTCGACAACTTAGTAAAATACAAGAAGTACTCTAGCACACTCATACCTCCTTGGCAATTGTTGATTAATTCTACCAATTTTGACTCCATTTTCTCCCTAGAAAGAAACTATTAAAAAGATTTATACTAAACACCTCCAAAGTGATAGAACCCTTTATCAAGACCCTATTATCATTCCATTGGATGTATCATCTTTTAGATACATCCTTGAGTTCGTAGGAAGGTAGCTCGGACTTTTCATTTGAAGTCAAACCCATGGCATACAAAATCTTCTAGACCTGATCAATGAAGTCTTGGGGGTCTTCATTCACTTTTTATCTATCGAAAAAAGGAGAGTTCATCCTTATGATGTCCCTCAAGTGGGAATCTTTAGTACTAGTATTAGGTTGAACACGAGGTCCAACCTCCTGATTGGCTTGATCCATCATTGCTTGGTCTGGAGAGGCTACCTCTTGAGCTTGAGTAGTCATGTCTTGAGACAAAGTAAAAAACACATACCTTATGTATCCATCCATCATATGTCGAGGAATGACCACATCTTGGACTTGTGGAGGAACTTGGTTGTCTTGTGGAGGGACTTGGTTAGCTTGGGGAGGAGCTCCTGCATTAGCTACACCTTTCTCCACTTTTTTTCCTATTGCACGTCTTGTAGTTATATCCTATATTAACAACAAAATTATTAGAAGAAAGAGGGACACATAATTCTACCACTCATAAGGCATGACTTTTGGGATTACCAATAAGTTCTAAATGTCATATAGGCTCTTATTTATAAATGTGGCGCGCTCCACACCTAGGAATATTACTCTAGGTTTATGTGGTTCACTGATATATCAATCAAAATACTTCTTTAACCTCATGCTCAGATAAAAAGTTTGTCATGACCGGGAAGCACCCCCTAGATGTAATTGGCATCTTCGACCTTGTGGAGGACTAAGACTAGCCTAATAGCATTTGTCATTATATATCATAGACTGGACTATTGAAGAAATAAAACATTTCAAACTTACATATATATAGTGAGGATTACATAGACCTCTTTTATCACACACCGAGAGGACACCCTAGAAGATATGGCACTCTCGGACCATAACATGGCATATTTGACGTCTGGAAGGTCTTGTAGAAGCCCTTTGAAATCATTCATTGCATGCATGTATGAAAAGTAGTGTGGAATTAAAACATTTCATAGGAAAACAAATATCTTTCATTTCAAAACAGTAGTAAACTCTAAGTCTCAATGTATCTCATCCTTAGATTTTAAGAAATACTTGGGACACGGACCACAATATAAAAATCCAACAGTCTAGCATCTATTACAATAATTTGAAATAATGAAGTCCAAAGATGATTATGACCTCGAGTCAAATGAGTACATTCTTCACCTTACTTTAAAGAATCATAATTTCCATGCTTTACTTCAAGACGTGTCTCACTTTCCACCTACACCGTTAGATATAAAAAAAATATTTGGAATTTGTACAAACACATGTAGTAAGTATGGATTAATGCATAAAATCATAAGAAACATGGTTTTTTTTATTAAAACTCCTAGAATAAGAATAAGAATTACATTTAAACACCAAACAACACAATTAGAACACATTTAAAATTATGGCCACATTTCATGAAAGTTACAGTAATATATACATTGAACCAACAGTGAGTTCACTATAAGTTCTCCTAAATTTCACATAACACAATATAGCATTAAAATTACATCAAAAACATATAAATAAGAGAATCTCCTACCAAAGGTAATTCAAACGCTCACATAAGTGAGTTATGAATCGACCGCCCATAGAATCTCTTTACACATACCTAAGAGATCCTTTAAAGTACCTAGGATAAGATCATTATCACTTCATACAAATACATATATATGATATGACATCAACTCACAGATGTTATCAAAAGACATACTTAAGTAATTGAAGAACAGAACGCCCATACACCCTCTCCAAAAGTATCTAAATAATCCTTAAGACTTTCTAAGTTTAGATCATGTCAAATTTGACAATTTAATTTCTCTTACTATAGTCATTCTTACGAAATACCTAGGTAAGACATAAAGTGACAATTCATATGCCCCCTTGAAACCTTAACAATGCAACACTTAAACTACTCAAGGTAGGTACTTATTGATTAAGATGTTTTACACCTTATGTCATTATAATTTAAGAGACATTCACCACTAATAAGAACATTAACGTAATGGTGTTGTAGAAGACAAAGGGGCTAAATAACTATTATCTTCAAAGCCTAATTGTGCACTGTCTAGATAGCGTCATATACCACTACCTAACCTTCATCGAATTTTCCAACAACAGTGGGTATATTATGTGATAAGAATAGCAATTAACCAACATAGACCATGGTATCTAGGGATGGATCCGGAGTTATAACCTACTCTGATTGAGGGTGTTCTACTTGTCAATGGTAGCACATGGACACATACCATGTAGGCACATAGTTAACGAATATAAAGTGTTTCTTTTTACTTTAGCCTCATTCTTAACTAGAGCTACTATTCATACTATACTCAAGCGGTAGTAACCTTTGTTCTGATAGAGTACTTCACATAAAGGAGTACATGAGCAGGCTCCATATAAACTTCGCAACCGAATCACATTACACCTTACCAATGAGGTCCCCTTGGGTTTCCTTACAGTTGTTAAGTGGATTGCTCAATAATTTTTCTAATGATGATTTCATGTCATTCCATAAAACCAACCTTAATTCCTCCATTAAGACAAGAAGGATAACATTACGGCTTACAACTTCAAGGATATCATAACCTTAAAATTAGGTTGATGATTCCACATAAAGGACCTTCTTAGCAATGTTAAAGTACACATGTCAATCACACATACTAGACTAATAGACATTAGCATGATAGGTCAAGAATTCATATTGAAATTGTACATGTAACAAGTAAGGGACACAAGGTTACCAAGAAAAAAATAAGACACATACATACTTCACATATAACATATAATTCTAGACGAACAAAGGCATAACCAACATCATCTATAGGTCACCATATCCACTACTATAATAACATTAATATAACTTTAATAAGACTCATATAACCAATGAGGAAGAATCATAACTCAACCCTAAGACTACACACATGAGAGTGCACACATAAGGACATAGTCATACTCTAACATGCTCACCTAATGTCAAAAGAAGAACACATACTTTCACATTATACACAATTAAATACATATGATCATACGTAACGTAAATAAAGCAGACAAACTATAATAATACATCATGTAATTCCAACAAGGCTATAATCATCATAATAAATAAAGTAAGAGCGACTAGGCTAGATCATTGAAAAGTAAAGAACATAGCACCGCCACCACAAGTGGATCATACAAATAACATAATTAAACACTTACTACACATAAAATCAAGAGAATTATGGCATCGTACAACCAATCCACTACTACAACTTCATTCCATAGATAAATCATCCAATATAATACTCAAAGACCCTTACCTATTGCTATGATCACCAATTCAATTTAATATCTACAATAGACAATTGAATCACGGTTTATTCAACATATATTTATGAAATTAGGGAAGCACACTTACAATTCTAACATGATTCTATCATAATTCAACATCCCTACTCAAACTACATAAGAATCCAATAGACCTAACGCATGATCAATTCACCAACAAAGTAGTAAAAAACAAGAGTTCATGAATAACATGGGTACATAGAGTATCTATGTTAACACAATAAAATTAAAATAAATTCAATTAATACATAATTATGCAAAATGTTTTATGCAAGAACTCATGGATAGATATCAAAATTGGACCAGTTCATTTTTGAAAGACTTTAGAAATCACTTTGAATTTTGTCTCCTTGAATAAAATAGTTTCAAGGATGAAAAATTATACCTCAATTTATGGTAGACCACTAATATGATGATTAACTAAAGAAGAATCACAAACCAATCATCAATCGAAGTTCTAACTTGACTTTTGATTTCACTAGAGTTCTAGAGAGTCTCTTAGAGAATTTGGGTTTTGAGTTTGAATAATGTATTCATGTAGGTAGTTAGGACTTATAAACCCACTTAAAATACATATAATACCTGTATAAAACCGCCTTAAAATTCTTTATCCGTACGGTGAATTTACCAATACAACCCATAACTTTACAGTGAAGCATGCGAATGGCAGGTCTCCCCTACAAATGCCCATCGACGGGGAATCGCCCAAGCAATCGACCGTCCTGTTCTTCTGTGTTTTGGGTAAAAGTATGGTCTTTGGAAGTCCATTTACCACGCCTTAGTGGTAACCTTCTCCACTTAACTAGGGGAGTTGACTGCCTTTCGTAGATAGGGCTGGTTTGACAACTTTTGGCTCAGTAGATGGGTCCTTCCTCAACGAACTTTAGTTGATCAATGTGGATGTTAGCGTGGAGGTTTCCAACGAAATATTTTTGTACACGATTTTAGGACCTCTCACATAAATTTCATCAAAAACAAACACCTAAAACTCCTAGAAACACACTAAGACACACAAGGTTGTTTCAAGGCAAACCTTTTGAACGTCGTGGACGTACTTGGAGTTTTCAACTCCAAATTTCATGAAGATGAGAAACTTACTCTTAACTTCAATTTAATTGATTTTAGAATTTTAAATTTTCAAGACACAACAGTTGGTCTCTAGTTTCACCTATGTCATTTTAGAGGTATTACATTCTCCCCCAGTTGGACAACATTCGTCCTTGAATGGCACTTGCTTCTTTTTTACACTTTAAAGAAACAAGGAAGTCAATAATAGCAGCATATAACCATACAACACCATTAAAATTTAATAATAAAACAAATTGAACATACTTAAGATACTCAAAACACAATAAGAAGCTAGAAACTTATTCGAAAACTCATTATGCAATTAAAATAACATTTTTTTTAAAATAGGAAGAACTCCTTTTTACATGCATTATAATTGTCATTTACATCAATTGTATACAAACTATATCAATTTTAAACGAAAGAATGATTGACTTCCAGTAAGCTGTTAGGTATTACACTCAACATTCTTCAAAATTTCAAAAATGCAACTACTAGGAAATTAATGATAAAATAATGACAATATAAGAGATAAAAAAATATAAACTCAATTTACAACCTAATCATATCTTAATGAAATGCACATTCATATTAATAAATGAAATTCAATCCCAACAACACTCCATACCATATTGCAACCATGCTACATACTATTATGACTTTCTAACTCTCAAGTTTGAGTATAATAAAATATATGAGTCAACAGATAACCATTCTAATGCTAAACATACTTCCCCGCATAGAAGGAACTCATTACACTGAAAAGAGAAATACAAGAAACTACCATCATCAACATCCTTATCTGACTTTGATCCTCTAGCCCGGAGTGCATAAAAATGATTCTTCTTGGGAGCATCATCTTCCAGTAAACTTGGAGGATCTTTCTTTCCTTTCCTTTCTCTAGCCGGAATAGTAGGACAATTTCTCATTTTATTTCCATACTTACCACAACCAAAGAAAATCCTCGTACCCATAAGGCATTGCCCATAGTGCCTCTTCCCACATGTAACACAAGTAGGCTAACCACCTTGAGAACCATTACCCTTCTCAAGTTTCACTGAAGGACCCGTAGGTTCATCTTGAGTGCAAGCTTTCTTGGACATAGTTTGGTTTTGATCACTTCAGTCACTCCTATTAACGTTTCTAGCAATACTACTATGTTTGGACTCCTTAATGGACTGGCATAAACCATGTGTCTAGACTAATTCATATAACCATGAATTATGGTCGTACGACACATTTCTTTAACAAGGTCGGCAACACTAGTGAAAAACGTATTCATCTCATCGCTAGGGTTAGACACGATGGATGGAACATACCTATACAACATAGTGAACTTCAAGGTATACTCATCAACACTCATATTTCCTTTATTAACAATGATAAACCCCTCAACCGTCACCTCCCTCCTCTCACATGGAAAGTACATTACAAAGAAAGCCTCCTTAAACTCTCTCTACTCAATAAGACTTTACTCAACCTTCCTAGTATATTGCGATTGAGAGTACTACACTTGAGAAACCTCCCTCAATTGATATGAATCTAACTCCTCCTTCTCCATAGAAGTCACCCCCATTTTATTTAACACCTTATACAAACAATATATACACTCTTGGGGATCCTCTCGCACCTTAGAGCAAAGAAACATAGGAGGATTAATCCTCACAAAATCTCTCAATCAAGATTTCGTAGTTCTCTCCACAACCTTCACTCTAGGATCAATAGCTCTATTCATATTGGTAGTCATGGATCGGGCTAAATTAAGTAAAGTATTTCAAATTTCCCCATTAGTCATTTCCGGGGGAACCACCAAAAGATCATTACTAACTTCCACTATAGGGACTTGAGCATTCCTAGCACATTGAGCACCTTGAAGAACTTCTTAAACTTCTTAATGAATGTCCTCATTCACCCTTCCTTCTTCGAACCTTCAAGCAGCCATCATTCTAGCAATAATATTCCTAAAAACATTAAGAAGAGTATTAATAAAGACACTCGTAAGTTTTTTTCATGTATTGAACGATACAAGAGTAAAGAAAAAAAGGAAACTCTATCGTTATGTAGATTCTCGGTCATAATTGTTTCACGACACATACTGATAATCGACACTCTATTTGATGTGGCTTTAATATAATTTTTTTAATTCCTAACACCACTTTCATAACCTATGCTATGATACCAAGTTTGTCACACCCCGAGAACACACCATAGAAGTTCCACTGTCTGAGTAAAACATGGTGTACATGACCTATCGAGGTCTTGTAGAAGCCCTATGACATCATTCATTGCATACGTGTATGAAAACTAGTGCCGAATTAAAAAATTTCACAAAAACATATCTTAAAATATTTTCATTTAAAAATAATAGAAATCTCTATCTCTCAATAGATTTCATACTTATACATAAATAATTGTTGGGACACGACCTATACAATTGAAATATAACAATGTAGCATCTATTACAACACTTTGAGATAAAGAAGCCTAAAGAAGATTATACCCTCGAGTCAAGTGAGGACATACATCAACTTGCCTGAATGAATCGTTATTTCCAAGCTTTACTTCAACATACTTCTAACCTTCCACCTACACATTTAGATATAACAAAATGTATTGAATTATTACAAACACATGTACAAAGTATGTATTAATGAATAAAATCACGAGAAACAGACATAAATGTGACACCCTCCTACTAAAGGTAATTCTAAGGCTCACTTAATTGAGTTATAAAGCGACTGCCCAAACAATCGCTATACACACACCTAAGAGATCCTTTAGAATACTTAGGATAAGATCCTTCTCACTTCATACAATAACATATATATAATATGACATTTCCCTCTGAAATATAATCAAATACTTACTTAAGTAACCAAAAATGAAAAAATCCCATACACCCTCTTCAAGATTACCTAAATTAGATCATGTATCTTTATCAATTTACTTTCCTTAATTCGAGTCATTCTTATGACTAACCCAGGAAAGACATGAACTGACCATTCCTGCCCCCTTCAGACCTTAACTAGGCAACCCTTAAAGTACTCTAAGTAAGTACTTATTCATTTACATCCCTTCTACCTTAAGTCATTATCTTCATTAGTTCACTTAAGAGGCCTTTATCACATGCAAGGACATTCAATTAATTGTATTGGAGAAGATCTAGGGAGTCACTCACTAATATCTTCAAATCCTACTAAGGCAACGTCTAGATAAACGTTCTATACCACCACCTACATTTCATAGAACATCTACACCGCTAATGGTTATCCTATATGATGAGAATAGACAATAACCGATATAGACCAGGGAGCTAGGTATGGAATCTAGAGTCATAACCTACTCCGTTATGAATATGAATGGTTTCTTTTTACATTATCCTAATACTAAACTAGAGCTACTTTCCAAACCATACTCACTCGGTGCTAGCCTTTATTATCATAGAGTTATTCATATAAAGGAGTACATGAAGAGGCTTCATATCAAGTTCACAACCCAATCACATTAAACATTACAAACAAGGTGCCATAGGGTTGCGTTACAATGGTTAAGAGGATAGCTCAATGATTTTCCTATTATTGATTTCACGTCGTTCCTGCCAACCAATATTAAGTACACCATTCACACAAAAAGGATACAATTATAACTTTCAACTTCAAGGATATCATAACCTTACAATTAGGTTGAAGGTTCCACATACATGACCTTGTTAGCAATGTTCAAGGTCACATGTCAATAACACATACAATACTAAGATGCTTTAGCATTTTAGGTCAAGAATTAATTTTCTCAATGTACATGTATCAATTAAGGGACACATGACTACCAAGACAAGACACATACATACGTAAAATACTATATAACTCTAGATGAACATAGACATAACAAACATCATCTATAGTTCAATCAATCATCAACTACAATATCATCAATACAATCATCAAAACACTGATATAACGAATAAGAAAGAATCATGCATCAACCCGAACACTTAACACATAAGTACATATTCATAGTCTAACATGATTACCTAATATCAATAGAAGAACACATATTTTCATATTAAACACAATTAGATAGACATGATCGTACTTGAAATAAATCGACTACACAATCCATCATAATACATCATGTAATTTTGATGTAATACCTCTAAATGACCTAGGTGAAACTAGATACTATCATGTTTTTAATTAGGGTCTAAGGTCCTAAAATTTTTATAATGTTTCATTGAGGGAGTGTTTAAAGTATTAGTTTTATTTGAAATTACACGTCAAGGGATGGCCAAGACATTCAACAACTAGTCACCTATGTACCTCATGTGTGTTTAATGCGTGTATGAGTTTGGTTTGATAATATGAGGTCATTATGTGAGTTATTATAGTGTTTATAATCAGTCTATAAGGTTTCATGAAGTTTGGAGGCGAAACATTAAAGAACGTCCATGACGTTCGACGGGTTTATTTTTAAACGACCTTGTATGTCCTGGCATGTTTCATCATGTTTTATGTGGTCGTTTCCAATGAAATTGATGTGAAAAGTCCTAAACTCGTATAATATCAAATTTGGCCCAAAAACATCCTGCAAAAAATCTCCAAGGACAAACCAATGGTCCTTGAGGAAGGACCTATTTTTGAGCCAAAGGCTATGAAGACCAACCCTAATCAATAGGCAATAGGCTGGTCGATGCCTCGTAATTGGTGGCCATTAGTCAAAACATAGACTAGGGAGATTAATCTCCCAATGTCCAGTCTCTGAAACAAACGACGGTCAGCCAAGATGGTCCATATGTGCCCAAAATTTCCGTCGATGGCCAATCGTTAGTGATGTTTGAAACTTCGCAGTTTAGTGTTAGGTTGCAATGATTAATTGGTAATTTAAACCTAAATCCAAATAAGATTTTGGGAGGTTACTTAGTGATATTTTAAGTGGGTTTATAGGTCCTAAATACCTAGTTTAATTCATTCTTCCAAATCAAAACCCCATAATGTCTAAGAAATTCTTTAGGACTCCATTGAAGCCAAAACTCAAGGATAAGCTTGGATTAATGACTTGAGTGGTGATTCATTATTAAGTTTGTGTATTCAAATCATTGAGGTATGTTTTTTATTATCCTTTAAACTTTATTCATTAATTATCCAAATATTCAAAGACATTTCTATGTTTACAAAAGATGAACTTTACAATTTTATTATCTATCCATGGGTTATTGAAATTAAGGTTTGCAATCATTATACATTGAATATATTTTTGTTAATTAGATGATTTAAACATATATATCCTATGAACTTATGTAATTCACGAACCCTAGTTTTGGACTACTTTATGGGTTAATTGATATTGTATTAATGCTTATAAATTCTAGTGTAGTTTTCTATGGTATATTGAATGATTTAATAATTGTATCCAATTGATGTCTAGTTTGTCTTATATTGAAAAATAGATATTTAATTGACCTAGTTTCCCCGATTATTATGATTTTTGTACTGAATTGAAGATCATGGTCATGGTTAAGGTCTTTTTTGTATTGAACCGGATAATTTAGTAATGTATTGATGTGGTGAGAATGGATTGGTGGTACTATGACCTATATCTCCTTATTTTATGTAATGTATATCTTGATCTATGTTGTTATAGGTATGGTCGACTTATGGTGGTAGTGCTATGTGTTATAATTGTGAATAATGTGTCCTCGTCGGAGTTACTTAAAGTATTATGATGATCATGGACTTGTTGGCAACTACTTGACATACTATGATGATTTTTGTAATTGATTATTTGATATATAATCATATTCATGTAATTGTAATTAACTGAATGTATATGTTCTTCTATTGATGTTTCCAGATAATAATGTTAGACTATGAGTATGTCCTTATGTTTTTATTCTTATAGTTGATGCATGATTCTTTCTATTTCACTTTATGAGTCTATGATGTTTATATTGATGATTTGATAATAGTTTATAGCTAATTTTAGATGATAATGGTTATTCCTATGTGCGTCTAGAATGATATGAAATATGTGCTAAAGCAATGTATTGGTGTGTCTTGTGGGGTAGACTTCTATTCCTTACTTGATAGATGTATGAATTTGAATAAGAGATGTCTTAAATTATGATGCCAAATCCTATTAGTGTTGTATGCATGAATTATATGTGACATTAAATGTTTCTAGAAGGTCCTTTATATAGAGTCTTCAACCTAGTGGTTAGGTTACGATCCTTGAAGTCGAAAGTCATAAATCCTTCTTGAATTAATGGTTGACATAAAGTTAGTTGGCTGGAACGGAATAAAATCATTCTTAGGAATGTCATTAAGCTATTTTCTTCCCCACTGAAAGCCATCCCTAGGAGACCTCTTTGGTAGGGTGAATGTGTTTAGGTTATGAACTAGATATGGAACCTCTTCATGTGAATTACTCTATGATAACAAAGGCTAGCACTAAGTGAGTATGCTAAGGAAAGTAACTCTAATAAATATTAAGGCTAGAGGGAAAAGAAACACTCCATATGACTTAACCATTTGCCTACATGGGATGTGTTGAAGTTCTACCATTTGCAAGAAGAACACCCTCCATCGTAGTAGGATACACCTCCAGATTCAATGCTTTGCTACCACGATCCGTATCGGTTATATCCTATTCTCATGATATGGGATACCTACTAGTATTGAAGAAGTTTTATGAAGTTTAGGAGGTGCTATGGGATGCTATTAGACATTGCATAATAATCTTTGAAGAAGTTAGTGAAAGTCCCTAGGCCTTCTCGAAGACAATTACTTGAATGTTTTTATGTGATGGATGTATCTTAAATAAAATAGTTAATTTAATGACTTAAGATGGGATGAATGTTCATTGAATAAGTACTTATCTAGTGTAGTTAAGGGTTGTCTAGTTAAGGTGTGAAGGGTACATAAGAATGGTAAATTCATATCTTACCTAAATAAGTCTTAAGAATGAATCTAGTTAGGAAAGTTGAATGATTATTTAGACATGATCCAAACTTAGGTAGTGTTAAGGGTCATTTAAGTAACCTTAAAGATGTCAAGTATTGTCACATCCTGATAACACACCGTAGAAGATATTTCACTCTCAGAGTGCAACCAGTGTACCTTATCTCTCAGAGGTCTTTTACAATCCCTGTCGCATCGTTCATCACACACACACACACACACACACACACACACACACATATATATATATATAATTAAAACTTTTTATAAACATTCTATAAGTCTTTAAAAACTGTTTCATATAAAACTCATAAGAAATACTAAGTGTCATTGTATAATCTCTTAGACACCAGAGTATGTGGCAAACGACCCATACACAATAGAAATGTAATACTACAATTTCTTTTAGAATACTTCAAAAGAGAAATAAAAAACATCTATGCCCTCGAGTTAAATAACGACATACTTCAACTATATTGAACAATCTTCTAATCCAGGCTTAACTCTCCAAAACAACTTCACCTATGAATAACTTTAGAGATAGAGTAAAAAAATTTAATTAGTACAACACATTTACTAAATATGACATACCGCATCGAATCATGAAAATGGACCTCTATTAAAAATATTCATCCTTTTGATTTAAATATCTTAATACAATTATAAGAACAACATTTAACCATTCTAGAAACAAATAAGGAATCACTTAGCCAATTCATCACAATTTTAAGGAAACTTTAGATGAATTACTTCACTGCATAATTAACTTCTTTATTATTAGAGTGAAGTGTCTAAACTTCACTTTAGACACCTTCTAGCATGTAATCCGCTCACTAAAATATATCGTAAGACTAATTTAAGAAAGACAAAGAGATACCGCCCATAAAACCTCTCTGGGCACACCTAAATTATCCCTAATACCACCTGTAATGAGATCAACACACATTTACAGTACACCAAACATAGTAACATGAGATTCATCTACCAAAGGTGATTCTAAGTCTTACTTAAATAAGTTGTGAAGCAACCTCACATACAATCCCTTACACACACACTTAAGAAATCTTATAGACTACCTAAGATAGAATCATTTTCACTTAATACATCAACATATCTTACTGATGGAAATCGAGAAATAAGTCCATGATTGTCCACTTGAAGATTACCTAAATAATCCTTAAGACTACAGAAGTCTTAGAACATGAGCACGCAATCAAATATTTTCTAACTAGAGTCATTCTTAAGACTTATCTAGGTAAGATACGAAGTGACCACTCTTACATTCCCTTCACACCTTAACTAGACAACCCTTAACTACTCTAGATATGTACTAATTCATTTAACATGCTTTCTTGACTTAAGTTTTGACATCCATTATTTCATTTAAGACTCATTTATCACATAAGTACATTCAGGTAATGGTCTTGGACAATACCTAGGGACTCTAACTAACACCTTCAAAGCTTATTATGCAATGTCTAGATAGAGTCTCATACCACAACCTAAACTTCCTAGAACTTTTCTAATTCTAGAAGATATCCTACATGATGAGAATAAGCAATAACTTACATAGACAATAATACATAGACATGGAATCCGGAGTTCTAATCTACTCCGATTAGGGTGTTCTAGTTTCCAAGGGTAGAACTAAGACACATCCCTTGTAGGCACAATATGAAGGGATATTAAGGTCTTTTATGTACTCTAGTCTTGTTCTCAAGTAGAGCTACATTGTACTCTAGTCTCTTTCTCAAGTATAGACACTTCCCATGACATAATTACTCGGTGCTAGCCTTAGTTGTCATAAAGTAATTCACATTAAAGGTTCATACAAAGGGGTTCCATATCTAGTTCATAAACTAACACATTCACCCTACCATAGAGGTCCACTAGGTCTACCTTACAATGGCGACTAAAATATATGTCATCCTGACTTTCCTAAGGATTATATGATTTCATTCCATCCAACCAACCCTAATTCCATGATTCATTGAATGAAGGATACCATTACGGCTCTCGACTCCATGTTCAACGTTAACCTTACCACTAGGTTTAAGGTTCCACGTACATGACATTCTTAACATCATTTAAGGTCTCACATATAAATAATTCATACATTACAAGGGTACCCTAAGTCTACCTAGTCAAGACATATCATATCCACATATCATTCATGCATGTATAGAGTAAGGGACACAAGTCTACCAAAACAAGACACGACATATATTAATTTATTACATATAGCATATTATTCTTTGATTCATTTAGAAATGACCCTTATCATCTTTATATGATCCTGTACATTACAATATCTTCGTTAATATAACCATGATAGACTCATATATTCAATTTAGGATTAATCATGCATCAATTTTATGACTACACACATAAGACATAGTCATAGTCTAACATGATCACCTATCAACAATAGAAGTACTCATACTTTCACTTATCACATGTAGATATATATGCTCATAATTCAAATAAATCAAGTAAACAAGTCATCATAAAACATCAAGTAGTGCTGTCAAGACCATGATCATCAAAATACATAAAGTAACACCTTCAAGGCTACATCATTCAAAAGTAAAGTGCGTAGCACTGCTACCATAAGTGGACAGTACATATAATAGCACAATTAATGTATAATTACCATAAAATAATGATAATTAGAGAATCGCAACGCAAATCCATTCTATCCACTTCAATCGATGTATAAATCATCCAATTCAAAACTATAAGGCCCTTACCCATGGCCATAAACATTAATTCAATATTTAAAAAATGGTATTGAATTAAAATAGATAAATTAAATTTAGATTTATAAATATAATAAAAATTATATATCAATTAAATAAAATTATTACATCAATCAATAGACCATAGAAAACTACACTAGAATTCTTAAGCATTAAGTCAATATCACTTAATCCGTAAAATAGCAAAAAACTAGGGTTCATCAATTAAATGGGTTCACAAATTAATTGAGTTAAAATAATATAATTAATAATAATTCAATAAATATTCAATTCTTTAAAGCCTTTAATGAATGAATCCATGGACAAATCATTAAATTGGACAAGATCATATTTGAAAACATTAGAGAACTCTTTGAATTTTAAGCTCCTTGATTAATAGAGTTTCAAGGATCCAACACCATACATTAGTGATGTTAATACACAAATTTGATGAAGAATCGCCACAAAAATCTTTAATTCAAGATCTTCCTTGAGTTTTGGCTCCAATGGAATTCTAGAGATTTTCTAAAGGATTTTTGGTTTGATTTTGAAGAATGAATTCTTCTAAGTTTTAAAGCCTTATAAAAAAGATTAAAATAAAAAAAGTACCGTATAGGAACCTACAAAAATACTATTTGTAAGTGGGGTGAATTGAACAATTCACCCCTATATATTATAGTGAATTGCGCACAAGAGACAGCCTCACAGACGGATGGCCACCAAGGGATCGTTTCCAAACCAACGGACCGTTTTGTTGGTCCATGGTTTGGAACTAAGGCTGGTCATTTGCTTGGAATCCTCCCATGCCTATGTTTTGACTCATGACACCCATTGACGGTGCATCGACTGGCGCACGAGCCATCTATTACCTCTGTCATTTTTGCCTGTCTTGGCTTCAAGTAAAGGGTCCTTCCTCAAGGACCATTGGGTTGTCATTGGGGTTTTTTGTTCAAAAAATTCCATACAGAATAGGTTTTTATAAAATTTTAAGACCTTCCACATCAATTTCATCCAAAACTAATAGGTAAAATTCGATGAAATATATGAATAGACACAACGTAACTTCAAGGCAAACCTTTCAAATGTTATGGACGTTCATAGACGTTTGACCTTCAAACTTAAATAATCTTGAATAACTTCCAATAAAAGCTATAATATCTCATATAATAACCTAATTAACACATTACCGACACATATAGGCAAATAACCACACATGAGGCATGTAGGTGACTTAGTCGTCGAACGTCTTGTTCATTCCTTAACATTTCACATCCAAATTATCTAAAAATCTAAACAATACCTGAATAAATAATTATAAAACTTTTAGGACCTTAGACCCTTATGAAAAAAAATTTAGGCTCTTGCTTCACCTAGGTCAATTTCGAGTTATTACAAGTGTGGACATTATATTCTTGAATTACATAGTAATTCTATTGATACCCTTTGAAAGAAGAATGTAATATTATATGTATGTTGTTTTATACGGTGATAATTATATTTACCTATGTAATCTAAAGTACCTCATATGTGTGTATGAAGGGATTTAATTGGTTGACAGTTCACAATTAACTCAAGTGAACCTTAAAATTATCTTTGGTAGAAGTTTGTTACATGTTTGGTGCATTCTAACTATATGCTTCTAATTATAGGAGGTCTTAAGGATCATTTAAGTGTGCTTAGAGAAGGTGCATGGTAGGTCTCTCTTTGTCTTACTTATGTGAGTCTTAGGATCGCTTTTAGTGGGAAAATTACATGCTAAAAAGTCTCCACTGTAATGTTGAGAAATTTCACTTTAACAGTTATGGAATTTAATGTAACAATCAATTACCTTAATGTTATGTTTTTCTAGAAACGTAATAAATTTCTAAAGTGTTATTTTATGTGTTTATAAGGTGTTAAGTGTTCTTATTGTGGTTAGGCTTTGATATTTTTTCAAAAAGAGCATTTTCCCAATAGATGTCCGTTTCCATTATTTTATGCATTATGCAATACTAATTAGTACATGTTTGTAATGATTTCATGCTTTTATCTATCTCTAAAGTGATTCATAGGTGAAAGTTCTTTTGACAGCTTTGCTAGGAACATACGATCTTTCAAGCAAGTTGAAGTATGTCCTCATTTGACTCAAGGGCATATACGTCTTTGATTTCTTTTATTGATGTATTTTAATAGATTTACTAGTTATGTATTTCTACTGTATGGGTTTTTTCCCTAAGTGTATTTTGTGTCTAAGATTTTATAAAATGAGACGTAGGATTTCCTATTGTTTTTTGTATTAAAGAGTATTTAAAAGATCATTCAAATGTTGTCAAAAGTTTTAATTCCGCACTACTTTTCTCATGTATACATGGGATGAACAATAAAGAAGGGCTTGTAAAATACATTCGATAGGTCAAGTACGTCGTGTCACACTCTGAAAGTTACCTACCTTCTAGGGTGTGCTCCAATGATGTAACAAATGTGGGTATTAGAGCCTAGGTAATCAAACTTGTATTTCGAATAAAATAGTTCTCTACCTTTAGGGTGTGCTACAAGGATGTGACAAATGTGGTATTAGAGCCTAGGTAATGAAAGTGGTCATTGGAATCAAATAGTTTCATCAAGTCACGTCTATTAGAGTCTTGACCATCGGTGTGAGTCGGGACACATCTATGGGCGAGAGGCTATAAGAAAATAGAGTTTCCTTATTTTCTAGTGCTATGATGTGCCTTTGAGTAAAAGTTATGAGTACTCTTTTCTTATAGTTTTCCTTGTTTTAATAGGAGATGACTACTACAAGGTTAGAAGAAAGGGAAAATGAGGACATTCCTCCTAAAGTTGAGAAAGTTAAGAAAATTCCTTAATGTGCTAAAGATGTTCAAGTCCCTTTTGTGCGTGGAGGTAATGATGGTCCACTGGTTTCCCCGAAAATGATTAATGGGGAGATGTAACGACCTGCTTAGTCGTTTTGAGCAGCAGACTTTATTTCTGGAAAAACAGGCTGAGGGGACGGACCCCACGACGGACCGTCGAAGGGTCTCGTTTCAAAACTCTTAGAAAATCTGAAATTGGGTAGTGAAAGTCGACTCTCCGAACTTCGTGACGGAATGGCAGGACGGACCGTCACAGGCGTGATGGACCGTCACAGAGTCTTCATTGGAAATCTAGTCACTGAACCTTGCGACGACCTGCAGGACGGACCGTCGCAGGCACGACGGGCAGTCGCAGGTTGCGTAATCCCAGTCTGGGTCGGATTTCTTGATACGTTTTAAGGGACGTTTTTGACTATTCCTGCTTTAATTATAAAGTTAGTGGGTTAATGTTAATAAGTCTAATTACTTGGGGGTTAAAAGAGGTATCCTTAAGTTAATTAGTGTTTTATTATTGCCATCTTTTATCCTTAATAATATACTAATTAGGATAAAAGAAAGAGGGTTTGAATAAAGAAAATAGAAAGAACAAAGAGACGGAAGGAGAAACGATAGAGAGAGGATCGAACAAGAGGAAAAACACAAAGCTTGGGAAATTGCTTGCTTGATCACAAATTTTCGGTGGAGGTAGGTTATGGTTTCTCTTACGATATTCGTAGTAAACTCTTAATAGCGAATGATATGTATTGATAATATTGTAAACCCTTCTATGTGCTTAATTGTATGCTTGCATGAATGTAATTATATAATTGTGATTATATAAGCATGATGAAGTTATTGAATCCCAAATCTTGTAAAACCCTAATCTCTTTGTTAATGATGAGGCCTTGGTAAAAAAGAAGGCGTGATGAACTAAAATAATGAGATTGATGATGCCTTGGTATGAAAGAAGGCTTGATGAATTGATAGAAGGAGATTTAGGGGATCGGGTGTCACGAACCGACACGTAAACTTAGGGGATCGAGTGTCACGAGCCGACACGTAGATTTAGGGGATCGGGTGTCACGAACTGACACGTAGATTTAGGGGATCGGGTGTCATGAACCGACACGTAGATTTAGGGTATCGGGTGTCACGAACCAACACGTAGATTTAGGGGATCGGGTGTCACGAACCGACACGTAGATTTAGGGGATCAGAGTGTCATGTACCGACACAAGAGGATTAACGAATATGAGGGAGCGGAGTGTCACGTACCGACACAAGAGAAATAAAGATAATGAATCTTGAAAGATGTTAATATACTCAATCGAATGAACATAATTCCCAAATGAGTATGGTATTGAGGCTTGAGTCCTCATGTGTGAACTTGACGGTAATTGTTAATGATATAGTACTTGCTGTTGCTACATGTTGAGTATCATAGTTGATTTTATGATATTACTTGGTACACATTGATTTCTATTTTGAGTTGGCCGATGATATCTACTCAGTACCTGTGTTTTGTACTGACCCCTACTTTTATGTTTTCTTCTTGTTTATTTGTGGAGTGCAGCAAACGTGCCGTCATCTTCGACTCAACAGTAACTCTAGCCAGTCTTCATTACTCTGGATATCAGGGTGAGCTAATGCTTCTAGCTTGGACTGGATCTTCCTCTTCATGTCTTGATGCCTTGAAGTTCCGGCATGGACTAGCTCTTTATGTATTTTAACTTCTTAGATACTCTTAGATTAGTAATTTGAAGTAGATGTTCTTGTGATGATGACTTCTAGATTTTGGGGATAGTAATAGTTATTGATTTTATTAATGAGCTTAAGTCTTCCGCATTACTTTCAGTTGATATTATATTGAAATGTTAAGGTTTAGATTTGTTGGTTCGCTCACATAGGAGGGCAAGTGTGGGTGCCAGTCGCGGCCCGGTTTTGGGTCGTGACAAACTTGGTATCAGAGCATTAGGTTCGTTGGTCTCATCACATAAGAACGATGCTAGTAGAGTCTTAAGGAACGGTAGGGGGACGCCTTTACTTTTCTTTGAGAGGCTATAAGACGTTAGGAAAATCCTATTCTTTCATTCTTTCTTTCGTGCTATTACTTGGGTCCAATTGGTATCTAGGTGATACAAATTGGTATCTGCCCATCTTCTCTCTATTTCGCAGATGGTTAGAACTAGAGCAACAACCGCGCCAACATCAACATCAGCAAGACAAGATGCATCTGAGCCTGCCACTGAGACTGTAGCTCGAAGAGGAGCAGTGGCAAGAGGCCGCGGTAGAGGTCGTGGGAGGACGTCCTCTAGAGGAAGGGGACAAACACCTAGCCCATCTGATACTAGGGCGGTGACTCCTCCACCGACTGAAGAAGTAGTAAGAGAAGGGAGGATGGGGAAAATGAACAAGTGCAGAACGAGGAATTGCCACCCCAACCAACCGTAGAGATGATCAATCAGGTTCACGCTTATCTTAATGGGTTGTCTGATTAGGGTCAGGCCCCTCCAGTGTTTTCTGCACCAACACCTCTGGTGTCAGAGGTACAACATGTAGCCACTATGGCTCCTCGTATGGATGCCTCATTGGACATAGACACATTTTCACGTCTGACTACTAGGCCTATAATGACAAATGATCAGCATGAACTTTTCAGTAAGTTCTTGAAATTGAAACCTCCAGTCTTCAAGGGTGCTGAATCTGAGGATGCTTACGATTTTCTGGTTGACTATCATGAGCTACTACACAAGATGGGTATAGTAGAACGGTTTGGTGTTGATTTCGTGAGTTATCAGTTTCAAGGGAACGCCAAAATGTGGTGGCGGTCACATGTTGAGTGTCAACCAACGGAGGCACCACCTATGACTTGGGCCTCATTCTCTAGCTTGTTTATGGAGAAGTATATCCCCCGGACATTGAGGGATAGGAAAAAGGATGAGTTCTTGAGCCTAGAGCAAGGTAGGATGTCGGTCAATGCATATGAGGCTATGTTTCGTGCACTATCCAGATATGCCACTCAACTTTATTTCAGTCCACAAGAGCGGATTCGTCGTTTTGTTAAGGGGTTGAGGTCAGAGTTGCAGATTTCAGCCTTACAGGTAGCGGCTACGGCAAAATCCTTCCAAGAAGTGGTAGATTTCTTGGTAGAGGTGGAAGGAGTGAAGCCAGATAAATTCACCATGGCATCGACATCAAAGAGGTTTCGAAAGGGAGGTGATTTTAATGGTTCTTACTATAGAGGACAGGGTTCCGGAGGTTACTCAGTTCGACCCATTCAGTCTTCACTACAGACTGTAGTTGGGGGTCCACCTCAGACCGGTCAACACTTCTCTGAGAGACGTATGCTTGACTCCAGAGAGTGTTATGGATGTGGGGAGACTGGACATATTAGGAGGAATTGTCCAAAACAGAGTTATAGATCCCCAATGGCTAGAGGTAGAGGTGGTCATTATAGAGGCCGTTATTCTGGAAGACGTGGTGGTCGAGGTAATGGTGGTAACCAAAATGGCCGAGGTGATGGGCAAACTGGAGCCACTACATCAGAACATGGTAGGGCCAATGGACAGACAAACGATAGGGCCCATTGTTACGCTTTCCCTGGGCGGTCTGAAGCGGAGGCATCTGATGTTGTCATGACAGGTAATCTTCTAGTTTGTGATTGCATGGCTTCTGTATTGTTTGATCCTGGATCCACATTTTCTTATGTATCTTCCTCATTTGCTAATGGTATAAATGTACATTGTGAATTACTTGATATGCCTATTCGTGTTTCTACTGTTGTGGGTGAGTCTGTGGTAGTTGAAAACGTATATAGGTCTTGTTCGGTGAACTTTGTGGGGACCAACACTTATGTAGATTTGGTTATCTTAGAAATGGATGATTTTGATGTAATTCTGGGTATGACTTGGCTTTCTGCGCAATTTGCGATTTTGGATTGTAATGCTAAAATGGTGACGTTAGCCAAGCCTGGGACAGACCCGTTAGTGTGGGAGGGTGACTACGCTTCCAATCTGGTGTGTATCATCTCCTTTCTTCGTTCTAGGAAATGGTTAGTAAAGGGTGTTTAACTTTCTTGGCACATCTCAAGGATGACACTACCCAAGTACCTTCGATTGAGTCGGTTTCGGTGGTCCTTGAGTTTCTGGATGTGTTCTCTACAGATCTTCCTGGTATGCCACCAGATAGGGATATTGACTTCTGTATTGATCTTGAACCGGGTACTCGCCCCATTTCTATACCCCCTTATAGAATGGCTCCCGTGTAGTTAAGAGAGTTAAAAGCCCAACTTCAAGAGTTGTTGAGCAAAGGCTTCATTAGACCAAGTGCATCTCCTTGGGGTGCTCCGGTTTTGTTTGTAAAAATGAAGGATGGGAGTTCTCGGATGTGCATAGACTACCTTTAGTTGAACAAGGTAACCATAAAGAACAAGTATCCTCTTCCTCGCATTGATGACTTGTTCGATCAGTTACAAGGTGCTTGTGTCTTCTCTAAGATTGACTTGAGACCCGGCTATCATCAATTGAAAATACGGGCAACGGATGTGCCAAAGAACGCTTTTAGAACCAGGTATGGGCATTACGAATTTCTAGTGATGTCTTTTGGTCTTACGAATGCCCCTGCTACGTTCATGAGTTTGATGAACGGGATTTTTATGCCATATTTGGATCTCTTTGTGATCGTATTTATTGATGACATACTGATATACTCTAAAAGTAAGGAGGAACATGAGGAGCATTTGAGAATGGTATTGGAAAAGTTGAGGGAGAAAGAGCTTTATGACAAGTTCTCTAAGTGTGAGTTTTGGATAGATGTAGTATCCTTATTGGGGGACGTGGTCTCTAAGGATGGAGTGATGGTGGATCCTTCTAAGATTGAGACAGTGAAGAATTGGGTAAGACCTACTAATGTGTCAGAAATAAGGAGCTTTGTTCGGTTAGCTAGCTACTACCGCCGATTTGTCAAGGGATTATCTTCTATTGCCTCCCAACTGACGAACTTGACTAAGCAAAATGATCCATTTGTATGGTCGGATGAGTGTGAGGAAAGTTTTCAGAAACTCAAGACTCTGTTGACTACTGCACCAATTCTCACCTTGCCAGTGGAAGGTAAGAATTTCATTGTCTATTGTGATGCATCCTATTCGGGTTTGGGTGCAGTTCTAATGCAAAAGAAGAATGTGATTGCTTAAGCTTCAAGACAATTAAAAGTGCATGAACGTAACTATCCAACTCATGATTTGGAATTTGCCGAGTTAGTGTTTTTATTAAAGCAATGGAGACACTATTTATATGGGGTTAAGTGTGAGGTCTATACGGATCATCGTAGCTTACAGTATGTCTTTACTCAGAAAGATTTGAACTTGAGACAGAGGAGATGGATGGAACTACTGAAGGACTACGACATCACTATTTTGTATCATCCGGTGAAGGCGAATGTTGTAGCGGATGCTTTAAGTAGAAACGCGGGAAGTATGGGAAGTCTAGCTCACTTGCAAGCTTCTAGACGCCCATTGGCTAGAGAAGTTTAGATTCTGGCTAACGACCTTATGAGATTAGAAGTAAATGAGAAGGGAGGATTTTTTGCTTGTATGGAGGCAAGATCTTCCTTCCTTAACAAGATTAAGGGAAAGCAGTTAAATGATGAAAAATTGATCCGGATCCGAGATAAAGTGTTGCAAGGAGAGGCTAAAGAAGCGACAATCAATGAGGAAGGTGTTTTGAGGATTAAGGGAAGGGTATGTGTACCCCGCGTCGATGATTTAATCAACACTATTCTGACAGAGGCTCATAGTTCAACGTATTCGATACATCCGGGTGCAACCAAGATGTACCGTGACCTAAAGCAACACTTTTGGTGGAGTAGAATGAAGCGTGATATTGTGGATTTTATTACCAAATGTCCAAACTGTCAACACGTAAAGTATGAACACTAAAGGCCCGGAGGAACACTTCAGAGAATGCCCATTCCTGAATTGAAGTGGGAAAGGATTGCAATGGATTTCGTGGTTGGTCTTTCAAGGACATTGGGAAAGTTTGATTCTATTTGGGTAATTGTTGATAGGTTAACTAAGTCTGCTCACTTCATTCCGGTCAAGGTGACATACAATGCAGAGAAGTTAGCCACACTTTACATCTCGGAAGTGGTGCGATTTCATGGGGTTCCACTCTCCATTATATCAGATAGAGGTACGCAGTTTACTTCTATGTTTTGGAAAACATTGCATGCGGAATTTGTTACTAGGTTGGACCTTAGTATTGCGTTCCATCCTCAGACCGATGGTCAGTCTGAGCGAACGATTCAAGTGTTGGAGGATATGCTTCATGCATGTGTGATAGAATTTGGTGGTCAGTGGGATAGCTTCTTACCGTTAGCAGAATTCTCCTACAACAATAGCTATCACTTAAGCATTGATATGGCCCCATTTGAGGCACTATATGGGAGAAAATGTAGGTCTTCCATTGGGTGGTTTGATGCATTTGAAGTTAGACCTTGGGGTACTGACCTTCTGAGGGAATCGTTAGATAAAGTGAAATCTATTAAAGAAAAGCTTCTAGCGGCGCAAAGTAGACAAAATGAGTATGCAGATCGGAAGGATAGAAACTTGGAGTTAATGGAGGGTGAACAAGTCTTGTTGAAGGTTTCGCCAATGAAAGGGTTAATGCAGTTTGGTAAGCGAGGTAAACTTAGCCCAAGGTATATTGGTCCATTTGAAGTACTTAAGCGAGTAGGGGAAGTGGCTTGTGAGTTAGCCTTGCCTCCAGGGCTGTCCGGAGTGCATCCGGTATTCCATGTGTCGATGTTGAAAAGATACCATGGGGATGGAAACTACATTATCCGTTGGGATTCAGTTTTGCTTAATGAGAACTTGTCTTATGAAGAGGAACCTGTTACCATTCTAGATAGAGAAATTCGCAAGTTGATATCAAGGGAGATTGCATCCATCAAAGTTTAATGGAAGAATCGACCCGTTGAAGAAGCCACTTGGGAGAAGGAGGCGGATATGCGAGAAAGATACCCACATCTGTTTACAGATTCAGGTACTCCTTTTCGCCCTTGTTTTCCTTCTTGTGATCATTCGGGGACGAACGATGGGTAAATTGGTATCTATTGTGACGACCTGTTTAGTCGTTTTGAGCAGCAGACTTTATTTCTAGAAAAACAGGATGAGGCGACGGACCCCACGACGGACCATCATGGGCACGATGGACCGTCGCAGGCTCTCGTTTCAAAACACTTAGAAAATCTGAAATTGGGTACTGAAAGTCGACTCTCTGAACTTCGTGACGGAATGGCAGGACAGACCGTCACAGGCGTGACGGACCGTCACAGAGTCTCCAGCGGAAATCCAGTGTCTGCACATTGCGATGACCTGCAGGACGGACCGTCGCAGGCACGACGGGCCGTCGAAGGCACGACGGGCCGTCGCAGGTTGCGTAATCCCAGTCTGGGTCAGATTTCTTGATACGTTTTAAAGGACATTTTTGACTATTCCTGCTTTAATTATAAAGTTAGTGGGTTAATGTTAATAAGTCTAATTACTTAGGGGTTAAAAGAGGTAACCTTAAGTTAATTAGTGGGTTATTATTGCCATCTTATATACCTAATTATATACTAATTAGGGTAAAAGAAAGAGGGTTTGAATAAAGAAAATAGAAAGAACAAAGAGAAGGAAGGAGAAACGATAGAGAGAGGATCAAACGAGAGGAACAACACAAAGCTTGGGAAATTGCTTGCTTGATCACGAATCTTCGGTGGAGGTAGGTTATGGTTTCTCTTACAATATTCGTAGTAAACTCTTAATAGTGAATGATATGTATTGATAATATTGTAAACCCTGCTATGTGCTTAATTGTATGCTTGCATGAATGTAATTATATAATTGTGATTATATAAGCATGATGAAGTTATTGAATCCCAAATCTTGTAAAACCCTAATCTCTTTGTTAATGATGAGGCCTTGGTATAAAAGAAGGCGTGATGAACTAAAATAATGAGATTGATGATGCCTTGGTAAGAAAGAAGGCTTGATGAATTGATAGAAGGAGATTTAGGGGATCGGGTGTCACGAACCGACACGTAGATTTAGGGGATTGGGTGTCACGCACTGACACGTAGATTTAGGGGATTGGGTGTCACAAACCGACACGTAGATTTAGGGGATCGGGTGTCACGAACCGACACGTAGATTTAGGGGATCGGGTGTCACGAACCGACACGTAGATTTTGGGGATCGGAGTGTCACGTACTGACACAAGAGGATTAATGAATATGAGGGAGCGGAGTGTCACGTACCGACACAAGAAAAATAAAGATAATGAATCTTGAAAGATGTTAATATACGCAATCGAATGAATATAATTCCCAAATGAGTATAGTATTGAGGCTTGAGTCCTCGTGTGTGAACTTGACGGTAATTATTAATGATATAGTACTTGCTGTTGCTACAGGTTGAGTATCATAGTTGATTTTATGATATTACTTGGTATACATTGATTTCTATTTTGAGTTGGCCGATGATATCTACTCAGTACCCGTGTTTTGTACTGACCCCTACTTCTATGTTTTCTTCTTGTTTATTTGTGGAGTGCAGCAAACGTGCCGTCATCTTCGACTCAACAGTAACTCTAGCCATCTTCATTACTCCAGATATCAGAGTGAGCTAATGCTTCTAGCTTGGACTGGATCTTCCTCTTCATGTCTTGATGCCTTGAAGTTCCGGCATGGACGAGCTTTTTATGTATTTTAGCTTCATAGATACTCTTAGATTAGTAATTTGAAGTAGATGTTCTTGTGATGATGACTTTCAGATTTTGGGGATAATAATAGTTATTGATTTTATTAATGAGTTTAAGTCTTTCGCATTACTTTCTGTTTATATTATATTGAAATGTAAAGGTTTAGATTTGGTTGTTCGCTCACATAGGAGTGTAAGTGTGGGTGCCAGTCGCGGCCAGGTTTTGGGTCGTGACAGGAGATTAGAGAGGTTCTACTTAGTTTAGCCCAGGATTTTACTGCTCATTTGAATATGGATATTGAGGCTAGAAGGAATCTTGTGGAGAGCTCTATGACATCTAGATTGAGTAATTCTGTCAGGATAAATCCTCCAATCTTTCTTGACTCTGAGGTGGGAGAAGATCACCAAGAGTTTATAGATGGTGTGTACAAGGTGTTTAGTGCCATGGGGGTTAATATTATGGAGAAGGCGGAGTGAGCTTCGTATAAATTGAGGTAGGTTGCTCAAGATTGGTACACTCAATAGAATGTTAATCGGACAATTGAGTTTGATCCTATATAGTGGGATGAATTTATAGAAGCTTTTCTAGGAAAGTACATTCCCCGTGAGATGAGGGAGGTGAAGGTAGAGGAGTTTATCATCTAAAGTCAGGCAATTTGAGTTTTGAGGAGTACTTTTTGAAGTTATCTATGTTGTCTATATATGCCCCATCCTTAGTGTCTAATCCTAGGGATGAGACGAGTAGGTTTCTGACTTGGGTCGCCGACATAGTGAGAGAAGAATGTTGTACAACCATGCTCCCCGATGATGTGACCCTAGCTTGACTCATTGTGTATGCTGAATCTTTTAAGGATTCTAAACTTGTTAGGATTGCTTGAATGTTGAAGAGATTGGTCAAGTGATAAAAGTCAACCTAGTTACAAGATGAAGGTTGCAAATAAAGAAGAACATAGGTGTGCTAAGGAGAAATTTGAGAATAGAGGTGGTTCTCAAATTGGAAAGCCTAATGGGCTACTTGTGGGAATAGGCACCATGGTGAATTCCTATTGAGTACCAGGATGTGTTTTGGATGTTTTATAGATGAACACAAAGTGAGGGATTGTCTTACTAGATATTGTAAGAAAGTAGCTCCTAATGCCGAAAGATGATGCTCCAACAAAAAAGTGTTTCTATGCACTCCAAACTAGAGGATCAAAGCCACAAGAGGGTGATGATGATGAATATAAGTTCTTGTATTTCTTTAGTGTTACTATTTCCTTTTATGTAGGGGAGTATGGTTAATAGATTGGCTAGATGGTCACAGAACATGTTGAATGTACATGGTGTTTACGAGTATTATGCATTTTATAAAATAATTATTATGTAGTAAGATGTGTTTATACAGTTTTATATTTCATATTAGCATGTTTCTATCATCAATTTTTAAAAGTTACATTTTTGGAAATTTTAGCATAATTCACTATAAAGTTGTCAGTTTATGATAACATTTTGCAAAATTTTATTAAATAATTCTGTCGTTGAAAATTGTTTTAATATGGTTATAACTGATGTATATTAGATTTTTAATGAAATAAAATGTGTTTTTGCTATTTGAAATGAGGAATGTGAGTTTTATGTCATAATGAGTTGTAGAATTTCCTCTATTTTCTTTTTTGGTTGTGAGTCTCTTGATTATGTGAAATTGATGTTTCTTATTCATGTTTTATTGTATATTGTTTTTATGGTATGTTTTGTTATCTGCTAATTGAATCTCTATTATTGGAAGTGTTCCGAGATAGACAGGTTCCATTCGAAGACAAATGTTGTCCAAGTATGCAAGATGGTAATACCTCCTAAATGAATTAGGTGAAACTAGAGACTAACATTTTATCATGAGGTTCGAAGGTAGTGTAATGATTTTTAATATTGTATCGAGGAATTTTCTAATGTATTATGTGAACTGAAAGTTCAACATCAGGAAACGACCAAGACGTTCGACACTTAGTCACCTATGTCCCTCGTGTGTATTTTATGTGTTTATGAGTGTGTTATGAGATTATGAGGTCTTTTTGTGAGTTATTATTGTTTTTATGGGCAGTGTTCCAAGTTTCATGAAGTTTGGAGGTCAAATGTACTAGAACGTCCACGATGTTCGAAAGGGTTTGCCGTGAAACCACCTTGTGTGTCTACACATAGTTCATCGAGTTTTATGCGTTTGTTTATTATTAATTTAATGTGGGAGGTCCTAAACTTGTGTATGATCATATTCGGGTGAGAAACGTCCAGGAAAACATCCTCAAGGACAAACAAAGGGTCCTTGAGGAAGGAACTATGTTTGACCCAAAGGCTGTCAAGACCAGCCCCAATCGACTGAGGCAACTGATTGCCAGCACGATGGTCGACACCCCGTCATTGGTGGACGTTGGTCAAGAAATAGACTTGGGACCTTAAGCTCAGAGTGGATAGTATTTGAACCAAACAAGGGACAGCCGAGATGGTTCGTTTGTGGACATGTGGTCTATCGGTGGCCAATCTTTGGCGAGGCATGCAACTTCGCAGTTCTCTTTTAAGTTGCAAAGATGAATCAGTAACTTCACCCCAAGTACAAATAAGAGTTTGGAAGGTTACTTAGTTTTATTTTAGGTATTTTAAGTGGGTTAATATGTCCTAAATACCTAGATGAATTCATTCTACAAAATCAAAACCCAAAAATCTCGAAGAAATTCTCTAGAACTCCATTTAAGTCAATACTCAAGGAAGAGCATGGATTATAGTCTTTAGTGGTGATTCTTCCTCAATTTGGTGGACTAATATTATTTAGGTATGATTTTTGATACTCTAAACTCTTTTTATCAAGGAGCCAAAAATTCGAAGAGATTTCTATGTTTTCAAAAGATGAACTGGTCCAATTTTAGGATCAATCCATGGGTTCTTATATTAAATATTTTGAATCATTACATATTTGTTATATGGTTATTAATTATATTATTTTCACAAAAATAACATATTAACCCTGAAATTCGTGAACCCTAGTTTTTGAATAATTTACTATTAATTGTTATCGTATTAATATTTATGACTTCAAGTGTAGTTTTCTATAAGCTATTGAATAATGTAATAATTGTACTCAACAGATGTATAGGTTGTCTCATATTGATAAATTTATATTGAATTGACATAGGTTCACTGGGTATTGTGATTTTTGTATTGAATTTATTATCATGGTCATGGGTAAGGGCTTTTTGGTACTGAATTGGATGATTTTGCCATGGATTGAAGTGCTGAAAATGGATTCGTGTTATGTTGTCCTATTTAACTTTATTTTAAATAATGTAGTTCTTGAATTATATTATGATTTTTATGGTCCATTTATTACGGCGGTGCTATGTTTAATAATTGTGAATAATCTAGGCTCATCGATGTTACATTATGTATTATGATGATCATGACCTTGTTGGCAACTGCTTGATATACTAGGATTATTCGTGTAGATTATTATGTAAAGTATGATCATATTCATCTACTTGTCATTAAGTGAAAGTATGTGTTCTTCTATTGATGTTTGTATTTGATCATGTTAGGCTTTTACTATGTCCTTATGTGTGTAGTCTTATAGTTGATGCATGATACTTTCTATTTGACTATATTGGTCTATGATAGTTATATTGATGATATTATATTAATGCATAAGATGACTTATAGATGATAATATTCATTCATATGTGCTTCTAGAATGATATGAAATATGTGCTACATTGAAGTATTTGTGTGTCTTGTAGGGAACACTTGATACATGTATGAATGTGAATATGAGATGTGTTGACATAGAATGTTAAAGACTCTTAGTATTGTATGCATGAATTCCATGTGACCTTGAATATCGCTACGAAGGTCCTTTATATAGATTATTCAACTTAGTGGTAAGGTTATGATCCTTAAATCTGAAAGTCATAATGGTATCCTTATTGTATGAATGTTTGATTTAAGGTTAGTTAGCTAGAACGGCATGAAATTTTTTTTAGGAAAGTCTTAATCTATTCTCTTTACAATTAAAAGGTAGCCATAGGGGACCTCTTTAATAGGAGTAATCTGATTGAGTTTCTAAACTAGATATGGAACTTCTTCATGTGATCCTTAAAATGAATTAATCTATGAGAACAAAGGCTAGCGCTGAGTGAGTATGGTTTTGGAAGTAGCTCTAGGTAATAGTGATTCTAGAGGGAAATGGAACCCTTCATATTCCTAAACCATATGCATACATGGGACGTGTCTAATTCCTACCATTTGAAAATAGAACACCCTCTATTGGAGTAGGTTACAACTATGGCTTACCTACTAGTATTGGAAAAATTCTATGATGTTTAGGTGGTTGTATAGGGCACTATCCAGACATTTCACCATAGGCTTTGAAGTAGTTGGTGAGAGTCCGCAGGTATTCTCCAAGATCGTTTCTTAAATGTATTTATGTGATGAATGCCTTTTAAATTAATTAATGAATCTAATGACCTAAGTTAGGTAGAATGTTCAATGAATAAGTAGTTATCTAGAGTAGTTGAGGGTTGTCTAGTTAAGTTGTGAAAGGGGAATAGGAATTGTCACTTCATATTTTACCTAGATAAGTCTTACGAATGAGTCTAGTTAGGAATATTAGTTGATTATTTAGACATGATTCAAAGATAGGTAGTCTTAAGGATTATTTAGGTAATCTGCAAGAGTTCAAGTACGGACATTATCTTCTTAATTTACTTGAGTGACTCTTTTGATAACCTTCGAAAGAAGAATGTAATATTATATATATGTTATTCTATTAGATGAGAATAATATTCTCCTAAGTATTATAAAGTTTAATCAAGTCACGTCTAATCGTGTCTTGACCATCGAAGTGAGTCGTGACACATCTATGGGCGAGAGGTTATAGATTAATAAAGTTTCCCTTCTTTTTTACTACTATGACTTTTCGTGGAGTAAAACTTATGAGTACACTTTTCTTATGGTTTTCCTTGTGTTTATAGGAGATGAATACTAAAAGATTAGAAGAGGGAAGGGAGAATGAGGAGATTCCTCCTCAAGTTGAGCTAGTTCATAATGTTCCTCAAGGTTCTCAAGGTGATCTCTGGTTAGAGGTAATGATGTTCTAGTTGCCCCCCACCCCACCTCCCCGAAATGATTAACAGGGAGATTATAGAGGCTTTACTTACTTTAGCAAGTTTTTTGACTACCTAGGTAAATACGATTATTGAGCCTAGGTTGAATGTTGTGGAGAGTCTATGACATCTAGATTAAGTGATTTTTTTTAGGATGAATCCTTTTATCTTTCTTGCCTCTAAGGTAGGAGAGGATCCCCTAGAGTTTCTAGATGGTGTGGATAAGGTGTTAACTTCCATGGGGGTGACTTCAAGGGAGAAAGAGGAGTTAGCTTTTTATTACATGAGGGAGGTTGCTCATGTGTGGTACACTCAATGGAAAGATAATAAGTTTGTTGAGTCGAGTCCTACTGTGTGTGATGATTTGAAGAGGCTTTTATAGGAATGTATTTTCCCCATGAGAGGATAAAGGTGAAGGTAGAGGAGTTTATCAATCTAAAGAAAGGAAATATGAGTGTTCAGAAGTACTCTTTAAAGTCCTCTGTGGTGTGTAGATATGGGCCAACCTTAGTGTTTAACCCAAGGGATGAGATGAGTAGGTTTGTGACCGGGGTCGCCAACCTAGTTAGTGAAGAATGTCTAACAACCATGCTCCTTGATGATATAACCCTAACTAGACTCTTGGTGTATGCTAAATCATTTGAGAAGTCTAATTTTTTTGGATTTCTAGAAACTTGAAAAGAAGTGGTTCAAATGATTAAAGTCAACCTAGGTTCAAGAAGAAGGTTGCAACTCAAGAAGATCGTTGGGGTGCTATGGTGAAATTTGAGAAAAGAGGTGGTAATGAAGATTGCAAGCCTACATGTGCTATTTATGGGACGAGACAAAATAGGGAATGTTTATTGGGTACAGGGAGTTTTTTTGATGTGGTAAAGACTGACACAATGTGAGGGATTGTCCTACTAGAGATGGTAAGCAACTTTCTCCTAATGTTCAAAGACATGATGCTTCAAAGAAAAGATGTTTCTATGCATTTCAGACTAGAGGATAAAACATGGATGAGGGTGATGATGATGATAGTTAGTTCTTGATTTCTTTTGTGTTGTGAGTTCTTTCTAAGTGGGGTACTATGGTGAGTAGATGGTCTAGATGATCATACAAGAATGTGGCATGTACAGGTTGTTTAGGAGTCTTGTTGTAATTGAATTTCATTGGTTCCTCGCATTTTAAATTTTATGAAGTTATAATTATGTTGTAAGATGTGCTTATATGGTTTTGTCATGCATATTAGCATGTGTTTATCATCAATTGCGAAAAAGTTGCATTTTAGGAATTGTTGGCGCAATTAAACGTAAAGCTGCCAGTTTACTGCAACATGTTGCAAAAATTGACGAAATCAATCTTTCGTTGAAATTGTTATAATATCAGTAGAACTAATATGCATGAGCATGGTAATGTATATAAATAGAATTTTTACTATTTGAAATCAGGAATTTGAGTTTTATGGAATAATAAATGGCAGAATTTCTTCTAGATTCTTGTAGTGTTGTGAGTCTCTTGATTGTGTGAAATTTATGTTTTTTCTACATGTTTTATGTTATAATATATTTTTTGGTATGGTTATGAGCTGATAATTAAATATTTATTCTTTGAAGTGTTCGGAGAGTGGCTAGTGTCATTCGAGGATGAACTATGTCCAAGTGGTAAAGATTGTAATACCTCTAAAATGACATAGATTGAAATAGATCCTCACATAATTTTCATGAGGGTGTAAGGTCGTAATATATTTTATAATGTGGTATTGGGGAAGTGTCTAAGATATTAGGTAAAATGGAAGTGAAACGTTAAGCGACGACCAAGACGTTTAAAGAGTAGTCGGCTATATTCCACACTTGTGTTTTATTTTTTTATGAGTGTGTTATTATATTATGAGGTAATTATATGAGTTATTATAGTGTTTATATGTAGTGTGTCAAGTTTCATGAATTTTTGAGGTTAAACATCCAAGAACTTCCATGACATTCGAAAGGTTTGCCCTTGAAACCACCTTGTGTGTCTTTGCATGTTTCATCGAGTTTTATGTTTTATTTTTTGATGAAATTGATGTTTCCTAAACTCGTATATGATCATATTTGGGTTTGAAAGATCAGCTAAAATATCGGCAATGACAAACTAAAGGTCTTTGAGGAAGGACCCATCTTTGAGCCAAATGTTGTCAAGACAAACCTCAACTTAGGAAATCGATGGCAAGTAGGCTAATCGATGTCCCTTAGTGGGTTGACGTTCGTCAAGAAATAGACTAGGTATCTATATCTTCCAAAAGCCAGTATATCAACGAAACAACGGCAAGGTAGGATGGTCCGTTGATGGATAAACAGACAATTAATGGCCAATCGTTGGTGAGGCGTGCAACTTCGCATTTCACTAATATATTGCAAGGTTGAATTGGTAAAGTTAACCCAAGTCCAAATACTGGTATTTCAGGTATTTTAAGTTGTTTTATACTTCCTAAATACGTAGAAGAATTAATTCTTCCAAAATCAAAACTCCAATATCGCTAAGAAATTACTTACAACTCCATTGAAGCAAACACTCAAGGAATAGCTTGGATTGGAGATTTGTGTGGGGATTCTTCATCATTTTTATGTATTTACATTATTAAGGAATATTGTTTTATCCTTGAAACTCTATACAACAAGGAGCATAAAATTAAAAGAGAATTCTAAGTTTTCAAAAGATGAACTTGTCCAACTTTATGATCAATCCACGGGTTCTTACATTGAAGGTTTTAAATCAATATGTATTGATCTTATTTTTCTTAATTATATGATTTCAAATTAATTAACGTATGAACCCATGCAATTCAAGAACCGTAGTGTTTGACTACTTCATGGGTTAATTGATATTGTCTTAATGCTTATGAATTCTAGTGTAGTTTTCTATGGGCTATTGCATGATGTGATAATTGTATTGAATTTATGTATACGTTGTATTTAATTGATAAATATATATTAAAATTACCTAGTTTCACTAAGTATTATGATTGTTTATATTGAATTGATGATCATTAGCATGGGTAATGTATTTTTGGTATTGAATTGGATGATTTACCCATGGATTAAAGTGGTGAGCATGGAATGGTGTCATGTTTTCGTAATTATCATTATTTTATGTAATGTATATCTTGAATGATGTTGTGATTTTTATGGTCCAATTATGGTGGTGGTGCTATGTGTTATAATTGTGCATATTGTGGACTCGTAGGCGTTACATTTTTTATTATGATGATCATGGATTTATAATAAACTACTTGATATACTATGATGATTTATGTAGTTGATTATGTTAAATATGATCATATTTGTCTTCTTGTGATTAAGTGAAAGTATGTGTTTTTCTATTGATGTGTCTAGGTGATCATGTTAGATTATAACTATGTCCTTATATTTGTAGTCTTAGAGTAGATGGATGGTCCATCCTATTTGAATATATGAGTCTATGATAGTTATATTTATGATGTTATAGTAGTGTATAGGATGAAATATAGATAATATTAGTTGTTCCTATATGCTTATTGAATGATATGCAATATGTTCTAAAGTGTAGTATTGTTGTGTCATGTGGGGTATCTTTGTCTCTTACTTAATACATGTATGAATATGAATATGAGATGTTTTGAATTAGGAAGATAAAGGCTCTTAGTATTTTATTTATGAATGATGTTTGACATTGAATGTTACTAAGAAGGTCTTTTATGTGGAACCTTTAATCTAGTGGTAAGGTTATGATCCTTGAAATCGAAAGGTGTAACGGTAACCTTATTGTATGAATGGTTGACATAAATTTGGTTGGCTAGAAAGACATAAAATCATCCTTAATAAAGTCATTAAGCTATTCTCTTCGCCATTGAAAGGCATCCCTAGGAGACCTCTTTTATAGGGTGAATTTTAGTGGTTATGAACTAGATTTGACAACTCCTCATGTGATACTTAATGTGAATTAGTCTAATAGAACAAAGGATAGCACCGAGGGAGTATAGTAAGGGAAGTATCTCTAGGTAAAAGTGAGGCTATAGTTCAAAGAATCCCTTCACATTTCGTAACCATGTGCCTACATCACATGTTTCCATGTTCTACCATTGGAAAGTAGAACACCCTCCATCGGAGTAGGTTACAACTCCAGATTCAACACTTTGCTACCATGGTTTATGTAGGTTATTTCCTATTCTCATCATATGGGATACATTCTTGTATTGGAGAAGTTTTATGAAGCTTAGATGGCTGTATGGGATGCTATCTAGACATTGCACAATAGTCTATGAAGATATTAGTGAGTCCCTAGGTCTTTTATAACACCATTACGTGAATGTCCTTATGCGACGAATTTCTCTTAAATTAAGTGATGAATGTAATTAATAAAGTAAGGAAGCATGTTCAAGGAATAAGTATTTATCTAGAGTAGTTAAGGGTTGTCTAGTTAAAAATGATGATAGTTAAGATAGTTTGTTGATTATGTAGACATCATTCAAACATAGGTAGTCATAAGGTTTATTTAGGTAATATTGAAGAGGTTAAGTATGATCATTATCTTCTTGCTTTACTTGATAAGTGTTTTCATAACCATTGGAAGGAGAATGTCATAATATATATATTTTTGTGTTAGATAAAATAATCTTATCCTAGGTAATCTAAAGGATCTGTTAAGTGTGTATGAAGGGATTTTTTGGGCAGTCACTTCACAACTTACTCAAGTGAACCGTAGAATCACCTTCGGTAGGAAGATCTCATGGTTACGCGTTTGGTGCATTGTTAGTGTGTGTGTCTCTTTATAGGTGGTGTTAAGGATCATTTAGGTGTTCCAATAGAGGGTGTATGGGCGGTATCTCTTTTTTTTTAACTTAAATGAGTTCTAGGATATATTTTAGTGGGGGAGTTACATGCTAGAAAGTGTCTAATTTGAAGTTGAACAATTTTACAGTAATAATGAATTAGCTTACTATAATATTTCTCCAATCATGTGATAAAGGAAAGTGTTACAATATGTGTTACTACGGTTTTAAATGTTGTTCTTATGCTTAAATTATATTTTTTTAATCATAAAGAGCATATTTCCAATAAACATCAATTTTTCATGTTTTTTTATGCATTATGGCACACTTAATCCATGTGGTTGTACTATTTTCATGCTTTTGTCTATATCTAAACTGATTCATTGGTGAAGGTGCTTTTTGGAGCTAAGCTTCGATTATAGGATCTTTTATGCAAGTTGATGTATCTCCTTATTTGAATCAATCCAATAGATGTCTTTGATTTATTTTATTGATGTATTTTAATAGACATAGTAGTTATACGTTTCTTTTTGATGGGCCGTGTCCCAAAGTGTATTTTGAGTCTAATATTTGACTAAATGTGTCTTAGTATTTCCTTTGTTTTTACGTAAATGATTTTTTCAAAGACTACTCGAATATTGTGAAATGTTTTTATTTCGTACTACTTTTCATATCTATATATGCAATGAAAGATATGAAAGGACGTGTACAAGACCTCCGAGAGGTAAACTATGAGTTGTCACAATTCGAGAGTGTGCTCTTAGGATGTGACAACCAACAAGGTCATGATCATCATAATTAATAATGTAACATCGATGAAGCCACATCATTCAAAAGTAAAGCACTTAGCATCGCAATCATAAGTGAAACACACAAATCACAACATAATTAAAGGCTTAATTTACATGAAATTAAGAGAATTAAGTCAACATACAATAAATCAACTCTCACCACTTCAATTCTTCACTAAATCATCCAATATATTACTCAACGACCCTTACGCATGACCATGATCACCAATTCAATTCAATATTCACAATACATAATGAATCAAAGGTAATGAAACATAGAGTTATTAATTTTTGGCAACATACTAACCATTCAAACATGATTCTATCATAATTCAATAGCCCTACTCAAACTAAAAGGAATTCAATAGCATTAAGGCATGATCAAGTCACCCACAAAGCAGTCAAATCTAGGTTTCATCAATTACATGGGTTTATAGAGTATTTAATTTAAACCAGAAAATTAACATCAATTTAATCAATAAATAATGATTCAAAACGTTTTATGCAAGAACCCATGGACAGATATCAAAATTGGACAAGTTCATCTTCGAAAGACATTTGAAATCACTTTGATGTTTGGCTCCTCGAAGTAAACAGTTATAAGGATGAACAACCATACCTCAATTTATTTGGACGTGGGGTGAATTTACCAATTTACCCCTTCACATTATAGTGAAGTAGGCCAATTGTAGAGTCACCTACGACTACCCATCGACAAACATCACGCAACAAATGGACCATCCTTTTTGTCCATTGTTTGGTTCAAAGGCTTGCCTTTGTCATTCTATCCTCCCACTCCTAAGTGTAAACCTACTCCCCTAACTAACGGGGGTGTCTACTGCCTTCTGTAGGTTGGGCTTTTTTGACAACTTTTTGCTCAATTAATGGGTCCTTTATGAATTAACATTCGTTTGTTCTGGGGGATATTTTTCTAGATGTTTCCAACCCTAATATGTTCGTATACGAATTTAGGACATCTCACATCAATTTCATCAAAAATTAACATATAAAACTCCACGAAACACACTAAGACACACAAGGTCATTTCAAGGTAAACCTTTTGAACGGCATGGACGTTCTTGGATGTTTTACTTAAAAACTTCTTTAAATATTAGACAATGACTCCTAACCTCATTTAACTTATTTTAGGACTTCTAATAATAAATACACGACTGTTAGACTCTAGTTTCACCTAAGACGTTTTAGAGGTATTACTTCTTGACATACTATATATAGAGTTTACATAGACTCCTAACATATGAAACTTATATACGATTCTCGTTAAGTCAATATAATACATACACAAGAATTAGTCTAATACTTCATCTCATATTGACCATTTAAACGAGTACGTATCTTTACTTACAGAATACAAATTCAACAGGCCAATATAAGCTTACACCATTATCAAAATGATAAACGAATGAAAAATGTCTTTAAGACAATGCAACTTTAACTCTAGAATGTTAAACAAGGTAAAATCCCCAAACATTAGGACATACTAAAACATGGGGAATAGGATCGAAGTCTAATTCAGTTGGACTTTTAAGAACTTAATGACTGGAACATACATAATTGTAGCAACATAGAAATATGTGTTAGTACACCACTTGTAAAAAGTATGGAAACATATGCACATAAACATTCAAATCATGCTAAAAGGGACATTTGTTCAAAACCATGATAAGTTACCTTTTTGAAGAAAACATATGCACAATTAAGAACAAATATGAGTCAACATTTATCTATTCCTTATAACACTGCCATATTAAACACAAGACCAACATCATCAAGTATATCAAGTCAAAATGTGTAGTAGCATATTAGGAAAGCTTAACCAAAGCAACTCGAAAATCATGTAATAATAACAAAGCATGTACAAGAGTTCATAACATTAAAAAATATGAACAACCCTTACTATTTAATCCCTTAGAAAGCTTACAAGTATAATAACTAAGTAAAGTCCCATATCCTAACTCAACAAATTAAACCAAAGAAATGATCACAAATAATGTGTAGCTTCATCTAACATAGAGTCAGGAGTAGTCATCATCATATTTAACAGTATAGACCCACAACATATGTTCATATCTGAAACCAACATCATATAGGATCATCAACATGTAAAGTCAACATACAGACATCGTTTACTTTATAAGAACATAAATACATCTTCCCAGGGATTCCCTCAAGGCCAACAAGTGCAATGTATAGGTAGAGTCTCATCCCAATACCTAGAGTTTCTCAAACCTCTTAAGTCACCCTTGTTATTATTAACTTTATAACTTCATTTTATTTTCGGGAACACCTCCCTTAAACGACATAGACCACATGAGCTAATATGAAATCCATATCCATGAACCCTACACCGAGACAAGGTGAACTACTTTCAAAGGTAAAACCAAAAGACAAACATAGCATCCATGTGGATCCACTATCTAGTATTCCTATGAGGGCGACATAATTCACTAACTAGAAGACATGCTTGAGACCCTCTTTATGCCATTGTCTTTGAATCTCTATCTCATGAGTACAATAGTGAACCTACCTTTTTTATTTTGGAAGTGATACTTGACACTATTAGTTAACTCACTCCACACTGTTAGTTAACTCAGTGCTAAGCTAGAGTACTTTTTTAAAATGTCTTTAAACCATTATTAATTGTCATAACTTAGTATATGTCAACGGAGAATAACCCCCTAAATATAATAATCATTATCTCATTAGGAAGTGCATGAGAATGTCCTTTAATTGTAACCCTTCATTTGTGATATGAACTCATTATCATTATCATGTAATAGTAAGTGACATAAGTGCTTCATAATAAAATAATATCATCATACCTTAATAATAATCTCACAATCCATTTAATCAAGAATTTCCAATTAAAGTTATCAGACAATCACCTATATAATCTAATCACAATTAGCACTCTAATTGAACATCATCATTATCAATAATTATGTCATCACAATTGAAATAAGGATTCAAGATAATAGGTCATACCAATTAACCTTCATAATCCTTCTTCCATGTTCTTTCCATTGACAAACAATATTCATGAATTAATATGCTTAATAACATTAGATAATAGTATTTAGCACAATAAAAAGGTCAAATCCATCATCACTAATAAATTCAATGGAAAATCTATCACATAGGCTTATGAAAATTAGGTCAATTGATGTTCTCTTCAATAGAACTGGTCTAACATAACGAAGCTCCCTAATTGAACAATAATGCATCTTCATATCAATTAAAAGATGTGGCTAAAATGTGGTACACACAATGGAAAAGCAATAAGCCGAAGGAGTCGGGTCCTATTTAGTGGGAAGAATTTAAGGAAGTTTTTCATCGGAAGTAATTTCCTCGTGAGATGACGGAAGTGAAGGTAGAGGATTTTATTAATATCAAGTAAAGCAATATCAATGTTGAGGAATACTCTTTTAAGTTTGTAGGATGTCCAAATATGCTCCCTCTCTTGTGTCAAATCTAACAGATGACATTACTCTTTATCTTATGGGTGTAACGACTTAGTGAGGGAAGAATCTCGTATGGCGATGTTACATGATGATATGACCGTAGCTAAACTCATGGCGTATGCACAATTAATCGAAGAGTCCAAACTTAAGAGGATGGCTAGAATTTTAAATTGGGTGGATCTAATGACCATGAGCAAAAATGGGTTAACAGGAGTACTAAAACTCAAGAAGAACCTACGAATGCGAAGATAAAATTTAAGAAAGGAGGTGGTTCTCAAAATGAAAAGCTGACATGTGTCTCTTATGGAAAGAGACAATATGGGAAATATCTTGCTGGTACTAGTGGTTTCTTTGGTTGTGGGAAGGATTATCATAAGGTGAGATATTGTCCTATTATTGCGGATAGAGAAAGAGAGAGTAGCCAAGTTTCTCTTAGTGCTACAAAGTAAGATGCTCCAATATTTAGGCGTTTTATGCACTCTAAACTAGAGGAGAGATGTCGGATGAAAGTGATGATGATGTTGGCAAGTTCTCTTTCTTTTTTATGATATGAGTTCCTTCTATGTGGGGGAGTATGGTTATTAGACGGGATGGAATGATATAGAATCATGTTCCATGTGCATGATGTTTAGGAGTTTTGTTGAAATTGAATTTTGTTAACTTCTTGCATTGGATATTTTATTAATCCATGATTATGTTGTAAGATGTGTTTATATGATGTTAATTTGCCTATTAGCATGTTTATATCATGAATTCCTAAAAAGATAAAATATTTAAAATTTTGCAAAACTCACTGTAAGGCACTGTCTAGTCATTGTAAAAATATTGGAAATATGACTAATTGATTCTTTAGTATAAAATTGTTATAATGTTGTTATAAAATATGTATTTGAGTATTATATTGAATATAAAATGATTTTATACTATTTTGAATGAAGCATGTGAGTTTTGTAGCATAATGAGTTATAGAATTGTCTTCTAGTTTCTTGTTGTGTTGGGAATGTCTATATAGTGACAAATTGTTATTTTATTATTGGTTATGTGTTACATGATTTGGTAATGATCTGCTAGTTGAATCTCTATTCCTGGAAGTGTTCAAAGAGTGACAAGTAACATTCGAGGACAAATGTCGTCCAAGTGGCGTAAAAACTAACTCGAATACTTGTTAGACACCTTAACCAAAAATTTCATCATTTTCTGACTCTTAAAGCTTAGTCAAATTGGCTTAGGCACACTAGTACCTCGTGAACTAGTTTCCTAACGTCATGACCGTTCCTTGAAATTTTGATTCTATATCTTTGTAAACTTATATACATTATAATTCACTAAAAAATATGTTACAACTCTTAAAACGTAATGTTAGGCTCTATATTAGGATTCAGACAGTCAGTGTATTACACTTCGTAAGCAAAGAGCCTCGAACTGTATTGTTTTACATTTAAACTACATCGTGTTACTCTAACTAAGCCTAATAATATGGTCTGAACCTACATAATACTTTAATTTTAAAAAATCATCCAAGTTGATCTTATATAAGATAAAGAGGCGTCAATTTCTGTGAAGAAGAAGCAACAATTTTCTTCAAGCTTCATCCCAGAAATGCAAAAGTCATCACTATATTTTTTTCACTTGGTATGCAGCATATTGTTTCACTAGAAGGTTCATATAATCAAATAGGCCCATTGAATTAATACAATTCTTTAATTATAGGTAGCATCTTTTGACCTACGGTGTCTAAAAGTTGTAGATTTTTTTTGTGATTTACTTATTATATTTCTTAACAAAATTATAATGTTTTTCGTGTGAAGGTTGTTTTTGATTCCATGGCTTTCCTTCTAACCTTCAACTTTCATCCAACCTATAGTTATAGGGTATCAAATTATGGGGTTAGTACAAACAATGTACTAGGTATGACATATTCAAATATATGCAAAAAAGGACAGTTTAGTATAAACATATAAGTCATGATATTTGGATAAGAGATTCACAAAAAAAATTTCAACGCGTCATTTAAAACCACCATTTAGTAAATAAAATAAAACATCAATTTTTCTTAAAATAAGAACATACTTACACCTATTCCACACATGAACTACTCGTATCCTAACTTATCCTTAGGCTCACCTAGGTAAGAAATGAAGAGAACGCCCAGAAAATCTCTTCACTAGACACCCAAGTGAACCATAAAGCAACAAAGGAAAAACATAATTCATTGCATTTAATGAGTCAATACTCAATATTACAGACACTAGAAAAACATACTTGAATTAATGACTTCACATAAGTGCCTTTCTCCAATAGGATTTGCAAGTTATATTAAGGGCAATACAAAAGTAGCATCCCGTAATACTACTCCCACATAGTTCTCCTTGAGGATTACTTTGGATCAAGCACATCGCCATTATCATTCATAACTTCATCATATACAACATAACTTGAATATGCTTCCTTAATATTAGATAGAAGACATTCATACTGTATGAACAGTTGGCCAAGAATAAACCTACTTCATAAACATTAGACATAAAGTTACATTTCATTATTTACCATTGACATATAGTCCTCACGCTTCATTTAATAATATAACTACCCATTCATACATTTCATAAAAGGACACACCAAGACTTCCTCAAAATGCCTACTTGTGCAATAGATAGGTAGGTACCCATTCCACTATCTACCGTAAGAAGTACACCATAAAGAAGACTTAGTTCATAAAATTTATTTGTGGCGTCTATCTTTAATTGACATAGACCATGAGACCTAGACACGAAATCCGGATATTAACCCCTACCGGATGAGGGATCCCCACTTGCCTAAGGTAGTGTCATACTTTAGCCTTTTCATGAAATCTCAAATAGCTATACCTATGCGGGAGGATAGTTAGGGGATAAGGAGGTTCCTATTATGTGACTCATTCTCTACTAACGAGGAGTACTTATATTAAGAGGTACTTTTGGATACAACATCTCTACCCACGAAGTATACCCACCTCTCTTTCAGATCCTCTCGGAGCTAAGCGTAACTCACCCACGGAGTCTTAAACATTCATTGGTGATAGGTTAAGGGATAGCTATTATGTACTACATCCGAACTAACCAAATTACTTATCCCTAGAGTTTACTTGTGGACAGTACATTACAACTTACAAAGGGTATCCAACTTCCAACATATCATGCAAATCTCACAAAGAGTGTTCACCAAAAAATCCTCCTTTTCATGCTAGAGGAATAGTAGGGATGGTCTAGACATTTCTTCTCTAATCACGAAGAGTGTCTATCGTACAAATCCCCCATTTCATTATATTATTTTTGAGAAAAACATTCAATAGACTCTCATACACACTCTTTCATTAACTTCATTCATTCATTCATTATAGGTGTATGTGAGAGAGTACATGTGAGAAAATCTTTCCCATAACCCCTATCATGCATAAAATTGATTTGTAATCACTTCAACTCGCAATCATAATAATCGCGCAGTATCATGCTTCACATACATACATACTTGATTTGTTTGTAACATCTTCAAGTTAGACAATCTCAACTTCATATACATCAAATCTATAATTAACATACTTTCACTTCACTTCACATTCAATACCTTCAAGGCCATAATATTCAGATACTTCAAGTAAACATCGCCACAAAAAGTGGAAAACACCACGCAAGATCATTTCACAATAGGAACTAAGCTATATTAGAACAACTTACCATCATCCAAGCCTTTAAAACCATTTCACAATTTCTTCAATAATGCATCATATAATAACATTTACGGAAGTAGCCAAATCTCACTTAAACATAAACAAAACCATATTTCTAAAATTTTCATGAATGTACATGAAACCTACTTCATAAACCAAAAGTTAATAAATTTAATGAGAATGTGTTCATTGGGGTTTTAACGTAAAAATCATAAACTAATATTGAATACAATCATAATACATTCATTAAAACATTTTCATGCTAGAATCATTCTTAGAGTCGAAAATAGAAGAGTATGCAGTTTGAAATCCTTTTTGAAAAGTCTTTTAATGGGCTTCTTGAATCAAAAAAGTGTCAAGGAAGAACTAACATACCTTAACATGCGGAAACCCACTAGAATTTGAATAAGAAACCTTTTTCATCCATAGCAATAGCGCCATGACCTTGACCTTCAACGGAGGCTTGAGGGTTTTTTGGAAGAGAAGAGCTGCTACGGGTTTTAGGAATTTTTGATATATAACTAATGGGTTGGGGTTTTTTGTTACGGGAAAAGGTGTATAGTGACCTAAAATCAGCATAGAACACACCCCACAAATACCTAAAACACCCCTACATTTTTTGGATTACATTAGAACGTAAAACTTCACTTAAATTTTTGGTATTTTTGTCGAGGAATAAGTCCGTATCGTGGACGTGTTCCCACTAAATTTTGGAAGTTAAATTATGCATAGACTGTTGGGCAACCTGGCTGTGAAGCTCATTTGTTTTACCAAGATGTAAAACCCTGCTTCCCCGGGCATCTTGCTTGGCAAAAGGTGTATGCCTCCTTGGGGACCCTTAGGGCGGTTCTTGGGGAGTCGTACCCGGATATTTTGACAATAAAAAGGTCCCCCTAGGTTTTACGGTCATCCCCACTTATTTTAGATTCCAAAAAACATACATATACCCATACAACATAAAAGGACACACTATCAAACACACAAGGCTTGTTTCCGAATGTCTTATCTTTGTTTGACGTTCGAATTCAAAACGTCACCAACCAAATTCAAATGCTAAAGTACTTCACTTTATCTCATTATTGACTTACGAAACACATGTAAATATCTAGTTTGACCTATTTTATTTTAGGATGTAACAATACTCCCCCACTTGGAAGAACATTCGTCCTCGAATGATACTACACACTTTCAAAGACTTCAAGTTTCTAACAAGCAGAATACAACACGTAGCATCAAGGTTATAACATTCATAGTTAATGCACAAAACTAACAAGGAACTCCAACTTCATACCATTAAGAACATTAAGAAACACAAGCATATTGCAACAAATTCCACAATTCCAAATACACCCTTACTTGATGACTTTCATTTAATTTAAGGAGGAACTACATTCTCCAAATTTAGACAGGCTCGTCACATCATATCAAAGCTCAACATGTAATTACTATCAAATCACACAATGGAATATGAGATAATAAATTTTAAGCAATTAAGTAAATATTATTAGCTACACATTAACATGCGAAATATAAATTAACTACTAATCTACTCTTTAAATAATAATATCCTAAAGAGCATGCAAAACACTTGACCATCAAAGGCACTCATCATTATAAGGAGAAAAACAATCAATACTAATATGTAAGAATCCAAAAATACCCAAACTATTAAGATTTCTAGTCTAAACTTGAGTAAGAATTGAAAAAAAAAGATAATATATCAACTACCCTGATACTCAACTCATTCCCCCCCAGTAAACTCAACCTCATGAAATGAAAACTCCTTCTTTCTTACAGCATTACAAGATTCTTTAAACAGTCAAAATTAACACCTTATTTCTTCTAATTTTATTGTAAACAATCATAAGATAACTGATTTTCCCCAAAATGGACTTCATTCTAGAAATATGCCTCTCATCATGCTAGAACTACACAACAATACAATTTCCATCATAATATTTCCAATCTCATAGATCCCACATATACATATGTGGAATCACATCACAATTGTCCAAAACGACCTTTACATCTACTATTCTAGTCACAATACAACTATAAGAATCAAAAGACACTTTTTCTCTTTCATATAATTCAACATCACCCATTCAGAGAAATCATATCTTGAAGACCACCAGATAAGGGAAATTAAGAGAAAGATCATATGATGTTAAAATTTGTGGCTCGACACAAGATTAATGAAGAAAGTAAAACTCAATCATCCTATAGTCTCTCGCTCATAGCTGTGTCGCGACTCAAACTTATGAACAAAAGTATACTAGAGGTCGCTTGTAAGACTTTGGACCCTAATATATTTACCAAAACCTTGTGATTTGTAACCAAGTCTGTTATGACCCACAAGTACACCCTAAAAGTTAGGCAAACGCTTATGTTGGAACAAGGCATACTTGACATTTCGAAGGTCTTGTTCGAGACTTTTATCTAACATTCATTGCATAAGATATGAAAAGTAGTATGGAATTTTAAACTTTCCACGATAAATAATAATAAGTAAAAAGATGTTTTAATAATACTAAAGGATTATCTCATCGTCACAATAAAATTTAAAGACAAGACATAAGTATCTTAGAGACATAACCCTTTGCATTAGAAGAATATACATAGTAAGCATCTAAAAACTAAAGAAATACAGACTATGCCTTCGGATATATGAGGATATACTTAGTGTTAAGAGAGTGGATTTGCAAGCTTGCCTTCTAACCTTCAACTTGCTTTCAACCTATACTTATAGGGTATAGAAAATAATGGGGTTAATACAAACAATGTACTAAGTATGGCATATGCAAAAGCACGCAAATAGGGACATTTAGTATAAACATACAAGTCATACTACATTGATAAGATCTTCACAGATAATGTTACAAAGGAATCATTTAAAACAATCATTTAGCTTATAAAGCAACAAATACAATTTCTTACCATAAGCACATACTAACAATGAACACAAAATTATACATGAACAACTCCTATCTTAAGTCTCACTTAGGTAAGAAATGAAGAGATCACCAATTCAATCTCTTCACTACAAAGCCAAGTGATCCTTAAAACTACCAAGGACAAGCATACTTCATTTAATATACCAAGAAAACATTCAGTACTAATGACACTAGAGGAATATACTTGAATTAAGGAATTCACATAAGCGTTCTTCTTGAAAAGGACTTGGAAGTTACAGTAAGTGCAATGTGAAAGTAGCATCACTTACTACTACTCCCATATAGTGATCCTTCAAAATTCCCTTTGATCAAGAAGATGCTCCCAGTGCTACAAAGGAAGATGCTCCAATATTTAGGCGTTTTATGCACTCTAGACTAGAGGAGAGATGTCGGATGAAAGTGATGATGATGTTGGTAAGTTCTCTTTCTTTTTTTATGATATGAGTTCCTTTTATGTGGGGGAGCATGGTTATTAGACGGGATAGAATGATATAGAATCATGTTCCATGTGAATGATGTTTAGGAGTTTTGTTGAAATTGAATTTTGTTAACTTCTTGCATTGGATATTTTATTAATCCATGATTATATTGTAAGATGTGTTTATATGATGTTAATTTTACTTTTAGCATGTTTATATCATGAATTCCCAAAAAGATAAAATATTTAAAATTTTGCAAAACTCACTGTAAGGCACTGTCTAGTCATTGTAAAAATATTGGAAATATGACTAATTGAATCTTTAGTATAAAATTGTTATAATGTGGTTATAAAATATGTATTAGAGTATTATATTGAATATAAAATGATTTTATACTATTTTGAATGAAGCATGTGAGTTTTGTAGCATAATGAGTTATAGAATTGTCTTCGAGTTTCTTGTTGTGTTGGGAATGTCTAAATAGTGACAAATTGTTATTTTATTATTGGTTATGTGTTACATGATTTTGTAATGATCTTCTAGTTGAATCTCTATTCCTGGAACTGTTCAAAGAGTGACAAGTATCATTCGAGGACAAATGTCGTCCAAGTGGTGTAGAATGTAAGACCCTAAAAATATCATAGGTTAACAAGAGCCTAAAATGTTGGTATTGATTATCTATGGTCCTAAATAAGTCTAATATATGATATTGAGGTAGTGTCTAAAGTATTAGCAGCATTGTAAGTCAAATGTCAAGGAACGACCAAGACGTTCGATAACTAAGTAACCTATGTGCCTCAAAGTAGTAAGAACCTACCCATCTTGGAGACTGAGAATTCCAAGCCTTCCTTGAATGTCGTCTCAAACCTTTCAATTGGCGGAACCTAGATTGTTGAGAAATAAAGGGAGAAAATAGGGTTAGCACAACATTTGTACTAAGTAGGAAACCATATGCACACACAACATAAAATCATTCTTAAAAGGGACATTTCATTAAAGTGTGCAATTTACTTTGAAAAGCGTTATGCACATTCAAAAACTAAGACAAGTCAACCATACATATTAACTTAGTCAAGACTATGTATATCTTAACATAAAAAATACTAAGTCTAGTAATGTAAACATACATATAAACATGATTGAGCACATAATCAAGAAATAACTATCATCAAGTCATAACATCAATAAGCATGTATAAGAGTTCATAGCATCATAACCATATAGAGACTATTACTAATTAATCCTCATTAAGTCCTGTAGTGTAATGACTAAGAAAATCCCCCTAACCTTACTTAGTTAAGTAAACCTAACAAGAACTATAACCAGTGTCCAACTTCACATATTGTATCATTAAGAGTACATAACATCATACTTCAGCATTAGAGACCAAACACATGTTCAGTAAGTGCAATGTAAAAGTAGCATCACTTACTACTACTCCCATATAGTGGTCCTTAAGAATTCCCTTTGATCAAGAACATCACAATTATCATTCATAACTTCATCATATACAACATAACTTTAATATGCTTCCTTAACATTCATCATAAGACCTTCATAATTCATGAACATTAAGCATTGAATAAACATACTTCATAAAACATTTCATTTAAAATCACATTTTTATTAACCTTAGACATCTTGTCGTCATGCTTCATATAATTATATAATGACTTATTCATACATTTCATAAAAGGACACACCAAGAGTCCCTCAGAATTCCTACCTGTGCAATGGATATGTAGTGTCCCATTCAACTATATACCCTAAGTAGTACACCCATAAGAATACTTAGTTCATAAAATTTACTTTTTGGGAGCAATCTTGAACCGATGTGGACCATGAGAGCTAGAGATTGAATCCCTGTATTAACCCTTAGGCGATGAGTGATACCACTTTCCTAAGGTAGGTTAATACTTTAGCCTTTACATGGAATCTCTAATAGCCCTACTTATGCGGGTGCATAGTTATGGGTTAAGGAGATTGCTACTAAGTGACTCATTCTCTATTAACGAGGAGCACTCATGTCAAAAGGTACTTTTGTATACGACTTGTCTACTCTTGATGTGTACCCAACTTTCCATTAAATCCTCTCAGTACTAAGCACAAAACACCCACGGAGTCTAAAAAATTCATTGAATATAGGTTAAGGAAGAGCTATTTAGTACCACATATCATCTATTGAAGTATAAATATCCCTAGAGGTTACTTGTGGACACCACATCTCAACTCACAAAGAGTATTACATATCCAACCTGTCTTTGAAAGCTCATGGGAATAGTGAGGTTGCTTCTAAAGACTTCATCTAAACTCACGAAGAGTGTTCACCCTAAAATCCACATTTTCATGCTATGGGAATAGTAGAGATGTTCTAGACAATTCATCTCCAATCACGAAGAGTGTCTACCCTACAAATCCCCCATTTCATTCGTTAAACTCTTATTGGGAAAACCATTCAACAGGTTCTCATACATACTCATTCATAAACTCAATTATTTTTTTTTATTCTAGGTGTGCGTGTGATAGTAGATGTGAAAACACCATTCACATAACCCCATTATGACTAACATTGATTTCTAATCATCGTGACCATTCATTAATCATAATCACACAATATCATGCTTCACATACACTTATACTTTATTTGAACCGAACATCTTTAAGATACACAATCTTAACATCATATACATCACATGTATAATCAACATACTTTAACTACACTGCACATTCAACGCCTTCAAGGCTATAAAAAATAATATAAACACATATTCATATATTTCAAGTAATCACCGTCACCAAAGGTGAATCATACCACTCAAGATCATTTCACAATAGGAAGTAAGCAAGAATAGAACAAACTTACACTTCATCAAAGACTTTACCACCTTTTCTCAATTTATTCAACAATACATCATAAAATAAATTTTAAGGCAGTAGCTAAATCGAAGTATAACTTAAAGAAAACCGTATTTCTAAGATTATCTACAATGCACGTTAAACCCACTTTATAAGCCAAAGGTTGAGAAATTGAATGAGAATCGGCCCATTGGAGTTTTCAACTAAAATAAATAAACTTATATTTAATAATATCATTATACATTCATTAAAACATTTTCATGCAAGACATATCTTTAGATTCGAAAATACAACAGTTTGGAAATTGAAAACCCTTTTTGAAAAGTCTTGAAAAGTTCTCCTTGAATGAAAAAAGAGTTTGAAATATCATACCTTAACATGAAGAAAACAACGAGAACATGAAGAAGAAACACTTTTGTATCCATAGCCCAAGCTCCAAGACCTTGACCATCAATGGAGGCTTGAGGCGTTTCTTGAAGAGGAGAGATTTTGTGTGTTTTAGGAACTTTTTATTTCTAATTGATGGCTTGGTGTTTTTGGTTGGGGAAATGGGTTTATAATGACATAAAATGAGTACATAGCACAGCCACAAAATACCCGAAGTACCCCTACATTTATTGGACAACTTTAGACTAGTCAAACTTGAGTTAACTTTTAGAAATTTTGTTCTGCAAACAAGTCTACATCAAGGACCCGTTTTGAAGAGATTTAGAAATTAAATTCTGGAAAGAGGGGTGCGCAAACTGGACGCGCCGCGCCTGTGTTTCACCAAGTCACAAAAACCTGCTGCTATGGGCAGCTCGCTTAGCTGAAGTTTGGGTCCTCCTTGGGGACTCTTAGGGTTGTTTTCGGGGAGTTGTACCCGAATATTTTGACCCTAGAAATTATCCTCTAGTCTCTAGGATCATACAAACTGATTTTAGACTCCAAACAACACACATAAATGCATCCAACATACAAGGACACACTAGCACACACACAACGCTAGTTTCCGAATGACTTAGTCGTTCCTTGACGTTTAATTTCCAAAGTTTACCAACAGACTTCTAGTGCTAAAATATATTATTTAAACTCATTATTAACATATTGAACACATTGGAATCTCTAGTTTGACATACTTTATTTTTATGGTACAACACTTATGAGGGGCCTTAGTTACAAACCATAACAAGCAAGACGACCAGATCAACCCGTCCAGCGTCCATGTATAGGGGTCGTTGCTTAAGACTGCAATTCACTGTTAAGACACGGCCAGCCAAGGGGTCAATTGAGAAATTCACCTTACCTTCCAATTAGAGGGTGGACGATTATTGCATCTATTTTGGGGTATTTTAAGTTGATTAAGACGTTAAAACTCTAATATCCACTTCAATATTCAAATCAAACCTTTCCGTCTCAAATAAAACTCTCTCTAGAACCTTCATTGGAGACCAAGTTGAAGATCAATCTAGGGTATGGATTCCGAGTGCTTTTTTCTTCAAATTTTATTGGCATTTCTTGTAAGAAAGTATGGTAACCCTTGATTCTTGGATAACCTTTCATCTAAGGAGTTCTATTAAACTTTTTTCAATGTGATTCGATGATAAAATTCCCATTTTTCAATCAATCCATGGGTTCATTTAAAAAACAAAATCAAAGACATTCGAATGATGAATTGTTGTTTAAACAATATTTTAAGGTAATTTTGAATATTATTTCTCTAAGAACCCGTGATCTACTTAATCTTTGAATTTAGCCTCTAAAGTGGGTCTTGTGATCTTAATTAGATGTTAATTGAATTGTGATTAGATTTTTATGTAATGTTTATGCTATTTATGTATATATCAATTGATTATGAACTTCTAAGGATTTATGTATGATGATCATTACTTGGGGAATTTGTAAGTTTATCTCATTTCTAGTCTAGAGTCTTAGAATTTATGTTATATAGTTTAGTCAACTTATGGTGGTGGTGTTTAATGCTTGTGTATATTTTCATGTTATAAGCATTCCCTTGCGGGAAATAGATGTAATGTTAAATTATATTACGATTATTATGGCTATGAAGGTTATGTATGCAGTTCTCGATACTAGTATCATTACATAGGTGTATTGATAATGTGAGTGTAATGCGAATGATGATTTTAGAGTAAGGTATGGTCTACATGCTTGATTGTTCAGAATACTATGGTAGTATACCCTACCTATATAACCCTATAAGAATGAGTGATATTATGTGATGGTGTTGTCTTTAGTCTTGAAATTATCTATGTGTGTGTGGATCATGACTTGAGGGATATTGTAAATGTGTTGTGATTCCCTTTAAGGGAGGTTTCCTCAATAAAAATGATATTACTATTATGTGATTATGAGGACCAATATGTACACATACACTCCATGCATAACTATGAGAATGATATAATTATGGTGCTACTTGAAAGTATAATTGTCTCATTCACTATGCATGAAAATTATATGATTAGTAAAGTATGCACTTGTCTAAACATGTCTATGTTATAGGATTTCTCACATATGTACACACATTTGAATGAACAAGTGAATAAGGTTATGATAAAAGTGAAAGTGATTTCTTTGAAAGGTTTTCTCAATTGTACTCTAATCTAGACTATGTTATTAATATTTTATGAATATGTGGAAGGATATTCTCACATAAGGTAGTTTCTATGATGAAAGGACATTATCATCTTAAAAACATTTGAGCTATATGATGTATGAGGAAGTAAGTCCCTTAAGCCTACTTTATGAACTAATGTAAATAAAGGCTAAAAGATATTATGAAGGAAGTTAAAGCTTCGCACCGTGTGTATATATACAATGAGGAAATGACCCCTCCTCTAATGCATGAGGTTTTATCATCCAAATTATACTCATGAGACGGTAGTCTCCCCGCTAATGCAATAGGTCAGATTTCTAGAAGCAATCTCAATGTCCCTTGACTATGTTCCCCGATAAAGTAGAACACCTTCTTTCGGTATGGGTTTTAATAAAATTGGATTGCATGTATCTCACATGGTCTATTTTGATTATGTCTAGATCTCCTATGAGTTAAGAAAGGAACCAATATAAAAATATGAACTTTAGTGATGATTTCTTGAAGTGTAACTTTGTGTAGGTAGGACAATGTAGCCTACTTATGCATTGCACAAGTGGACTCTAAGAAAGGTTATGATTAGGTTCTTTTATGAAATACGGATGATGGTTCATATATGTTCATATATATATGCATATTAGGGTTTTTTTACTTATATCAATACATGAATTATTATAATGCATATGAATTATACTTTAGGGTGCTAAATGGGTTTTCTTAGTATATGTGGATGTATGATACTCCATTTGTACATTGCACAAGTATGATTGTTTAGGGGTTGTGAGGGTGGTTTACCAATCATATGAAAATGGGTTATAACTAATATGAAATTAATGAAAGAGTTCTTATGTGGCCATAATATTGTATGTTGGTATTTTGTTAATGTTAAATGTATGTATAGTATCTTATTGAATGTGATGAGCCTATGTATTGGGTGACTTCCTAGGATCACTTGGTGAGAGTAGTATTATGTGATTCTACTTATACATTGCTCTAGTGTTACTTGTATGTTGTCTTAGGTTTTTTTTTATATATATATATATATGATTCTCTATAATGTCGTTATGAAAATATAAATATGTGTGGTTGTATTAATGAAGACTATATGCAAAAGATTATCTTTGGTGACCTTCAGGTGATATATTGTACCAAGTATTACTTAAGGATTTCTTAAGGAAAGAGTTTAGTATTAAAATCGGAGATAATGTATTGGAGCTATTGAATGTACCTTAAATGTGACAAAACGGCTTCAACTGTTTTAATAAGTGATATCCATGTCTATCTGATGTATTTGAGCTACATTGTGCTTATTGTATCAAATGATTATCAACTTTCTCTAAAATACATGATGCATGGTTCTACCAAAATTTCCTCTTTCAAATCACATATCTGAATGATTATCATACCTAGTATATTCTTTTACTAACACAATTTTTCTTCATCTTTTTACACAAAGTGTAGGTGGTGATGGATAGAGGATCTTTCCAGAATGTGGAGTTTGGATTCCTATTCCCATGTTCAAGGGTGTCCTTAATGTGTCAACAACATTTATGTTAAGAGTTTAATTTAAGTTCATGCAATCGTTTAGAGTATTATTTTGATGTTGTTAAGCGTTTCCCTTTTCTATTGTATTGGAGTAGTGTTTAAGATTGAAACACAAGACTTAGTTTATTAGCTATGTATTTATGGTTTTTAAATGAATTTATGTTTTAGCATTGTGTTATCCTATTAAAAAGATCCAACTATTCAACTATTTTTATGTGTATGCTATGAAAGGTATTTGAGGATCCGTATATGATATTTGAGTGTAAAACACGTGGCACCTAGGGGGTACTCCCGATTCCTTACAAATATGGTATCAGAGAATCAAGTTAAACATGTTCTTTAAAGGGCGAAGGTCTCATAATTCCATGTCTAGTAAAGTCTTGTTCATCGGTCTGAATGGATACATATCTATGAGCGAGAGACTATATGACATTAAGTGTTTAACTTTCTTCATTACTCTTGTGTTATGTCAAAGAGCTTAACTCTATGTGATATATGTTTTATTTCCCTTGTCTATTGGACTTCTATGTGTTATTGTTTGGAAGAGTGATGTTTGAAAGATTGAGGGAGAAAATGTGAGTATTTTTTGTTATTATGGTTTTGTTACTAGATGAGTGTATATAAAAGTTGAGATGGAAGATTTTTATGTGATGCCAATTAGGGAGATGTGTAACCTATGAGATTTGAGGTATTATGTTGACAAGTTATGTTGTAATTTAGTTCAAGCATAGTAAGAATTTTTATGGTCATATGAAGTCCTTTTAGGAATAATGGGTTACTTTATGGTTATGTGTAACGATAGTAGAAAGTTATGGTGTAGAGTTGATGAGTCTTTAGATAATGTGATACTTGTATAGTAAAAACGGAAAGTTTCCCTTTTTATGAGTAATATTTTATAGTTGTCCTTGTGTTTTATTGGAATCATTGTATATGCTGAATACTAAGAAGGGAAGGTAGTGTGTTTACCTTGAAAGGAAATTGTTATGTCTGCTACTTCATCGAAGGATCCTATGACTAGATGATTAGTGTCTATGTGAACCTATCCAAAGAGGGGAAAACCGGAAGGAGAGGTTTTATTCACAATATTGGGATTAAATTTTAAAGGTTGACTTTGAGGGTAGTATGTACCCTTATCTATAAAAATAAGAAGATAATTGATTTTGACCAACTTTAAGGAGGTTATTTGTCTTTTAATATTTATTTCACGTGTGTTTATATGAAGAGAGTGATTACAATGTACCTAAGAAACCGTTTGGGTGATTCCACCAAAAGTGATGATAAGGGATGAAATATTCTTAGTGATGACTTCAGAAATGAGATATGTTGAATTTTTGGTTTATCTATCCCAATAGGTGATTTATATGTATAACTCAACTTGAATTCTTCTAAGTTTCCTTATGTGATTGACTTTAAGGAATAGTGTTGGTTTAGTGGTACCTGTGGATGATGAATTAGTAAGCTTTTTTATTTATGACAGTAGGTTTAAGATCATATAACGTGAGAAGTATGGAGGGTTAGTATTAACTTTCTTCAACATTCGTGATTAAGGGCATGATGTGATGAAAATTTTATTAAGCTCACCCCTAGTGGGGGATAATATTCATAGATGGAAAGGTTATAAATTGCCATTAATGTTCCTACATTGAAATTACATGAACTTTTCCATGTTGAGACTCAATTTGAGTAATGGATATGAAGTATAGTTATTTAATACTAATTTAGCATCTCTTTAATTCTTCACCTTATGGAGAGTAGTGAATAATTTGCTGAGAAATGATTTCTTTTTTAGGGTTGAATTTCATAAACATAATACCAAGGAGGGGGGGATGCTGTGATTGACTAGAAGGGTTGGTAAATTAAATTCCTCTTAGATGATATAGTTTATCCTTGATGGGTTTACCCTAAATGGAGGATAATGAGTTGAGTAGTACATTTATTGATATCCCTATCACATCCTTCTGTTCTTATTCAAGCTTTAGACCAAAGAGTTCATAGTTGCTTGTACGTGTTTTTTAGTCATGCATATGCATAAAAGTTCCATTTCCTTTATATGATATGCATGTCCTAGATGACACTATGTTATGCATGTTTAAAAAGAAATTATTTATGAAATGGGATGTTTGACAAACTATATGTTTCTCATATTGTTATTCATCTTGATATGGTGAATGTGCATTATACTATATACGATGACTGAAAGAACGTGCTTGGTTTAATTTTTGATGAAGGGGTATTTATGCTCTATATTGAGGTTATGAGTATCTTTACCATCACAAAAACATTAGTTCCCTCTATAGTTATGTCATTTTGTTTTATGGAAAATATTAAGATTGGTTCACTCTTAATAGGTTATATGTGCATCTAGCAAAAAATATTTATGTGTTCCTATGAGTTTTAGTAACTTCCCTAAATAATACATGTTCATGAAAACCAGTGTTATGCAAGAAAGAGAAATTTTGTGAAATAAATTCCCAATGTTGTGATGTGTTTGGTGTGATCTACCACTTTGTCTTCATATGGAAGGGAGTGTGAGCATATTTTTATTAGAAGTTGAGAATCTCTCCTTAAATGAATTGACCTTTGTTAAATTATTTTATATAAGCGTTTGTGAAGCCATGTGTATATGTTGTGACTCGGAAAAAGTAGTCCCTTCTTGCACATAATCATACATGGTAATTTCATGTATGGTTTTGGTTGGATAATGTCAACATGATAAGATTTGTAGTTGATGTACATTGCTCTAGATTAATGTGAATTTCATTTGTATTACTTATTTGCCTCATGAGTTATAATGTTGATTATGCCTATGCGTGGTTTGAAATCTATTCTATGTAGGTCCTAATGATGAAATAATGTGCATGCCTAATGTTGGAGAAGGTAGATCCTCCATATGGTAATAGGTAGTTCATGCTTGCTTGTGTTACCTTAATAGAATAATGATATGAAGTTTGTGTTATGATCTATTAATTTTAAGGATTTTTACTTGTAACTAGGGTAATTGATTCCTTGGAATTACCTTAATTATCATTCGAGGATGATTGTTCCCAAGTGGGGAATATTGTGTTGAAGTGTTGTTTGGAGTCCAAAATGATCAATAGGAACCCTAGTATATAGATGTTTATGTTTAGGGTTGAATGTTTGGGGAACGAATCCCCAAAGACCACCCTAAGGGTTTTTGAGAAGGACCTAAAGATTGGCAACAGGCTGCGAAAATATTTTCATTTTACGACTGTAGTTTACGCCTAGTAGACTCATCGACACCACTTCAAAAGGGGTGTGGATCAAAAATATAGTAGTGGGCGCTTAGACCCAAATGAGGGGCCTCATTCACAAACCACAACAAGCAGCACGAGCAAATTACTCATCCACAATATGCAGATAATGGTCGTTGTTTGAGACTACAATTCACTCTTAAGACACATCAATCTTAGGGGTTGAATGTAAAATTCACCCTGCACTCCGATTAGAGGGTAGATGGTTATTTTACCTATTTTAGTGTATTTTATGTTATTTAAAACATTAAAACCCCAATTACGAATTCTTCAAATCAAACATTTCCCTGTCAAATAAATGTCACGACCCAAAACGAGCCGCGAGTGGCACCCACACTTATCCTACTATGTGAGCGAACCAACCAATCTATACACCAACATTTCAAACATAATAAACAGAAAAATAATGCGGAAGACATAAAACTCATTAACGAAATCAATAACGAACTTCTAAAACTCAAAACTTATCATTATCCCCAAAATCTGGAAGTCATCACCACAAGAACATCTATCCTCAAATTTCTTAAGCTAAGAGTATCTAAGAAACTAAACATAAATAACAGCTAGTCTATGCCAGAACTTCAAGGCATCAAGACATGAACAGGAAGATCCACTCCAAGCTAGAAGCTTTAGCTCATCCTGAAATCTGGTATGACGAAGACTTGCTAGAGTTGCGATTGAGTTGAAGACGACGGTACGCTTGCTGCACTCCACAAATAATAAAAAGAAGGTCAGTACAAAACACAAGTACTGAGTAGGTATCATCGGCCAACTCAAAATAAAAAACAGTATATATCAGATAATATCATAAAATCAACAACAATACTCAACAAGTAGCAGCACAAGTACGAGAATCATTGATAAATAACGCCAAGTATACCCATGAGGACTCAAGCATCCATACCATACTCATTTGGGAAATAGGTTCATTAAATTGAGTATATTAACATCATTCAAGATTCATTCTTTTTACTATCCTGGTGTCGGAACGTGACACTCTGATCCTCCTCATACTATCCTGGTGTCGTAACGTGACACTCTGATCCCCTAATACTACGTGTAGGTTTGTGACACCCGATCCCCCTAATACTACGTGTCGGTTCGTGACTCCACATCCCCTAATACTACGTGTCAGTTCGTGACACCCGATCCCCTAATACTACTTGTCGGTTCGTGAAACCCGATCCCCTAATACTATGTGTCGGTTCGTGACACCCGATCCCCTAATATTATGTGTCGGTTTGTGACACCCGATCCCCTAATACTATGTGTTGATTCGTGACACCCGATCCATTAATACTACAGGTCGGTTCGTGACACCCGATCCCGTAACCTCATTCTTTAAGTTCATCAAGCCACCTTTTATAACAAGGCATCATCATTAACGGAGATGGTTCTAGGTTTAAGCTTCACAACCTTATCTTTCCAACCCATTACAATTACATAATCACATCATGCACGCACACAATTAAGCATATAGAAGACTTTACAATACTACCCAACACATATCATTCTCTATTAAGAGTTTACTATGAAATAGTATAAAAACCATAACCTACCTCCACCGAATAATTCGCGATCAAGCAAGCTATCCCCCAAAACCTTTGCTTTCCTCTTCGTTTCTCTCTTCTCTCGATCGTTCTCCCTCTCTTTCTCTTTTTCTGATTTTTCCTTATTCAACTCTTTTTCTTTTACCCTAATTACCATATAATTAAGTATAAAAGATGACCAAAATAACTCACTAATTAATTCAAGGTTATCTCCTTTAACCCCTTAGTAATTGAATTATTAACATTCAACCACTACCTTAATAATTATAAACAAGAATAGTCCAAAATGCCTCTTAAAACATTTAACAGAAATCCGACCCAGTCAGGGTTACGCAGCCTTTGACGACCCGTCGTGCCTGCGAAGGTCGGTCCTGCTGTTTCCGTCACAAAGTTCAGAGAGTCGATTTTGTTTAAGACTCTGCGACAGTCCGTCGTGCCTACGAAGGTCCGTCCTGCCATGTTGTTGCGAAGTTCAGAGAGTTTTTCTTAGTACCCAAATTTCCAGAATCTAAGTGTTTTGGAACGAGACCCCCTCGACGGTCTGTCGTGCCCATGACGGTCCGTCGTGGGGTCCGTCGACTCAGACAGTTATGACCAGAAAATAAACTCTACTGCTCAAAACGACTAATAGGTAGTTACAATAGATACCAATTTACCCATCGTTCGTCCTCGAACGATCACAAGAAGAAAAACAAGGACGAAAATGAGTACCTGAGTCTGTAAATAGGTATGGGTATTTTTCTTTCATATCAGCCTCCTTCTCCTAAGTGGATTCTTCAACCGGCCGATTCTTCCATTGAACCTTGATGAATGCAATCTCCCTTGACCTCAACTTGCGGACTTCTCTATCTAAAATAGCAACAGGCTCCTCCTCATAAGACAGATTCTCATCAAGCAGAACTTAATCCCAACAAATGATGTTGTTTCCATCCCCATGGTATCTTTTCAACATAGACACATGAAATACCAGATGCACTCCTGAGAGTCCTGGGGGCAAGGCTAATTCATTAGCTACCTCCCCCACGCGCTTCAGAACTTCAAATGGACCAATATACCTCAGACTAAGCTTACCTCGCTTACCAAACCGCATCACCCCTTTCATGGGCGAAACCTTTAGCAAGACTTGCTCACCCTCCATAAACTCCATGTCTCTAACCTTTCGATCTGCATATTCTTTCTGCCTACTTTGAGCCGCTAGGAGCTTTTCTTCAATGCATTTCACTTTATCTAACGATTCCCTCAAAAGATCTGTACCCCAAGGTCTAACCTCAAATGCATCAAACCACCCAATGGGAGACCTACATCTTCTCCCATACAATGCCTCAAATTGGGCCATATCAATAATTAAGTGATAGATATTATTGTATGACAACTCTGCTAAGGGTAAGAAGTTATCTTAATGACCACCAAACTCTATCACACATGCACGAAGCATATCCTCCAAAACCTGAATCGTTCACTCAGACTGACCATCGGTCTGAGGGTGAAATGCAGTATTAAGATCCAATCTAGTACCTAACTTAGCATGCAATGTTTTCCAAAACATAGAAGTAAGCTGCGTACCTCTATCTTATATGATGGAGAGTGGGACTCCATGCAATCAAACAATTTCTGAGATGTAAAGTTTTGCTAACTTCTCTGCATTGTAAGTCACCTTGACCGGAATGAAATGAGCAGACTTAGTTAGTACATTACCCATTGTCTTTGGAAGACCAACCACGAAGTCTATTGCAATTCTCTCCCACTTCCATTTAGGAATGGGCATTCTCTGAAGTGTCCCTCCAGGCCTCTGGTGTTCATACATTACGTTCTGACAATTCGGGAATTGAGCAACAAAATCCACAATGTCACGCTTCATCCTACTCCACCAAAAATGTTGCTTTAGGTCACGATACATCTTTGCTGCACCAGGATGTATAGAGTACCTTGTGCTATGAGCATCTGTGAGAATAGTGTGAATCAAATAATCGACGCGGGGTACACATACCCTTCCCTTAATCCTCAAAACACCTTCCTCATCAATTTTTGCTTCTTTAGCCTCTCCTCGCAATACCTTATCTCGAATCCGGTTCAGTTTCTCATCCCTAAACTTCTTTCCAATGGGCGTCTGGAAACCTGCAAGGGAGCTAGACTTCCCATGCTCCCTGCCTTTCTACTTAAAGCATCTGCTACATCATTAGCTTTTCCTGGATGATACAAGATAGTGATATCATAGTCCATCAGTAGTTCCATCCACCTCCTCTGTCTCAAATTCAAATCATTCTCAGTAAAGACATACTGTAAAATACGATGATCCGTATAGACTTCACATTTAACCCCATATAGATAATGTCTCTATTGCTTTAATGCAAACACTACTGCAGCCAACTCCAAATCGTGGGTCGGATAATTACGTTCATGCAACTTTAATTGTCTCGAAGCATAAGCAATTACATTATTCTGTTGCATTAGCACTGCACCCATACCAGAATAGGATGCATCACAATAGACAATGAAATTCTTACCTTTCACTGGCAAGGTAAGAATTGGTGCAGTAGTCAACAAAGTCTTGAGCTTCTGAAAGCTTTCTTCACACTCGTCCGACCATACAAATGGAACACTCTGCTTAGTCAAGTTTGTCAGTTGGGAAGCAACAGAAGAAAATCCCTTGACAAATCGACGGTAGTAGCTAGCTAAACCAACAAAGCTCCTTACCTCTATAACATTAGTAGGTCTTACCCAACCAGGATCCACCATCACTCCATCCTTAGAAACCACATACCCCAAGAAGGACACTGAATCAAGCAAAAACTCACACTTGGAGATTTGGCATAAAGCTTTTTCTCCTTTAACATTTCCAATACAATTTTCAAGTGCTCCTCATGTTTATTCTTGCTCTTTGAGTATACCAGTATATCATCAATGAATACGATGAGAAAGAGGTCCAGATATGGCTTAAAAATCCCGTTCATCAAACTCATGAAAGCAGTAGGGGCATTCGTAAGCCCAAAAGACATTACTAAGAACTCATAATGTCCATACCTAGTCCGAAAAGCAGTCTTGGGCACATTCGTGGCCCGTATATTGAATTGATGATAACCAGATCTCAAAACCGATTTTGAGAAGGTACAAGCACCTTGTAACTGATCAAACAAATAATCGATGCGAGGAAGAGGGTACTTGTTCTTAATAGTTACCTTATTTAGTTGTCTGTAGTCAATGCACATCCGAACACTTCCATCCTTTTTCTTCACAAACAAAACCGGAGCACCCCAAGGAGATCCATTTAGTCTAATGAAGCCTTTGCTTAACAACTCTTGAAGTTTGGCCTTTAACTCTCTTAACTCAGCGGGAGCCATCCTATAAGGGGGTATGGAAATGAGGCGAGTACCCGGCTCCAGATCAATGCAAAAGTCAATATCCCTATCCGGTGGCATACCAGGAAGGTCTGCATGAAACACATCCAGAAACTTACGGACTATCGAAACAGACTCCATTGGAGGTACTTGGGTAGAATCGTCCCTGAGGTGTGCCAAGAAAGGTAAACAACCCTTACTAACAATTCCCTTAGCACGAAGAAAGGAGATAATACAAACTGGAGTGGAAGTGTAGTCACTCTCCCACACTAACGAATCTATCCCAGGCTTGGCCAATGTCACAGTTTTTGCATTACAATCTAAGATTGCAATATTTGGAGAAAGCCAAGTCATACCCAAAATTACATCGAAATCAACCATTTCTAAGATAACCAAGTCTACATGATATTGATCTCCACAAAAGTTACAAGACAAGACCTATATACCTTTTAAACAATCACATACTCACCCACCGGAGTAAAAACACTACTAGGCATGTCAAGCAATTAACAATGTAAGTTAAGAACAATAGCAAATGAGGAAGATACATATGAAAATGTGGATCCAGGATCAAATAATACAGAAGCCATGCAATAGCAAACCAAAAGATTACCTGTGATGACAGCATCAGATTTCTCCGCTTTAGATCTTCCAAGGAAAGCATAACAATGGGCTCTATACCTTGTCTGCCCGTTGCCCCTACCATGTTGCGCTGCAGAAGTCCCAGTTTGCCCGTCACCCCTGCCGTTTTGATGACCACCATTACCTCAGCCACCACGTCCTCCCGAATAACGTCCTGTTCCATGACCACTTCCTCCTCTGATCATTGGGGTCTGTAACTCTGTTTTGAACAATTTCTCCTAATATGTGCAGTCTCTCCACATCCATAACATTCTCTGGATTCAAGCATATGTATCTGTGAGAACGGTGGAGTCTGGGGATAACCTCCAAACTCAAGGAATTGTTGCCCGTCTGCGGTGGACCCCCAACTACGGTCTGTAGTGAAGACTGAATAGGTCGGGCTGGATAACCTCCGGAACTCTGCCCTCTTGAGTAAGAACCATTTAACTCTCCTCCCTTATGAAACTTCTTAGTTGCTGATGCCATGGTGAAGTCATCTGGCTTCACTCCCTCCACCTCTATCACAAAGTCTACAACATCCTGAAAGGATTTTGCTGCAGCAGCTACCTGTAAGGCTGAAATTCGCAAATCTGACCTCAACCCTTTCACAAAACGGCAAATCCGCTCTTGTGGACTGAAGTAAAGCTGGGTGGCATACCTGGATAATGCACGAAACTTAGCCTCGTAAGCAGTAACCGACATCCTGTATTTTTCTAGGCTCAGGAACTCATCTCTCCTCCTATCCCTCAAAGTCCGGGGTATATACTTCTCCATAAACAAGCTAGAGAATGATGCCCAAGTCATAGGTGGTGCTTCTGCTGGTTGACACTCAACATGTGACCGCCACCACATTTTGGCGTTCCCCTAAAATTTATAGGTCACAAACTCGACGTCAAATCATTCTACTATGCCCATCTTGTGTAGAAGCTCATGACAATCAACCAGGAAATCATAGGCATCCTCAGATTCAGCACCTTTGAAGACTTGAGGTTTCAATTTGAAGAACTTACTGAAGAGTTCATGCTGATCACTTGTCATTATAGGCCATGTAGTCAACCGAGGAAACATGCCTATTTCAAGTGAGGCATCCATGCGGGGAGCCCCAACAACGGCATGTCGTACTCCCGTAACCTGAGGTGCTTGTGCAGAGAACAGTGGAGGTGTCCGGCCTTGATCAGATAACCCGCTAAGATAAGCAAGAACCTGATTAATCATCTCTGGTGTAGGTTGGGGGGGTAATTCCTCATTCTGCACCTGTTTGCTCTCCCCTTCCTCACCCTCTCTTAATACTTCCTAAGTCGGTGGAGGAGTCACCGCCCTAGTACTAGATGGGCCAGGTGCTTGTCCTCTTCCTCTAGAGGACGTCCGCCCGCGAACTCTACCACGATCTCTTGCCACTGTTCCTCTTCGAGCTACAGCCCGAGTGGCTGGCTCAGACGCATCATGACTTTCCGGTGTTGGTGTTGGCGCAGTCGTGGCTCTATTTCTAACCATCTGCGAAATAGAGTGAAGATGGTCAGATACAAATTTGTATCACCTAGATACCAATTGGATCCAAGTAATAGCACGAAAGAAAGAAAGAATGGAATTTTCCTAAAGTCCTATAGCTTCTCAAAGAAAAGTAAAGGCGTCCCCCTACCGTTCCTTAAGACTCTACTAGACTCGTTCTTGTGTGATGAGACCAACGAACCTAATGCTCTGATACCAAGTTTGTCACGACCCAAAACGAGCCGCGAGTGGCACCCACACTTATCCTACTATGTGAGCGAAACAACCAATCTAAACCCCAACATTTCAAACATAATAAACAGAAAAATAATGTGGAGGACTTAAAACTCATTAACGAAATCAATAACTAACTTCTAAAACTCAAAACTTATCATTATCCCCAAAATCTGGAAGTCATCACCACAAGAACATCGATCCTCAAATTTCTAAAGATAAGAGTATCTAAGAAACTAAACATAAACAACAGCTAGTTTATGCCAGAACTTCAAGGCATCCAGACATGAAGAAGAAGATCCAGTCCAAGCTAGAAGCTTTAGCTGACCCTAAAATCTGGTGTGACGAAGACAGGCTAGAGTTGCGATTGAGTTGAAGACGACGGTACGTTTGCTGCACTCCACAAATAATAAAAAGAAGGTCTGTACAAAACACAAGTACTGAGTAGGTTCCGTCGGCCAACTAAAAATAGAAAACACTATATATCAGATAATATCATAAAATCAACTACAATACTCAACAGGTAGCAACACAAGTACGAGAATCATTGAAAAATAACGCCAAGTACACCCATGAGGACTCAAGCCTCCCCACCATACTCATTGGGGAAATAGGTTCATTAAATTGAGTATATTAACATGATTCACTATCCTGGTGTCGGAACATGACACTCCGATCCTCCTCATTTTATCCAGGTGTCAGAACGTGACACTCCGATCACTTAATACAACGTGTCAGTTCGTGACACCCGATCCCCCTAATACTACATGTCGGTTCGTGACACCCGATACCCTAATACTACGTGTCAGTTCATGACACCCGATCCCCTAATACTACGTGTTGGTTCGTGACACCCGATCTTCTAATAATATGTGTCAGTTTGTGAGAACTTATCCCCTAATACTATGTGTCGGTTCGTGACACCCGATCCACTAATACTATGTGTTTGTTCGTGACACCCGATCCATTAATACTACGTGTCGGTTCGTGACACCCAATCCCCTAACCTCATTCTTTTAGTTCATCAAGCCTCTTTTTATACCAAGGCATCATCATTAACAGAGAGGGTTTTAGTTTTAAGCATCACAACCTTATCTTTCCAACCCATTACAATTATATAATCACATCATGCACGCACACAATTAAGCATATAGAAGACATTACAATACTACCCAACACATATCATTCGCTATTAAGAGTTTACTATGAAATAGCATAAACACCATAACCTACCTCCACCGAAGAATTCGCGATCAAGCAAGCTATCCCCCAAAACCTTTGCTTTCCTCTTCGTTTCTCTCTTCTCTCGATCTTTCTCCCTTTCATTCACTTTTTCTGATTTTTTCTTATTCAACTCTTTTTCTTTTACCCTAATTACCATATAATTAAGTATAAAAGATGACAAAAGTAACCTACTAATTAATTCAAAGTTATCTCCTTTATCCCCTATGTAATTGAATTATTAACATTCAACCACAAACTTTATAATTATAAACAGGAATAGTCCAAAACGCCCCTTAAAACATTTAACAGAAATCCGACCCAGTAAGGGTTACGCAGCCTGTGACGTCCCGTCGTGCCTGCGACGGTCCATCTTGCTGCTTCCGTCAAAAAGTTCAGAGAGTCGATTTTGTTTAAGACTCTGTGACGGTCCGTCCTGCCATGTCGTTGCGAAGTTCAGAGAGTTCTTCTTAGTACCTAAATTTCCAGAATCTAACTGTTTTTGAACGAGACCCCCTCGACGGTCCGTCATGCCCATGACGGTCCGTCGTGGGGTCCATCGACTCAGACAGTTTTTACCAGAAAATAAACATTACTACTCAAAACGACTAATTGGTCATTACAATAAAACACTCTCTAGAACCTACATTGGAGACAAAGATCAAGATCAAGATAGGGGATGGATTAAAATTTCTCTCTTCTCAAAATTTTTTTGGCTTTTATTGTGTTATGGTTTTGTATATCTTGACCCTTGGGTAACATTTCATTTAAGGAGTTCTATCACATATTTTTCAATGTGTATAATCAAAATTCTCAATTTTAAATCTAACCATGGGTTCAATGTAAAAAAAATTTCAAAGAAAATATAATGATTAATTGATGTTTTAAATTTTTTTAAGGTGATTGTCAATGTATGTCCTTGAATAACCCATGTTCTCCTTAGTTTGTCAATTTCGCCTATAAAGTGGGTCTTGTGATCCTTATTAGATATTATTGAATTGTTATTTGTAATGATTTATTTATTAATTGTAGTGCGATCTATATAAATTTATTATGTATTTTTAAGGATTAATTAATTATTATCATGTATTGGAGAATTGGTAAGTTGACCTAATTTATTGTCACAACCAAGGAGCACCACCTACAAGTAACATGACGTACTTGACCTCTCCAAGGTCTTATACAAGATCATAGTCATCACTCATCACATTGTCATAGTAATTTTAGTGGGAAATTTAAAATTTTCATAGAACATCATGTGCTAGAATCATTCCATAATATATATATATATATATATATATAATAATAATTCATAAATCATAGTAACTCTTAAGTCTCTTTTGACATCTTAGAGTAAACATCAACAATGTAGTATCGGGACATAACCCTTATCTACATAACATCGAAACTAAAATGTTAAAATTAAAACATAACATAGGAAATCCTTGACAGATAAGGATCCCTTTTCTTGTACTTGGGGAACCTATCCAAGCCCTTCACTTTAAGATACATCCCCTTGTTATCACAAGCTACACTTTGGGTAAAAAGATGAAGAAGAATGGTTTTAGTACAAGAACACAATAAGTATGGAAACCATACAAAAAAAAAATTTAAAGAGGACACTTGGTTACAAAACCATGGATTATGCCTTTTAGTAAAAATTCATAAAACTTTGATACAATAGGTACAACACAGCTGATATACTTCACATAGGCATACACTCTTTCATAGCATCACATAAGCCACATTCTTCATTTAAAGCCCATTTTACATTTCATCATATCATACTCTTTTTACCTTAAGTCCGTCATGCCCATGTTACCCTCTAGTAATACCTTGTGCAATATCTCAATAGGTCCCATTCAAGCATCCACATGCAAGACTCACCTTAAAGCCACCAAGGTAACGTTCATACTACCTTCATTAACTTGAACCCATACTTTCACTTAATAATAACATATCATTAAACACATACTTCACATATGATGCAAATTTACTTCACTAACTACAGATAAGAGTCATTCCAAGACAACCTGCATGTCAACACTACCAATAGACTCATACGAGGCATTAGTCAACAATATCATACTTGCACTGCACTTCATAAAAAAATTATAAGACCTTACACATGATCCTAATCTAAGACTTGTAGTTGAATGTACATGGGAAGCCTTGTACCCCCACATATACAAAGTAAACTCACAAAGAGACCACTAGCTTATCACTTACGTCATATATCAACATGGAAAGTACAGAAAATTTCATAGATACCAAGTATGACCTTTATCATTTAGTTAATAAAAACAATAATATGCATATAAGGTAATACCTCATTATATAGAAGCTATAAGACTCATACTATGCATATTATCATACAATTAGGTAAATACAATAAAGTCATGCATGAGAGACATATACATATACATATAGAACATTTTCCTAGAACTTCCTTCAAGAGATACTTGTGCAATTCATAGGTATGTTCATTACACTCACCAACACTAAGCAATTTCCTTTAGGTTATTGTAGTAAGGGTTCATTACTTTACATCCAATATCCATTTTATTAGACCATGTGAGCTAAACATGGCCTATGTCTTATAACCCCACGCCAAAAAGGTGCTTTACTTACCAAGGTAGAACCATACATGATAACATGTCTATGTGGATCCATAAGCTATGTTCTATAGTGGCACATAGTATAGAACTAGGATATTGTTATTAGAAACATTGACTTACTAGACATGGAGGTTTCTATCTCATGAGACTGGTCATTCTATCTTCCATGTTTAGAAGGTACACCTATCATTATCAATTACACTCGGTGATAAGCAATCTTCCCTTTATTGAAAAAACCTTTATTAACTTTACTTCACCAAATAAGCTGTAGAAGATTAACTCCGCTTATGCATAACTCATGGTTACATATGAGAAATCGTTTCACAGTGACATATAATATTCAAGCGTATTCTAGTTTAGAGTACAATTGACAAACCCTACACAAGGACCCTACATTACTAGATTAACATACCAGCTTCATAGGTATGCTTTGATGTGTGTCTGTGTGTACTTTTATGAGACAACCTTTCAAATAAACACATTTAGACACTACACATATTCATAATCATCATAACACATACTTTCATGTTCATATCTTAAACATGCATTCATAATCAATGTATGGAGTAATCAACCTAGAAAGTATTCTATCAACGTAGACATGTGCAATGTGTAGGCAAAGTCTCATATACTTGCCTACACTAGTACACCTATCAAGTAATCCTAGTTAAGATAAAATTTCATGCTTTCATGGATCATAGACTTTAGATGCACAGAAATACACATTGATGCATATGAGAACTCCTTTTATTAGACATCATTAACCTATACTACTCATAAGCATTCATAAGGGGTGTGTGTTTACGATGGAGAACATGGTCACATAATGGATATGCACACAATATTGAGGAAGCCACCCTCTTAAGATCACAATACAAATTCATGCATAGAACACACACCAAATTATACCTTTTTAGAGAAGACACCTTCAATAATTTAACAAATTAACTCAAATGTTGAAATCACCATCACCACCTAGTATATGATACTAGATTTGAAGACTAAGCATAATACTTCATAGATGTGATCATCATACCAACACTTCATAATTCAAAACTTCCCTTCAAGGACATAATCAACACATACATATATTTTCATGAAACTAAACACCTCCACCAATAATGGACTATACAACACAAAGTTATTCACGGGAGCTTTACTACAAATTGTATACAAACTAGAAGGAATAGGGCAATTTTACCAATTCTCCATGGCTTAATAATCATTGATCAATTGCAAATAATTCGTCATCAATTTAAGTAGATAAAAGTAGATATTATTAATTCAAACATGATTGAATCATACCGAAATCAATCTAACATGAAGATCACAATGCCCACATTATAGGTTAAATTGAGAAATTAGGAGGTTCATGGGTTCTTCATCAAGCTGAAAACCTTTGAAGGAACTGCTTAGTTGAATGGATAACTAAGGATGAGGAATTATCATGCCTCATTACATAAAAATAACATTAGAGTTTTATGAAGAATCCATAGAATTCGAATCTCTAAGTTTTATTTCATTTTTAACTCCAATGGAGGTTTCTAGAGAGGATTTATTTTCACAAAGAAAGTCTATTTATGAAGAATGACTTAGAACAGTGGTTTGATCTTTTTAACTAACTTAATATACAAAAAATATATAAAATAACTAACTAGGATGTATTTAGGACATGGGGTGAATTTCCCCTTCACCCCTTCACAAGGCAGCATGCAAGACAGAAACTACAGACCCAAATGACGTGTGTATCGATGGACCATTGTTTGAACAACAGTGCCGTACTGAACATCCATTAATTGTGACTGGGGATCATTTTAGGGGTTTATATCACCCTCCTAAGTGTTAATCAACATTATTAATAGATGGGGCGTCGATTCATGAACGAGCTGTCATTAATGAGTCATCGATTTCACACTACCAAGGCAGTATCGAGGAAGTGTTTGAGTCCTCATCAAAAATAATTTAGGTGGTCCTTGGGTTGTTGTGTCCAGAAGATTCGAAGCTAGTTATGATAAAAAAACATGTTAAGGTCCTTCCCGTTCAATTTTTACCATCAAACAACATGTAATACATTCCAAGGTACACTATAAAACAATACCGCGTCTCAACCCTAACATTCGAACATCTCGGACGTTCTACGACGTTTTACCTACATATCACTTCAATTAAAGTATGCGCACTATAAAACACTTAATTAGAATAATATTAACATTTTTATAAACTTGTGAGGCTCTTGAAACCTTAGTTCATTTTGCGAAACCTTACAATATCTTCCACTTGGGAACATTTGTCCTCGAATAACACATGGGACATTTTTCAACACTTCCAAGGACTCAATGGACCAAAGAGTAATTCACAACATTTAACAAGTATCACATAAAATTCAATGCACCAAACTTTAAATGAACAGAAACTTCAAACAACATTGCACTCAATTTAACACAAGAAAGTAAAACCTTTTCTTACACGCTCTGTAATGTATCAAACACATAGGCTCCTTTCATGTTCATAGAAGGAACATCCTCCTCCTAATGATTACACAGACTTTGTATCTCATATCTTTAACATCTCATCATTCAACAATCATTAAATCATATATAGTGAGGTTCAACATCACTCAAGAAGCAAACAAGTAACTCACACTAGATGGACATAGATCATAATCAATACAGATAAAAAACGATCTTATCGTCTATTTATAGTATATTTAGAGCCATACATATCATTGCTATGTTTTTTTATGTTTAAGGAGGAATGTCCTTCTCCTTAATAGACTCATATTTTATCATAAATTTCATAAACAATTAATGCACACAGGTCATTTAATTTTAATTATCGATTCTCAACTTTTAACCAAAGAATGGTCATATTTCTTTCCTAATGTCGTCCTAATGTAATGAAGTATACCACACATCCTAAAAATAGGAAGTCATTTTACAAAATTTCAATTCTTATCATGACAATAGTCATTATAATCATGCATCAATTATGGAAAATTTTTCAATTTATATACACATATCAAGGAGAATAGCTAAACCTACCATCACTTCTCAAAAGTTGTCCTACATTAACACTTCCCAAGTCATTGAAGTCACACCTTTCTATGAAACTCATCACTTTTCAACAATGAGATGAGAATAACATGACTTCATGTAAACCTCAGCCTCCAGTGTTGCTCCCTCAACTAGGTGGTTCTTTCGTAACACCTTTATAGAAGCCACAACCTTGTTCATCAACTTCTTCACTTGTACATCAAGGATATAAATTAAATCTCCTAATAGGAGAGGTTCTCTTCTACACATAAACCCTTAATACGAAGAATGGATTCAGAATCAACGATAAAATTCTTAAGCATCAAGACTTGGAACACAAGATTAATTAAAGCCACTTCACAGGGTTATATCAACTCGTATGAAAACTTGCCAACCCTATGAATAATTTTATAAGGTCCCATATAATGAGGACTAAACATCCATTTCTTGAAAAATATCACCACTCCGTTCATGGGTGATATTTTTAGATACACCTTATCACCTCTTTAAATTCTAATTCTCTTCTCCTGCGGATGACATAATATTTTAGCCGATATATGCTGTTTTTAACCTGTTCCTTATAATGTAAACTTTCTCAAAATTCTTATAAATCAATTTTGGAACAATGAGTGAAGACTCCACCACTTCAAACAATCCAATTGGAGAATTACATCTCCTACCATACAAATCCTCAAAAGGAGCAATAGATATATGTGAATTGTAAAAATTGATATAAGAGAACTTTACCAAAGGCAAATGTTTGTCCCTATTTCCCTTGAAATCAGTTATAATAGCTCTATCCTCAAGGATTTCAATATTACGCTCCACTTTACAATTCATTTAGGGATGAAAAGCGTTGCTTAGCTTCACCCCGGCCCTTTTTGGAATGACTTCCAAAACCTAAATGCAAATTCTGAATCCCTATCCGATATTATGGGTAACAGAATACCATGGTGAAGAACAACCTCATCTATGAAGATCCTTGCAACATCCTCGGCCAGGTATTTGAACTTGATATGTATAAATTGAGCAAATTTGGTCAACCAATCCATAACCACCCATATGGAGTCATGTTACTTTTGTGTCCTAGGCAAAAGTAACGACTTGTCTTTTGGTGCTTGGATTTCACTTATTTGCAATTTGGACGTTTTGAAACAAATTCTGTTATGTCCCATTTTAAGGCTTTCTACTAATACACTTCTTTACATTTATGATATATCTTTGTCGAACATAGATTAATGGAATAACGGGAACCATGAGCTTCTTCAAGAATCTGGTTTCTAAGATCATCAACATTGGACACACACAACATTCCTTAATACCTCAAGACACGATACCCACCTAAGGAGAATAACACATTAAGCTTTCCAAGAAGCGATTCACTCAAATATATCAATGGTTGATCAAGGTGTTGCTTATAAATCACCTCAAAAGGAAAACATGATTCAGAGTTATAGTGGATCATAATACACCATTTGGAGAATCTTCCAACCTTACACCTAAACAAGCAAACCTGTAAACATCTTTCACTCGGTATTTCTTGTCTTTTTTTGCATGAACCACACTTCCCATGATCATAAAACTTAGAGAATCCGCAACCATATTGGCTTTTCTTGGTTGGTAGAGAACACTCATCTCATAATCTTTCAACAATTCCAACCACCATCGTTGCGGAGATTTAACTCCTTTTGAGTAAACACATCTTGAAGACTCTTGTGGTCGGTATGCACATCAACATCGACACCATATAAATAATGCCTCCTTACTTTTATGAAAAATACAACGGCTGTTAACTAAAGATCATGAGTTAGATAACTGTTCTCATGCACCTTATGATTTAATGAGGCATAAGCTTATACTTTCCCATGTTACATAAGGACACATCTAATTCCACTTGAGGTGTATGACAATTTACAAAGAAGACCTTGGTACCCTCCGGTAAAGACAACACTGGAGTGAAAGTGTCACGACCCAAAAGCATCCCCGTGAAGTCAGGGAGAATCGTCGTTTGGCGACAAGACGTAATTTACCCTTTAGGATCTTGATCAAGCCTTTAAGTGTTGTTCATCACATAAGACATGAAATGTAGTGCGGAAATTTAGAACTTTCCATAAATAATTAATAAAAAAAATCTTACATAAATACGTATAGAATATCGTCGTCACAAGCCAATATGAAGACACGACATAATATCTTAGGGACATGGCCCTCTTACAGTAAAGTAAAATACATAACAAGTCTTTAAGTAAAAACTAAGAACAGGACTATGCCCTCGAATATATGAGGACATACTTTGCTTTGAGAGAAACTTTTCCAAGAACTTCCTTCAAGCCTTCAAACCTTCAAAAAAGATATTTACCTATACTTATATAGTATAGAAAAGTATCGGGTTAAAAAAAACAACTTACCAAGTTTGGCATATTAAAAAACATGTAAAAAGGGACACTTTTGTAAAATAGCATTTGGTGCAATTTAAGTAAAACATTTGTGAATATAAAGGCAAAATATCATATTATCAATCATTTATATTTTGAATATGAATTACCATAATTTAATCCGAACAAGAAACATTACAGTAAACCAAGTTTACCTTCATAGTGAACTCCTTAAGCATTTACAGTAAATACATTTGAACATTGTCAATGAATCATTTAAAGAATTCACAATAAATTCAAATTGAGCAATTACAATGAACTATCATAAATTAAATGAGTAAACTTTCAAGGCCAAGCGAAAGAGAAAGTGAATTTATTTTCCTTAAGAGTTTCCCTACCTCAAAATTATCCTTAGACTGACTAAGGTATGATATGAAGGCAGTATGTATATGCCTCTTCCAATACACACCAAACAAACCCTCAAGACTACCCCTTTTTGCTTATTCAACTCAGGAGAAACAAGCCCCTCAATCAATGGCATGGCATTAAAAGACAACCAACAACCCACCAATGTCTTCCGTTTCGGAATGCATACATAGTGCAATTAGTAGATAGCATCCCATACCACTACCTATCCTAAGTAGTACATTCTGTTAGAAAACATACTTCAATCAATTCTTTGTGGGGGGATTATCTTAACAAACATAGACCATGAGAAGTAAACATGGAATTCTGATATAAAAAAGAATCAGATTAGGGATCCTTACTTGCCTAGAATAAGGTCACGCTTCTTATCTTTTACATGGCTTTCCCAATACCTACACCTACTTTGACACAAAGTTAAGGGATAAGGAGAATGCAACTAACTATATCATTCTCTACTAACGAGGAGTACTCATCTCAAGAGGTACTTTGGAAATAGAACATCTCAATTCACGAAGTGTAATCCACCTCTACTTCATATTCTCTCGATGCTAGGCATAACTCCCTACAGCTTTCTCAACATTCAAACCTATGAGTTAAGGTTATCTAGTGAACATCAAATCACGAAGGGCATTATACTCCAACGTATCTTCGAATTCTCATTGTGAATTATGGGGTTTCTACTAGGAACATCATCTCAACTAACAAAGATTGTCCACCCCAATACTCCCCTTTAACAAACTTAACGTCATACATTATTTTAAGTGTGAGTGTGTGTACATGTCAGCACATCTTGCACATAAACATGATTTTATTCTAATTAAATTGTACACATGCTTTATACATTAATTCATCAATTTACACACCTTATCTAGTTCATATATTCATGTACTTCACATAGACATAATCAATTTAAACATGCTATTCAACATTACAAAACATAAAACAAGACTCGTCCTCAATGTTAATCGATTTCATATATTAGACCTTCAAAAACAGATTCACAATACATACAAAATAAAATCAAATTCATCAAGTAAACACCACCACCAAGAAGGTGGACCATACAACTTAAGAGAAATTATAATGAAAACTCTAAATTGTGAGAAAATTGCCATTTTACCAAGCCAGAAAAACCTATAATCATGTAATCACATTTTATCAAAATAAGACTCCTAGAGCAGTAGCTAAATCGACATATTAACACAACAAAACAAAAGTTCATACCTTATCCTAACATTCTGATATAAGTCCTTTCCAAAGCTAAAAATTTAAAAATGAATACACATAAGTTCTGTATGTTTAAGATGAAAACCATCAATTTATACAAGAACAAACACATTTAAAAAATTATAGCACTCTTACAAGAAGACCCATACTTAAAATCAAATATAGGAGAATTTTTATTTTGAAAACCCTTTTGGAAGTATTTAGGAAATGACTCCTTCAATGGAAGGGGGTTCAAAGATGGATACCATACTTCAAAGAGAATGAAACCCACTAAGTTTAGTGCAGATTCACGAATAAAGAAGCCCTTGTTTCCCTCCTTGAGTCTTGGCTTCAGTGGTGACTTTGAGAAAGTTTGTCTTTAGAGAGAGTAATTGAATATTAGATGTGACGGGTCTTGTTTAGGTCTTCCCTTTAAAAATAATTTAACATAACAAAAAAACACTAATGTAATCCACAAAGGGTATTAAAAGACTTCTGGTGTATTTACATAAAACATCTCAAGTTGGCAGCAACTTCACAGACTTGGTAGGCCTCAGACGAACCTTCACCAACGGACCGTCGTTGAGAAAATTGACCGTTGGTAGGGTATCGTTGCTGGATACTTAGATCCAAATGGAGCATGGAAAACTCAACTCTTTGGTCCAATCAACACCCACGGTCGATGGACCGTTGAGGGACAAACAGAGCATCCTTAGGGTCGTCAATAGCCACTGCTTTATGGGAGATTTTTCCCTTCATGTTAGGACCCTTTTGGTTCCTAGGTGGGCTCGTGCCCGTACGTTATGCCCCTAAACTATGCTATCTATGTCTTAGGAACATCCAATGCATGTCTCAAGTAAACTGAACACGTAATACTCTTCTAAACAAAACAAGACACACATGTACATTCTAAGGCATACTTTCCGAACGTCATGGACGTTTTTGGTAGATTGAACTGCAAACATAAAAAAACTTCACACACTGCCTAAGGACACTAAATTATCTTATTGTAAATAAAAATCTACTAAAAAATCAACCACGAGGCTCTAGTTCACCTTAGTTCATTTTGGGGCGTTACATTTTCCCCCACTTGGAATAAAATCGTCCTCGAATGACACTTTAACATTAAGAATAACAAGAACTCACTTAGAATCACATAACACACTTCAATCAGTCTCAAAACACTCAAAAATTAAAGAATCAACTAACAAAGAGCATCCTTTCACACTTTTCAATGCTTAGCAACAGAAACTCATTTATAAAAACTTCAAGAAGTTAAAATTCACACATAGTATTCTTTTATTGAGGAAATACATTCCCCAAAATTAAACATGCTCATACACAATACTTTTACACACAATTAAATTTAAATTCAAGACAACGCAACTTTTCTCAAAGATCCAAATTCTTACTGTGAAGTTCACTGTGTTCACTACCAAGTTAAAAAAATATTTCAAAAATTCATTTTTGTAAGTAATTCATCAAGATTGCATGATCTTATGAACTATAAAACCATTTAATAAACCTTCGTAACACAAAGTAAACAATAACAAAGAGTTAAGACTTACCAAAACCATCAATCCAGGTTACTTATCCCTCCTCGCCCCCATCTCATAGGAAGGGTTCTTCTTGGTAGCATTCAGATCTATGGAAGTTTGATTGACATATTTCCCTTCTTGATTTGAGGTTTGGTTAGTCCCTAATATTGTGTCCCTTATTACTACATGCAAAACAACAATCCATTCCAGCTAGACACTTAATTCCATGTTTCTTTCAACATGTAGGGCACCTAGCCCTTTCATAGGAATAACAAACACCTTCACAATGCTGATTTGGCACCGATCCTTGTTCCCATTGAAGAATAATGGGGATAAAACCTCTTCTTAGGCCTTTGCTGTCAAGAATAATCCGACCTAGGACTTTTTCCCTATTTCATTATCTCCCTATTTTTGGAATCCTCAATTTGTTGGGCATAAACCATGAGCCTACAGATATCCATATCATTAAGAAGCATTGTTGTATGACACTCTTTTTTCACAAAGCTAGAGACTCCCATCAGCAAAAAATTCATCCTAGACCTAGGGTTGGCTACTAGGGTTGGGGTATACTTTGAGAGTTGGTGAATTTGAGGGAGTAATCTGGCAAACGCATTCCCCCTTGATGAGGGTTTATGAATTGAACAATCTTCTTCTCCCTCCACTCTAAGGCAAAGAACCTTTCTAGAAAGCCTCTTTGAATTGCTCCCAATAAACAAAAAAGCTTTCTAAGGGTTTCTCACCCTTCCATTGTTCATACCACACTTGAGCAACATGCTTAAGTTAGTAAGCGACTAACTCCGCTTTTTCCCTAGGGGTCACATCCATAACATCTACCACTTTGAAAACCTCATCTATGACACCTTGTGGATAATCATCCCTCTTAGTTCCTTGGAAGGTAGGAGGGTTTGAACCTATGAAATACCGAATCCTAGAGACAGGAGTGCTAGCAGTTTGATGGGGCCTATCTCCTTGGTTAGCTTGGGCCATAAAGTGATTGTTTACAACATGAGCTTGAATCATCATGAGTTGGGTCAAGTTCATTAGGGAAGACCCAAAACTCCGCATTAGTCGTATCACCCTAAAAAAAAGGATCTTGAGGCACAGGATGCACTTGAGATCCATGCGGTTAAGAGGAACATTAGGTTATTGAAGGGGAACGTCAACATTCTCTTCCTCCTCTAGGCCAACAATAGGAACTTTGTCAGGGAGATGGATCCTCTTATTAGGTACACCACCCTCCTCACTTCTAGAGGTCTATCACGTTGTTTTCTTGTCCTATAAATAGAAAGAGAAGAAATTAGGATAAGACACCTTATATGACTCAACTCTACTGCACGACATTAGAATAGAGAAGAGAGTGAAACTTCTACCATCTTATAGCCTCTTGTCAAGGGATGTGTCGCGACTCACACTAATGACCAAGATACTACAAGATGTGGCTTGTGAGACTTTTAGAACCTAAACTATTTCCCATAACCGTATTCTCTTATGCCAAGTCTGTCATGACCAAATAGAACCCCCAGAAGTTACGGAAAAATGCTCATTTTTCGACCGGGTGTAGTTGACCCTTTGGGGTATTGTACAAGCCTTTTACTATCGGTCATCACATAAGATATGAAAAGTAGTACGGAAATTCAAAACTTCTCATGAATAATAAATAGAAGAAAGTCTTTCATAAATACTTAGAGAATCTCGTCGTCACAAGCTAACTTAAAGACACGACATAATATTTTAGGGACATGGCCCTCTTACAATAAAGTAAAATACATAATAAGTACTTATATAAAAAAAAATTGAAAATGACTATGCCGTTGAATATATGAGGACATACTTTTCCTTGAGAGAAACTTTCCCAAGCTCTTCCTTTTAGATTTTAAACCTTCAAAAACTTCCAAGCTATACTTATATAGTATAGAAAAGTATGGGGTTAGTACAAAACAATGTACTAAGTATGGCATATGCAAAAACATGTAAAAAGTGACATATTAGTTAAATAGATCTCCTAGGTGGGGTCGTTACGGGACATTAAACCCCTAACCTAATTCGTCTAGGTCAAAGGAACATGCAATGCATGTTTCAAATAAAACGAACATGTTAAATTTGTCTAAACACAATAAGTCACACTAGTACATTCTAAGGCATACTTTCCGATCGTCATGGACGTTCTCGGTCAATTGAACTCTAAACATAACCAAACTTCGCAAAGTTACTAAGGGCACTAAAACAAAGTTAGGTTAAATAAAAATCAACTCAAGAAACAACCATGAGGCTCTAGTTCACCTTAGTTTGTTTTGGGGCATTAAAGAAAGTAAGCCTATCTTTCATGATTTGGAAGTTTCATTCATATGCCTCCGACCACTCAAATGTCACATTCTTTTAATTCAAAATAGTCATGATAGAATCAATTGAAGCAAAAACACCCACGGTATAATATACTTTTAGACCAAAAAAGATTCTAACGTCGGTGCAAGTCAATTTTCTTGGAATATACTTGTTCGCCTCGGTTTTCCTTGGATAAAACTCAACCACCTCACTAGAGATGATATGAACAACAAAAGCCACCGACATCAACCAAAACTCACATTCTCTATACTTGGCAAATAGCAATTTTTTTAAATACTTGAAATGGCACTCTCAAGTGGTCCATGTGTTCACCCTCATTTTTTCTAATATATCAAGATGTAGTCAATGATGACAATGAAAAATTGATCAATATACCAAGACTCCACTTTTGGAAGGTACTATCCAGTGAAATGGATATATAACGTCCCATACCACAACCTACCCTGTGTAGTACGTTCTTTTAGGAGACTTAATTAATTCAATACCAATAAGACTCACCAAAAATCCCTGTTATGAATGCCTAGCTCGTACAATGAATAAATATCATCCTATTACACTACATACCCTAAGAAAAACACTCTTTTAGAAGACTTAGCACATTTATTTCTTGTGTGGGAGTTAACTTAATTCACATAGACCCTGAAAGATAGATATGGAATCCCAATATTAACCCATCTCAAATGAGGGATGCTCACCTGCCTAGAATGAGGTCATTGTCTTAAATTTTACATGAATTTCCCAATAGCTATACCTATGGGGACATATAGTTAAGGGATAAGGAGATTGCTACTATGTAACTCATTGTCTACTAATGAGGAGTACTCATTTAAAGAGGAAGATTGGAATACAACATCTCAACTTACGAAGTGTAACCACATCTTCTTTATATCCTCTCTCGGTGCTAGGCATACCTTCCCACGAATTCTAAACAATAAAAACTATAGGTTAACGGTAACTAGTGAACACCACAACTCAACTCACGAAGGGAATTCATCCTCTTTCCTATCTTAGAATGCTCTAAGGATGTAGTTGGTTTGCTACTAAACACTTCTTGTCCACTCACGTAGACTGTTCACCCCAAAACTCCCTTTCTAGACTTAACTTAGCTTCATTCACTCAAGTGTGAGTGTCTGTACATGTGATCACACCTTGCACATAAGCATCATTTCATTTACATTTCAAATCTATACATGCGTATACCTTCATTCATAACATCACACACTTCATATGCTTCACATAATCATATAAGTACTTTAGAAATAATCGTTAGCATACTACTCATAACAGGCTTAATAAAACAATTAAACACAATGACATCATTCAAGCATACATTCTAGTCTACTTCACCAAATAGCTTCATAAGACACTTTTAACAAGAATAGAATTATTATCATCTTACTTCAAATAACAAGACATAAAAGCCTCATTCACAATAAACTAGTAACTTAACATTCATACCATTTAAGTAAAAACCACCATAAAGAAGGTGGATCATACCATTCAAGAGCATTTTAAAATTAAACTGAAACAACACAACCAACTTACCCTTTTATCCAAGCTTTGATAACATAAAAATTTCTCAATATTTCATCATAATATAGATCTTTGGGCAGTAGCTAAACAACAATAACAACCATAAGAAACTGAAGCTCAAATACGACCAATTCATTCTCATTTAACCCATTTCTTATCCCAAAATTGAATGAAAAGCTTTAAGATGATTTTCAATGAAGTTTTAACCTTAAAGTTATGAACTAACATTTTAAACATCATTATTTACTACTCAAAATGTTTTCATGCAAGACCCACATTAAGAGTTGAAGATAGAAGAAACTAGTGTTAAAATCTCTTTATGAAATCATTTAGAACGGGGCTCCTTTAATAGAAGACCGTTCAAGGATGGATATAATACCTTAAATTGAATAAAAACAAATAATTTTGATAATGAAATTACCACCAACAACCCTCCTAGTTCCTTTTTAACTTCTAGCCTCCATGGTGACTTGAGTGAGTGTTCCAAGGGAGAGGGGTTTTGGGTTTTAGCAAGGAGTCTAAAATAAGGTCTTATGGTTTTAAAAACCTAAATATATATAAAAAAATCCTAAATATAACTTGCTTGGTTCAAAAAATACTTGGGTTCAATTTATCAAACACCCAAGACTTCACACGAAAAGACAGATTTTTGTACGGCTTTAATCGACAGATGATAACGAACGGACCGTCTACCTATCAACGCTCCGTTGGTGGGTATCGTGTCTTGAGACATAGATCCATTAGGATCCTTGAAAACTTAAGTTTTAGGAACAATCGACGCCCATGGTCGATTGACCATTGGTTGACTAATGGACCGTTCCTTGAGTCATTGTTTGGACACTGTTTTTGCAGCTTGTTTCCAAGAGGTGGGGTTCTCTTCTAGTGCCCCCTGTCGGTCCGAGGTGACACCTTACCCAAACATGAAACCCCTAATTATATTTTTTAGGTCTTAGGAAAATCTCACACAAAATTCAAGCAAAACGAACACCTCAAACTCACTAAAACACACCATGACACACAAGCACACTCTAAGGCACACTTTGCGAACTTAATGGACATGATGAGATATTTAACTTCAAAACTTTACACACTGCCTATGAAGACAAATGTAACTCATTCTTTACTTAAAATTTGCCCGAGAAACACTTAGCAGGCTCTAGTTAACCATAGTTTGCTTTAGTCCGTTATATTCATCCCCACATAAAATAACATTCGTCCTCGAATGACACTAAAACTTCAAGAACAACAAGGACTCATTAGAATAACATAAAACATTAAAATCATGGATCAAACATTAAAAATAAAATAATCAACTAACAAGGAGCACAATTTCACAATCTCAAACAATTTGCCACACTAGCAATTAGTCCAAACTTTCACATTTAAAAATATTCTCTAATCCTTCAATTCTTGAGGAACTACATTCTCCAACTTTAAAAATTCTCATATGCAATACTATGGCACACATTGAGCCCTTTCACTATTGTTCATTATATAAGAAATGAAAAGTAATACATAATTTAAATCTTTTCAAGACAATAAATATAAAAAGGAATTCCTTATAAATACTTAGATAATCTCATCATCACAAGCAAAGTTAAGGCACAACATATTAAACTTAGTTAAATGCCCTTTACCTTTGAAATAGATACATAATAAGTCTTTTAAATAAGAAAATAAGAAAATGACTATGCCCTCGAATATACAAGGACATACTTTGATTTGAAAGAAACATTTCAAAGGTTCACCTTCTAGTTTTCAAACCTTATTCCAAAAACTAAACTTAGATAGTTTAGTAAAGTATGGAATTATTACAAAAAAAATGTACTAATTATGGCATTAGTAAAAACATGCAAAGGGGGACATTTTAGTAAAAACATATTTTTCATGCCAATTAATGTATGACATTCATTAATATAGAAATAAAACGACATAATAATAATCATTTGACACTTAGAGAGGAATTTCCATAATTTTTAACAAACCGATGCATTTTACAATAAAATCCCAAAATATTATAGTGAACTACCTAGCATTTACATTGAATTTATTTTAATATTATAGTGACTTAATTGATACCAAAGTAGTACACTTCCAAAGAATTACTAATAAGGAAGTAAGAATATTTCGGTTTGTGTTTCCCTATATAAGGTCATCCTAAGACTCACTAAAGTAAGACATGAAGGAAGTACTCATATGCCTTCTTCAATACACACCAAATTTACCCTCAAGACTACATCCTTTTTGGCATACTGACCAAAGGAGACCAACCACCCAGTCAAAGACAATGATTAGAAGAACACCTAACAACACACCAAAAATTCCATTTCGGAATGCCTACTTAGTGCAGTAAGTAGATTGCATCCTATGCCAAAACCTACCATAAGTACTACGTTCTTTTAGAAGACTTAGTTCATTCAATTAAAAAAGACTCACCAAGAATCCCCTTTTTGAATGCCTACCCAATGCAATGGATAAATAGTGTCCTATTCCACTACCTACCCTAATAGAATACTACTTTAGAAGGCTTAACACATTCATTTCTTATGTGGGATTTAGGTTAACCTACATAGACTATGAGGTCTAGACATGGAATCCCGATGTGAACCCTTACCGGATGAGGGATCCTCACTTGCCTAGAATAAGTTCATTCTCTAAGCATTTACATGGCTTGCCCAAATTTTACATCTATTGGGGTACAAATTAAGTTATAAGGTGATCGCTAATATGTAACTCATTGTCTATTAACTAGGAGTATTCATCTCTAGAGGTACATTGGAATACAACATATCAACTCATGATGTGTAACCACCTCTTCTTCATATCCTCTTCGTGATATGCACAAATTTCCACAGATTCTATACATTATATAGTATAGGTTAAGGATAACTACTGCATACCAAATCTCAACTCACGAAGGGAATTCATCCTCTGACCAATCTTATAATGCTCTTAGGATGTAGTAGAGTTGTTACTAAACACTTCATCTCAACTCATGAAGAGTGTTCACCCTAAAAATTCCCTTTTAGACTTAACTTAGCTTCATTCATTCAAGTGTGAGTGTTTCTGTACATGTAAGCACACCTTGCACAAAAGCATAATTTCATTTACATTAACTTTTATGCATGTTTAAACCTTAGTTAATCACATTACAAACTATACGTGTTTCACATAATCATATAAGTCATTCAGACATAATCCTTAGCATACTTGTCATAAGAAGATTCATAAAACAATTAACAAGAATAACTTCATTCAAGCATACCTGCTAGTCTACATCACAAAATAGTATCATAAGGCACATTTAACAAGAATATAATTATTATCATCTTAATTTACAAAATAATAATTATTAGCCTCATTCACGATAGACTAGTAGCTTTCAATTTATACAATTCAAGTAAACACCGCCACCAAGAACGTGGACCATACCATTAAAGAGCATTTAAAAATTAAAGCAAAAAGCATAACCAACTTCCCCTATTATCCATGATTGAATAAACTACAAAATTTTACTCAATATTTCATCATTATATAGCCCTTTGTGAAGTAGCTACACAACAATAAAAACCATAATAAATCAAAGCTCAAAGACTAAAAATTCATGCTCATTAAACCAATTTCTTAAGCCAAAATTCTATGAAAAGCATTAAAATGATCTCATTGATGTTTTATCCTTATAATCATCAACTAACATTATAAACATCATTATTAATTCATTCAAAATGTTTTCATGCAAGACTCATATTTAGAGTTAAAGATAGGAGAAACTAGGATTGAAAACTCTTTTCGAAATCTTTTGGAAAGAATCTCCTTGATTGAAAGAGTGTTCAAGGATGGATAAGATACCTCACATTGAATAAAAAAATGGTTTTGATGAATAAACGGCCACAAACAGCCCTCCTAGTTCCTTCTTGACGTCTAGCCTTAATAGTGTCTTGAGAGAGTCTTCTAAGAGAGAGGGGTTTTGGGTTTTAGGAAGAGGAGTCTAAAATAAGGTTTTAGGGTTGAAACATCTAAATATATCTAAATAACAGTAAAAATAAATTCCAAGGTTCATAAAATTATTTAGGTTAATTTACCAGCCTCCAAGAGGTAGCAGGAACAGACAACTTCGTGGACAACTTCAATCGACGGCTGCTAACAACGGACCGTCTGTCCATCAATAGTCTGTAAATTGGTATTGTGGCTTGAGACATAGCTACATTTTGAGAGTAGACAAATGAACTTGTAAGTAAAATAAAATCCCATGGTCGACGTACCTCTTGTTGACCAACGGACCGTCCCTTGGGTCATCGCTTTTTAACTATTTTTGGCATCTTTTTGCCAAGAAGTGGGGTCCTCTTCTAGGTCCCCTCATGTGTCCTAGGTGGATTCATACCAAAAGGTGAAACCCCTTAACATGGTCGTCTAGATATTAGGAATATCTCACACCATATCAAGCAAAATGAAAATGTAAAACTCACTCAAACACACTAAGGCACTGAAGAACTCTTTAAGGCACAATTTGCGAGTGTAATTGACGTTCTCGGACATTTTACCTCCAAACTTAACAAAACTTCACACACTGCCTAAGAAAATTCCTTTAAAAAATGTTTAACTTAAAATTCTCTAGATAAAGACTCGCGAGGATCTAGTTCATCTTAGTTCGCTTTAGGGTGTTACACCAATAATCACGAGCCTTAGGAAATCGATTGGAGAAACTCTTCCTGAATATAGGCATGACTTAATGTTCCACCCTACAGTTTGAAACAGCACCATCACAAGAATTGACCCTCTTGACCTCTCTATTATTTCTCTTTACCCTAGTTTCTTTAACTTGTTGAGCATGAACCATAAGACGACAGATATTCATATTTTCATGAAACATAGCCGAACAAAATTCTTCTACCTGGTCTTCAAACACTTCCGTAAGAAAATGACAAATATCATCCCTTCGATTAGATACTAGGGATGGAGAGTTTTTGTACAATTTACTAAATTTCAAGGAGTATTCAAGTATACTTATACCTCCTTGGTGAAGCTTGATGTCTTCTTCCACCTTAGATTCCCTCATATATCTAGGAAAGAACCTATCAGGGAAATTCCTCTTTAAGATTTTCCAAGTCACCGGACAACTTTTTAGTGCCCTATTATCTCTCCATTGTGTGTACCATATTTTTTCACATATTTGAGTTTATAGGCAACCAACATGACCATCTTAATTGAGGTCACACCCATGGCATAGAGAATGTTAAATATCTCATCGTGGAAATCTTGAGGTTCCTCATTGGACCACGACTTGAAGAACATATGTGGATTTCTTCTTGTAAAATCTCTCATACGAGAGGACATATATAGTATTCATACATATAATCATTTTAGAAAGTTAAGGTGAAAGCACATAATAAGACAGTAGAGGAAAGATAGAGGAATGCAAGAAGATAACAGTTTCGTAAGCATCATATAGTCTCTCATTCATAAGGGTGGCACACTTTAAAATTATGAATTCCAATCTACATGGATGTATTCTAATGATACATCGACCTTAACAATATTCAACATCATGCTCTAATACCATGTATTTAACATTCGAGGAGCACCCCCTAGATGTAACCGGTGCTGTCGTCCTTGGGGAGGACATAGACTAGCCTCTTAGCATTCATCATTACATGCCACATAGGGCTTACATTAATATTTTGAAACAATAAGAATGAAATGATTGTATTGATACTATAACAATGTAACATATGTAAAGTGATAGAAAATGCATCATCCTCAGAACTTGAGGACAAACCCACACTTGGAGAAATGATCCAAGCATTCTTTCCAAAGTGATCGTGAACCCTTCAGTAATAGGAACCTAAAATGTTTCGGGAAAAGCACAAATAGTGGTTAGCACATCATTTAAACTATGTATGGAAATATATGCATACAGAACATAAAAATAATGCTAAAAAGGGATATTTGATAAACGCATGCAATGTTAATTTGAAGTCTTATGCACAACCCAAGAACACATATAAGGCAATAATAATATATTTCTTATGATACAAGCATATTAAACACAAGGCCAACCTACTCAAGTTAAGCCATGTAAACATGTTCCTAACATAACATCATATCATATTCATTAGTCCATAACATTGCAACATAAGTAAAACCCTGATCCATAAACCTTCACCAAATCTACTTGTGCATTGATACAGTGAAGCCCCATACCCTCAATCAACTAAGAAAACTAGTCAACGGATCATGAATAGTTTCAAACTTCACATATCATACCATTTAAATAAAGAATCAACATAATCCTAACATTTATTCTATAAGAACATAACACATAAGAATAACTTCTTAGGATTTCCCTCAAGGTCAATTAGTGCAATGTATAGGTAGAGTCCCATACCCCTACCTACACTAAGTTAAACCCCTAAAGTCCTCCGACTTAGAGTTGACATTATTACTTCATTTTATTTTTGGGAACATCATACTTTAAAAAACATAGACCACATGAGCTAATGTAGAATCTGATGTCATGGAACCCTTAACAAAAAGAAGGTGGACTTCTTGCCAAGGTAGTACCGAACCATGAACATAACATCTCTATAGATCTACCTAGCTAGTATTCCGATAGGGAAACTTAGTTCAAGAACTAGGAGATGTGTTTGGGACCCTCTTTATGCTACATGCATTAGAGTCTCCAATCTCATGAGTATTAAAGTGTTCCTACATTCCATATGTTGGAAGGCATACTTCACACTACTAATACACTCGCTGCTAAGCTAGAGTCCCTTTTAAGGGTCGAAAAGTCTATGAACGACGCTGTGGGGATCACCTTAAGGGTCTCCAAGGAGGACACAAACATGGGTTGCCACTCAGCCTAGATTTGAGATTAGCAGCGTGACGCGCTGCTAGAACTTTGTAGCAAATTTTGTCCCTGCGATGAGGGGAAAACACGCACCCTACTGTCCTAAAATATTTTCTAGAACAAAGATTAGGATATGACCTCGCGGCACGTTGCCAAGTCTCATATTAGGTCGTGCCTTTTTTAAGTAAAATTTGAAGTTTAAAATGGATCCAAATAGTGTAGGAGTATTTTGGGAACTTTAGGGGATAATTTCTGAACCAATTTATGTAATTTTAAACCTTATTTTACCCTACATTTCAAACCCTTAACATCAAATCAAATTCTATCAAAAAATCGTCCTCCAAAACCTCCATTGAAGATGCTTCAAGCTCCATGGAAGATAACCAAGTTCTTCACAATTTCTTCATAAAATCTGGTTGTTTCCTTCTCATTGAGGTATGGTAGGCATCATTAAACCTTATTTTATTCGAGGAGGCATTTAAACGACATTTCAAAAAGGATTTCAACTTCAAACTTCTTTTTTCCTTGACTTTGTTTATTAGTCTTTGCATGAAAATATTTCAATAATTAAACTGAGTTGTCTTAGTTTTAAGTAATGATTATAATGTAAAAACCCCAATGGAATTATGTCTATTCATTTTAACAACTTTGAGCTTACGAAATAGGTTTAATGAGCATTATTAGATAATGATAAAGTTATTGTTTCTTGGTGGTTTTATTGAGTTTTAGATACTGACCTAAGGGTTATTTTATGATGGATTGTTGGAGATTTGTGAATAGATTGTAAGGTCTTGGAAGAAGGGTAAGTTGTTCTATCTTGGTTAAGTTATGTTGAAGTAACCCTTGAGTTGTATGGTCTACCATTGGTGGCGGTGTTTACTTGAAATATATGAAGTTATATGTTTATTGTGATAATGGACCTGAAGGCATTGTATGTGAAATGAAGTGATAATTTTCATATGCATATGTATTGCGTTAAAAAGTTAAAATGAGTATCTTTAATGGTTTATTCCTAAATGAAGTATGTATTTTATATGTGAAGTATTATAATGTTTGAATTGTTATAAAGTGAATTTGAGTATATCAAGAAGTAAATGTTGTGATTAATGGTCATTATTTGTAAGATGTTCTCACATCACACACACATTTGAATGCATGAATGAAGTCAATGAATTAAAAATGCTGGAGTTTAGGGTGAAAACTCTTTGTATGTAGAGATGAAATGGCTAGACCATCCCTACTATTTCATAGTATGTAAAAAGGGGATTTTTGGGTGAACACTCTTCGTGAGTAGATATGATGATTTTAGTAGCAACCTCAATTTTCCTAATGAGCTTTCCAAGAAAAGTTGGAAGGTTCATACCCTTCATCAGTTGAGATGGGGTGCTCAATAGATATCTCTTAACATATTGTCAATGAATGTTAAAGACTCCATGGGTGAGTTATGCTTAGCAACAAGAGGATTTAATGAAGAGGTCGGTGCACTCTGTGAGTATAGATGTTTTATCCAATTTACCTCTTGAGCTGGGTGCTCCTCGTTAATAAAGAATGAGTTACTTAGTAGCAATATTCTTATCCTTTAACTATGTTCCCGCGTAGATGTAGCTGTTGGAGAATCCATGTTAAGGCTAAAAAATATGACCCTACCTTAGGCAAGTAGGGATTCCTCATCCGGTAAGAGGGTAGTACAGGCATTCCATGGAAAACTCTCATGGTCAATGTCAATTAAATCTAGTCCCTAAAAATGTATGTGAATGAACTATGTCTGTCACGACCCAAACCGGGTTTCGACTGGCACCCACACTTACCCTCCTATGTGAGCGAACCAACCAATCTAACCTTAACATTTCAATATAATATCGACAGAAAGTAATGCGGAAGACTTAAACTCATTAAATAAATACCAATTCGTTAACTTCTAAAATTCAACATCTATGATTCCCCAAAATCTGGAAGTCATCACCACAAGAACATCTACGATCAAATGGCTAATCTAAGAGTATTCTAAAAGCTAAAAATACATAAGAAGCTAGTCCATGCCGGAAGTTCAAGGCATCAAGACTTGAAGAAGAAGATCCAGTCCAAGCTAGAAACATTAGCTCACCCTGAATTTCCGGTGTAGTATGACTGGCTTGAATTACTGTTGAGTCGAAGGCAACGACACGTTTGCTGCACTCCACAAATAAACAAGAAGAAAACATAAAAGTAGGGGTCAGTACAAAACACGGGTATCATCGGCCAACTCAAAATAGAAAACAGTATATATCTGATAATATCATAAAATCAACTAATATCCTTAGCATGCAGTATTTACAGTTACCATAACCCTTGGTTACAACACCAAGCCCATCAATGAGGACTCACGCCTCCTCATCATACTCATTTGGGAATTAGGTTCATTTGATCTGAATATATTATCATCTTTCAAGACTCATTATCTTTATTCCCCTCGTGTCGGTACGTGACACTCCGCTCCTCAATATACTATCCTGGTGTCAGAACGTGACACCCGATCCATATTCTATCCTGGTACCGGAACGTGGCACCCGATCCATATACTATCCTGGTGTCGGAACGTGACACTCCGATCCTCATATACTATCCTGGTACTAGAACGTGGCACCCGATCCATATACTATCCTGGTGTCGGAACGTGACACTCCGATCCTCATATACTATCCTGGTATCGGAACGTGGCACCCGATCCATATACTATCGTGGTGTCAGAACGTGACACCCGATCCATATATTCTATCCTGGTACCGGAACGTGGCACCCGATCCCCTAATATCACCACTTTCGTTCATCAAGCCTTCTTTTATACCAAGGCATCATCATTAACAAAGTAGATTAGGGTTTCTTTTCAAGATTTGGGATTCAATAGCTTCATCATGCTTATTTATTCACAATTACATAATCACATCATTCATGCAAGCATACAATTAAGCATATAGAAGGTTTACAATACTACTAACACATATCATTCGCTATTAAGAGTTTACTACGAATAGCATGAAAACCATAACCTACCTCCACCGAAGAATTGCAATCAACAAGCTATCTTCTTGAAATCCTTGCTATCCTCTCCGTTTCTCTCTCTTTCTACTCGTTCTCTTTCTTTTTCTTTCTCTCTTTGTTCTTTCTATTTTTCTTATTCAAACCCTCTTTCTTTTACCCTAATTAGTATATAATTAAGAATAAAAGATGGCAATAATACCCCACTAATTAACTTAAGGTTACCTCTTTTAACCCCAAGTAATTAGACTTATTAACATTAACCCCCTAACTTTATAATTAAGGCAAGAATAGTCAAAAACGTCCCTTAAAACGTATCAAGAAATCCGACCCGGACTGGGATTGCGCAACCTGTGACGGGCTGTCGTGCCTCCGACGGTCCGTCTTGCAGGTAGTCGTAAAGTTTAGAGACCCAAATTTCCACCAAGGGCCTGTGACGGTCCGTCACACCTGTGACGGTCCGTCCTGCCATTTCGTTACAAAGTTCAGAGAGTCGATTTCAGCACCCAATTTTCAGAGTTTCTAAGTGTTTTGGGACGAGACACCCTCGACGGTCCGTCGTGCCCATGACGTTCCGTCGTGGGTTCCGTCGTCTCAGCCTGTTTTTCCACAAATAAAATCTGCTGCTCAAAACGACTAAACAGGTCGTTACATTAGATACCAATTTACCCATCGTTCGTCCCCGAACGATCACAAGAAAGAAAACAAGGGCGAAAAGGAGTACCTGAATCTGTAAACAGATATGGGTATTTTTCTCGCATATCCGCCTCCTTCTCCCAAGTGGCTTCTTCAACTGGTTGATTCTTCCATTGCACCGTGATGGATGCAATCTCTCTTGACCTCAACTTGCGAACTTCTCTATCTAAAATAGCAACAGGCTCCTCCTCATAAGACAAATTCTCATCAAGCAAAACTGAATCCCAACGGATAATGTAATTTCCATCCCCATGATATCTTTTCAACATAGACACATGGAATACCGAATGCACTCCGGACAGCCCTGGAGGCAAGGCTAACTCGTAAGCCACCTCCCCTACTCGCTTAAGTACTTCAAATGGACCAATATACCTTGGGCTATGTTTACCTCGCTTACCAAATCGCATCACCCCTTTCATTGGCGAAACCTTCAGCAAGTCTTGTTCACCTTCCATGAACTCTAAGTCTCTAACCTTTCGATCTGCATATTCTTTTTGTCTACTTTGCGCCGCTAGAAGCTTTTTTTGAATAGACTTTACTTTCTCTATCGAATCTCTCAAAAGGTCAGTACCCCAAGGTCTAACCTCGAATGCATCAAACCAACCAATGGGAGACCTACATCTCCTCCCATACAATGCTTCAAATGGGGCCATATCAATAATTGAGTGATAGCTATTATTGTATGAAAACTCCGCTAAGGGTAGGAAGCTATCCCAATGGCCACCAAACTCTATCACACATGCACGAAGCATATCCTCCAACACTTGAATCGTCCTTTCAGACTGACCGTCGGTCTAAGGATGGAACGCAGTACTAAGGTCCAACCTAGTACCCAATTCCGCATGCAATGTTTTCCAAAACATAGAAGTAAACTGCGTACCTCTATCTGATATGATGGATAGTGGAACCCCATGCAATCGAACGATTTCTGAGATATAGATCTTGGCTAACTTCTCTGCATTGTAAGTCACCTTTACCGGAATGAAATGAGCATATTTTTTTAACCTATCAACAATCACCCAAATGGAGTCATACTTACCAATTGTCCTTGGAAGACCAACCACAAAGTCCATTGCAATTCTTTCCCACTTCCATTCTTGAATGGGCATTCTTTAAAGTGTTCCTCCGGGCCTTTGGTGTTCATACTTTACTTGTTGACAGTTTGGACACTTGGCAATAAAGTCAAGAATATCACGCTTCATTCTACTCCACCAAAAGTGTTGATTTAGGTCACGATACATCTTGGTTGCACCCGGGTGTATAGAATACCGTGAACTATGAGCCTCTGTATGAATAGTGTTGATCACATCATCGACGCGGGGTACACATGCCCTTCCCTTGATTCTCAAAACACCTTCCTCATCGATTTGTGCTTCCTTAGCCTCTCCTCGCAATACCTTATATTGGATTCTTCTTAGTTTCTCGTCATCAAACTGTTTTCCCTTAATCTTGTCAAGAAAGCAAGATCTTGCCTCCACACAAGCCAACAATCCTCCCTTCTCATTTATTTCTAATCTCATCAAGTCATTAGCTAGAGTCTGAACCTCTCTAGCCAATGGGCATCTAGAAGCTTGCAAGTGAGCTAGACTTCCCATGCTTCCCGCCTTTCTACTTAAAGCATCCGCTACAACATTCGCTTTTCCTTGATGATACAAGATAGTGATGTCGTAGTCCTTCAGTAGTTCCATCCATCACCTCTGTCTCAAGTTCAAATCTTTCTGAGTAAAGACATACTGTAGGATACGATGATCTGTATAGATCTCACACTTAACCCCATATAAATTTTGTCTCCATTGCTTTAATGCAAACACCACCGCAGCCAATTCCAAATCGTGGGTCGGATAGTTACGTTCATGCACCTTTAGTTGCCTTGAAGCATAAGCAATCACACTCTTCTCTTGCATTAGTACTGCACCCAAACCAGAATAGGATGCATCACAATAAACAATGAAGTTCTTACCCTCTACTGGCAAGGTAAGGATAGGTGCGGTAGTCAACAAAGTCTTGAGCTTCTGAAAGCTTTCCTCACATTCGTCCGACCATACAAATGGAACATTCTGCTTAGTCAAGTTCGTCAATTGGGAAGCAATAGAAGAGAATCCCTTGACAAATCGACGGTAGTAGCTAGCTAACCCAACAAAGCTCCTTATTTCTGACACATTAGTAGGTCTTACCCAATTTTTCACTGTCTCAATCTTAGAAGGATCCACCATCACTCCATACTTAGAAACCACGTGCCCCAAGAAGGACATTGCATCTAGCCAAAACTCACACTTAGAGAACTTGGCATAAAGCTTTTTCTCCCACAACATTTCCAATACCATTCTCAAATGCTCTTCATGTTCCTTCTTGCTCTTTGAGTATACCAATGTATCATCAATAAATACGATCACGAAGAGGTCCAAATATGGCTTAAAAATCCCGTTCATCAAGCTCATGAACGCAGCAGGGGCATTCGTAAGACCAAAAGACATCACTACAAATTCGTAATGCCCATACCTCGTTCAAAAAGCAGTCTTTGGCACATCCGATGCCCGTATTTTCAATTGATGATAACCGGATCTCAAGTCAATCTTAGAGAAGACACAAGCACCTTGTAACTGATCGAACAAGTCATCAATGCGGGGAAGAGGATACTTGTTCTTTATGGTTACCTTGTTTAGTTGTCTGTAGTCTATACACATTCGAAAACTCCCATCCTTCTTCTTTACAAACAAAACCGAAGCACCCCAAGGAGATGCACTTGGTCTAATAAAGCCTTTGTTCAATAACTCTTGAAGTTGTGCCTTTAACTCTCTTAACTCTGCGGGAGCCATTCTATAAGGGGGTATAGAAATGGGGCGTGTGCCCGGTTCGAGATCGATACAGAAGTCAATATCCCTATCTGGTGGCATACCAGGAAGATCTGCAGGGAACACATCCAGAAACTCACGGACTACTGAAATCGACTCAATCGAAGGCACTTGGGTAGTGTCATCGTTGAGATGTGCCAAGAAAGCTAAACACCCTTTACTAACAATTTTCTTAGCACGAAGAAAGGAGATGATACGCACCGGATTGGAAGTGTAGTCACCCTCCCACACTAACGGATCTGTCCCAGGCTTGGCTAACGTCACGGTTTTAGCATTACTATCCAAGATCGCAAATTGCGGAGAAAGCCAAGTCATACCCAGAATTACATCAAAATCATCCATTTCTAAGATAACCAAATCTACATAAGTGTTGCTCCCCACAAAGTTCACCAAACAGGACCTATACACCTTTTCAACTACCACAGACTCACCCACCGGAGTAGAAACACGAATAGGCATATCAAGTAATTCACAATGTAAAGTTAGACCATTAGAAAATGAGGAAGATACATAAGAAAATGTGGATCCAGGATCAAACAATATAGAAGGCATGCAATCACAAACCAAAAGATTACCTGTGATGACAGCATCAGATGCCTCCGCTTCAGACAGCCCAGGGAAAGCGTAACAATGGGCCCTATCGTTCGTCTGTCCGTTGCCCCTACCTTGTTGTGATGTAGTGGCTCCAGTTTGCCCATCACCTCGGCCGTTTTGGTGACCACCATTTCCTCGACCACCATGTCCTCCAGAATAACGGCCTTTGCCATGACCACCTCTACATCTAACATTTGGAGGTCTGTAACTCTGTTTTGGACAATATCTCTTAATATGTCCAATCTCCCCACATCCATAGCACTCTCTGGGTTCATGCATAGGTCTCTCAGAAATGTGTTGACCGGTCTGAGGTGGACCCCCAACTACAGTCTGTAGTGAAGACTGAATGGGTCAAAGTGCGTAACCTCCGGAACCTTGTCCTCTAGTGTAAGCACCATTAAACTCACCTCCCTTTCGAAACCTTTTTGATGTCGATGTCGGGGTGAAGTCGACTGATTCACTCCTTCCACTTCTATCACAAAGTCTACCACCTCTTGGAAGGATTTTGCCGTTGCCGCTATCTGTAAGGCCGAAATCCGCAATTCTAACCTCAACCCCTTCACAAACCGGCAAATTCGCTCTTGTGGACTGAAACACATTTGGGTGGCATACCGGGATAATGCACGAAACTTAGACTCATATGCATTAACCGACATCCTACCTTGCTCTAGGCTCAAGAACTCATCCCTTTTCCTATCCCTCAAAGTTCGGGGGATATACTTCTCCATAAACAAGCTAGAGAATGAGGCCCAAGTCATAGGTGGTTCCTCTGTTGGTTGACACTCAATATGTGACCGCCACCACATTTTTGCATTCCCTTGAAACTGATAACTCACGAACTCCACACCAAACCGTTCTACTATACCCATCTTTTGTAGTAGCTCGTGACAGTCAACCAGAAAATCATAAGCATCCTCCGATTCAGCACCCTTGAAGACCGGAGGTTTCAATTTCAAGAACTTACTGAAAAGTTCATGCTGATCATTTGTCATTATAGGCCCAGTAGTCAGACGTGGAAATGTGCCTATGTCCAATGAAGCATCCATACGAGTAGCCATAGTGGCTGCATGTTGTACTTCTGAAACCGGAGGTGTTGGCGTAGAAAACACTGGAGGTGCCTGACCTTGATCAGACAACCCACTGAGATAGGCAAGAACCTGGTTGATCATCTCTGGGGTAGGTTGGGGTGGCAATCCCTCATTCTGCACTTGTTCATTTTCCCCATACTCCCCTTCTCTTATTACCTCCTCAGTCGGTGGAGGAGTCACTGCCCTAGTATCAGATGGGCTAGGTGCTCGTCCTCTTCCCCTAGAGGACGTCCTCCCACGACCTCTACCACGGCCCCTTGCCGTTGTTCTTCCTCGAGCCACAGCCCCAGTGGCTGGCTCAGTTTTTTCTTGTCTGGCCGGTGTTGGTGTTGGCTTAGTCGTTGCTCTAGTTCTAACCATCTGCGAAAGAGAGTGAAGAATGTCAGATACCAATTCGTATCGCCTAGATACCAATTGGACTCAAGTAGTAGCACGAAAGGAAGAATGAAAGAGTGAAATTTTCCTAAAGTCTTATAGCCTCTCAAGGAAAAGTAAAGGTGTCCCCCTACCGTTCCTTAAGAATCTACTAGACATGTTCTTGTGTGATGAGACCAACGGACCTAATGCTCTGATACCAAGTTTGTCACGACCCAAATCGGGTTGCGACTGGCACCCACACTTACCCTCCTATGTGAGCGAACCAACCAATCTAACCTTAACATTTCAATATAATATCGACAGAAAGTAATGCGGAAGACTTAAACTCATTAAATAAAGACCAATTCGTTAACTTCTAATATTCAACATCTATTATTCCCCAAAATCTGGAAGTCATCACCACAAGAACATCTACGATCAAATGACTAAACTAAGAGTATTCTAAAAGCTAAAAATACATAAGAAGCTAGTCCATGCTGGAAGTTCAAGGCATCAAGACTTGAAGAAGAAGATCCAGTCCAACCTAGAAACATTAGCTTACCCTGAATTTCCGGTGTAGTATAACTGGCTTGAATTACTGTTGAGTCGAAGGCGACGGCACGTTTGCTGCACTCCACAAATAAACAAGAAGAAAACATAAAAGTAGGGGTCAGTACAAAACACGGGTACTGAGTAGATATCATCGGCCAACTAAAAATAGAAAACAATATATATCAGATAATATCATAAAATCAACTAATATCCTTAGCATGCAGCATTTACAGTTACCATAACCCTTGGTTACAACACCAAGAACATCAATGAGTACTCACGCCTCCTCATCATACTCATTTGGGAATTAGGTTCATTAGATTTGAATATATTATCATCTTTCAAGACTCATTATCTTTATTCCCCTCGTGTCGGTAAGTGACACTCCGCTCCTCAATATACTATCCTGGTGTTGGAACGTGACACCCGATCCATATTCTATCCTCGTACCGGAATGTGGCACCCGATCCATATACTATCCTGGTGTCGGAACGTGACAGTCCGATCATCATATACTATCCTTGTACCTGAATGTGGCACCCGATCCATATACTATCCTGGTGTCGGAACGTGACACTCCGATCCTCATATACTATCCTGGTACCGGAACGTGGCACCCGATCCATATACTATCCTGGTGTCGAAACGTGACACCCGATCCATATATTCTATCCTGGTACCGGAACGTGGCACCCGATCCCCTAATCTCACCACTTTCGTTCATCAAGCCTTTTTTTATACCAAGGCATCATCATTAACAAAGTAGATTAGGGTTTCTTTTCAAGATTTGGGATTTAATAGCTTCATCATGCTTATTTATTCACAATTACATAATCACATCATTCATGCAAGCATACAATTAAGCATATAGAAGGTTTACAATACTACTAACACATATCATTCGCTATTAAGAGTTTACTACGAATAGCATGAAAACCATAACCTACGTCCACCGAAGAATTGCGATCAACAAGCTATCTTCTCAAAATCCTTGCTATCCTCTTCGTTTCTCTCTCTCTCAACTCGTTCTCTTTCTTTTTCTGTCTCTCTTTGTTCTTTCTATTTTTCTTATTCAAACCCTCTTTCTTTTACCCTAATTATTATATAATTAAGAATAAAAGATGGCAATAATACCCCACTAATTAACTTAAGGTTACCTCTTTTAACCCCCAAGTAATTAGACTTATTAACATTAACCCCCTAACTTTATAATTAAGGCATGAATAGTCAAAAACGTCCCTTAAAACGTATCAAGAAATCCAACCCGGACTGGGATTGCGCAACCTGTGACGGGCCGTCGTGCCTGCGATGGTCCGTCCTGCAGGTCGTCGTAAAGTTCAGAGACCCAAATTTCCACCAAGGGCCTGTGACGGTCCGTCACACCTATGACGGTCCGTCCTGCCATTTCGTTACAATGTTTAGAGAGTCGATTTCAGCACCCAAATTTCAGAATTTCTAAGTGTTTTGGGACGAGACACCCTCCACGGTCCGTCGTGCCCATGACGTTCAGTCGTGGGTTCCGTCGTCTCAGCCTGTTTTTCCAGAAATAAAATCTGCTGCTCAAAATGACTAAACAGGTCGTTACAATGTCTTCTTAATGATGTAATAATTTTGGTAGGTGGTCGAACGGGTAGTACCTATCCTTTGAACAAGTATACATTTGGAGGGAGTCCTGGAATGTCCATAAATGAAATGTATGAATTAGTCATTACATAATTAAAATTAAAAGTGCTATAACTTTATGCTTAATGTTAATGAACCATATTGATGCTACGACTTGTGTGATGAAAGATTAGTATGTGATTAATGTGATGTGCGTATTCTATGTTTATTCCTAAAGAGCACTAAGTGGATGTTGTAGTATGTGATGTTTTCACATTGCACAAAGTGTAAATTAGGGTTTCCTTGGAGAAGGGTACTTGTGTAAAGTTCCTATGCATATTTATGTTCCTCTAGAGTTTTTTATTGTTGAGTGTTGACTTGCTAAATGTAATGAGGTATGCTTGTCCTAAGTAATCTTAAGGAACTAATAGGTTTGTATTGGGTTGGTTGAATGGGAAATATCCTTATGTATTACAAAGGGGAGCCTTAGGATAACTTAGGATAGTAGTAGTTCATGCGAAATTTTGGGTTCACTGTACGTATGTCTTCATATTGTGAAAAATGCATATTTTCTTTATTTGGTAATTGGTGTTTTTAAATGATGTGTTGTAACTTCATTCATGAAGATTTTGTCAATATAGGATGACTTTGATGTTCACACTAAAATGTCAATTTTTGCATGATTTTGCATATGCAATACTTAATACAATATTTGTACTATCCCCATACTTTTCCATACTCTATATCTATAGGTTGAAGGCAAGTCGAAAGTTATAAGGTAAGCTTGGGAATTGATTCTTTCAAGACTAAGTATGTCCTCATATATTAGAGGGCATAGTTTATGTTTCTTTTGTTCCTTTTTATGACTCGATTTAGACTATTTATGTACTTCATTCAATGTAAAGGATCATGTCGCTAGGGTATTTCTGTCGTGTCTTGAAGTTGGCTTGTGATTATGAGACTTCCTTTAGTATTTTATAGAAGAAATTTCTTATTATAATTGTTTTAAAAAACATAAATTTCGCACTACTTTTCATGTCTTATGTAGTTAATGATACCTAAGAGGCTAGTACAAGACCTTCGAAATTTAAAGTACATCGTGTTCCGACCTAAGGGTCTCCCTAAAATCTAGGTTGTTCTTGCGCGTCGTAACATATCCTTACTGCAACTAAATGGGTTAGCTTAGAATATATGAGGTATGGACTCCATGTGTACATTGCACAAGTAAGCTTGTGATAGGGTTTTGAGGGTGGTTTTCCTATGATATGAACTAAATGAGTTATGACAAAGTTGAAATGAATGAAAGAGTTAATATGTGACCATTAATGAAGTATGTTGGTCTTATGTTAATGTTAAATGTAGGTATTGCATCTTATTGAATATGTTGAGCCTATGCCTGGGATGACTTTAGAGGATCCCTTGTTTTTAGTAGTATTATGGGATGCTACTTTTACATTGCCCTAGTGTCACTTGGGTGTTGTCTTAGGTGATGTTTATTATTTGCTTATTAATCTTTATGACGTGCTTAAGATTTTATGATTATATGTGGATTTATTGAAGAAGCCTATATAAGAAAGATCATTTTTGGTTACATTAAGAGGATACATTGTACTAAGTATTACTTAAGGGTTGCTTAACGAACGGACTTAAGATTAAAAAGATAGGTAATGTATTAGAGTTATTCAATGTGCCTTAAATTTGATAAAATGGCATCAAGTGTGTTATGAGGGATATACACTTATACATAATGTATGTGGGCAACATTGTGCTTATTGTATCAAATGCTTATGAAGTTTCTCTATAGTAGATTATACATGGTTTCTAACTAAATGTCCTCTTTTAAAAGCATCTTGTTTAATGGTTGTCGTACTTAGTGCATTCTTTTACTAATACGATTCATTTTTCATCTTTTTACAAAAATCTTAGGTAGTGATGTCTACAGATCTTTCTTGGATTAGGATCTTATATTCCCATTCCCATGTGTAATTGCGTACTTATCGATTCAAATACCTTCATGTCAAGAGTTTAAATTAAATTGTTTTAATAGTTTATAATATTCTTTTATGTTGTTATGTTCGGTGACCCTATTCTATTCTATTTAAGTTGTGTCCAAGTTAGCAAAACAAGACTCACGGAAGGACCCAATGTTGGTCCCAAGACTATCCAAGAAAGTCTCAAACGACTGAGGCAATTAACAGCTTGTAGGCCAGTCAGCGCCCCGTCGACAAGTGTCGTTAGTGGAGACTTAGTCTTGAGAGAGAATAGAAACATGTTGAGTCTCTGAACCGAGCGACTGGAGGACAAGACGAGCCGTTAGTGGACAAATGGTCCATCGACTACTAATCATCGATGGGATCTGTGTTTTGCATAGGTTCAATCCGAGTGATAAGATATGGAAATTAAGGAAATGGCTAAGTGATCTTCAAGGGATTGTAAACCGTGTTCCCTTGCCCCTATTTCGTATTGAAACGTGAGTCTTACGTGAATAAATAATTAAGGAATATTGTATATAAGAATTTAATTGAGACTTTAGCATACTTACAAGATGCATGAGTCTTGTACCACATAATTTTGGGGTATTACGAATCATTCAAACAAACTATGAATAGAGGCTCATGGCTTGTATGCATAAACTCATAAGTCTAGCACACCTTTAAAATTAAGTGAACCTATGGTGTATGTAATGAAATGATATAACCCAAAATGGGATAAGTAAGAGTGTGAAACACACTAAAAGGGCCTAGTGCATTGGTATATGATGAAATGAACATTTACGTAATAATGGGTGAATAATTATGAAGAGCAAATGTACTAAAACTAATGAATGTGCTGACAACATGAAAAGAGGCTAATGTAAAATATGAGAGAAATCTTAAATGAGCCTAGGTAAATGTTACAAAATATACTCATCTATGAGAGTGTAAAGTTAATTAAGAGACCATCCTCTATGAACACTCTAATGAAAGTATTGAGATTAATATATACTTTATACTAATGATAGATGACAAATCATCTATCGAGGTATGATTTCCTTATACTAGAAGCCAACTTCCATGACGTATGATTTGAATGTAATGAAACTTTATACTAAGCCCCGATAGACTAGCTATGACCGATGGTTCCTTCTTTCGAGAAAGGTAGAGGTTCACATAACTCTCATGAGATGAGACTGTCCGGCATGTCGGGTATGGGTCTCCTTATATCACCTAGTATTCGAACCTATACTTCCAATTTAAGGATCTTGCGGGGTTCAATTCCCATGTAAGCTAGCATGTTTGGGTCACTTTGACCGGTGATTCCACCTCTTTTCGGTGTAGGGGAGACAGTGGATTACATTACGCTCACATGATCGATGGCGGTTAAAGTTAATTCTCCCCATGAATGAATGATTACATCCTCAAATGATGCACATAATTTAATGAATGATACAAAAGGTATTAAAATAGAAAAATCAAGAGGTGATCACGACATAAGAAATGACACTAGGTCATTATTGATCATTGAAAAGCGAACACAATGAAAGTCTTAAACTACATCTTAGGTATAGCTAGTGTTTACACTAGCATATGAATGTAAGAAGTGAAGTACGCATGAATGAATGAAGCAGATTTTGTGTTTGCTATAGAAGGCTCCCTTGTTGAGGTCCCCTATGTTGAGCCTTCATTATTAGGAAGTCTTGATGTCAATTCCATGATTCCAAAGATTCATGGCATATAAAAGAATAATGTGAAAGATGTTATGTGCTATATGCAATATGATAAGTTGTATGTGTAAGATGTTACGTGTTGTGTACAATATTATATGTATGATAGTGCATGTTACATTCATGGAATGACTTTCCTAATCCAATTTGGCAAGTCTGCTGACTTGATTTTCGACAAATCATGTTGTTAGGAAAGAGCTATTCTTACTCATGTGTGCTTGCATATACCCATACTTAGTACAAGTGTGTAATAATCCCATATAATATCTACTTTTAGGCGCAGACACAGTTGGAAATGAGAGCTTAGGTTCCGACATTGTAGCTATCCTGATGTGGAGCTTACTTACGAGTTTGTTGGCACTCATGCTTACGAGTATTTCTACCATTGTTATCTAGGGTAGATGTAGGATTTATATAGTGGAGCATGTTCCACTAGTGTTTCATTTCCTATTTGATTTCAGACTTTGAATAGATGCCATTTTGGCAAGTTATGTTTAATACAATTATGAACCGCTTCTTACTTTTGATTATCCCTATATTAGATAGTTTATTTGTGAAACCTTATGATGTTATGTATAATATGTTTCGCATGAAATAAGAAAACAAAAAAGTTTAAATTGTCCGCTAAAATTAATCTTGATTATGTATGTATGACGTATGTAGGCTAGTCCACGACCTCTATGAGGTCAACGGCGCAAGTCTCTTCTGGGGTCTAGATTTCGGTCATAACATGGTCACTTTGTATGTTACCTACATGAGTTTTAAGAATGACTCTAGTTAGGGAAGATGTTAATTATGTGGACATGATCTAAAATTAGGAATTCTTAAGGATTATTTAAGTAGTCTTGATTAGGTGAATCATTGACATTATCTTCTTCATTTACATAAGTAAGTTTTTTGATAGCCTTTGGTAAGAGAATATTGTATTTATCTATATGTTGAAGTGTTTTATTTCTTGTAAAGTATTTATGTGTCTTATCATAAGTATTCTTGAGAATCATTTGGGTATTCTTAGAGACTTTTTATGGGTGGTCTCTCTTGGTTTTCTTAAGTGAGTCATAGAATAGCTTTTAGTGGGATTACTACATGATATGGAGTGTCTATGTAAAAAGTAAACAACTTCATTGTAATAGTAAATTCCTTTACTATACACTGAGTTAAGCTTACTTTAATGTTGGCTCAAAATTGTAACAAATTGTTTAAGTGTTTGATTTTTTTCTTAGTTGTTAAATGGTCTTTATATGATTATAATATGTGTTTTAAATGAAAAGATTCATATTTCTAAAAAATATTCATTTCCATTATTTTCATGCATTATGCCATATTCAGTACATGTGGTTGTACTAATCCATGCTTTTATCTATCTCTATAGTCTTTTGCAGGTGTGATAAATTTGGGAAGGAAGACTTGGAACGTATTATAGTTCAAGTGAAGTCAAAGTATGTCCTCATTTGATTCGAGGGAATAAATGACTTCCATGTTTATTATTGATGTATTGTAATAGACTAAGTATCTCTATGTTAGTATTTTTTATGGGCCGTGTGCCAAAAGAATTCTCGTGTATTATGTTTTATGAGATTGAGACTTTGTATTTCCTATGACTTTATATGGAAGAGTTTTTAATGACTATGATATGTTTTGTGAAAATTTTTGATTCCACACTATTTTTCATTATGTATATGCGATGAATAATATGTAAGGGCTTGTACAAGACCTTCGATAGGTCAAGTACGCCGGTACAATCAGATATTGGCCCAATCTTATAAGATGTGATCTTGGGATATGACAAGAATGATGTCCAAGCCCCGGTAAATCCTTCTCCTTTGACGGTTGAGAATATAAGGTCCACTCTTCTTAGAATGTCCAAGGTCATCACTAACAAAGCACAAGCAGCCACGGCTCATGCCCAAGCAAAGATTGACTAATCAAATCGAAAGGTTCTACACCGTGCAAATGAACAAGTTATGACTATGGCCTCCAATTTAAGGGACTTCACTAGGACGAACCCTCCTACTTTCTATGGGTCTATAGTTGAAGAAGTCACCCATGAGTTTATCGATTATGTGTATAAGATAATCTTGGATATGGAGTTATCCACTAGTGAGAAGACCGAGTAAGCCACTTATCAAATCAAGGATGTGGCTAAAGCATGGTATGTTTAATGGAGGGAGAATTGTCCATTTAGAGGTGGTACGGTGACTTGGCAGATCTTCAAGAAAGCTTTCTTGATCATTTGTTTCCTAGGTACATGAGGAAAGCTAAAGTGGTGGAGTTCGTCAACCTTTGACAAGGAGGTATGAGTATTCATGAATACTCTTTCAAATTAACTAAATAGTTTAAATAAGCTCCTTATTTAGTTTCCTATCCTATATATAAAATGAGACTCTCTATGACGGGGGTGTCAGATGATTTCCAAGAGGAGTGTCATTCATCTATACTACATGAAAACATGAAAATTTCGCGTCTTATGATGCATGCCAAACATATGGAAGAGGCAAAGGCTAAGAGGAAGTGTAGAGATGCTAAAAGGGCAAGATCTTTTGATGGAGGTTCTTCAAAGAATAAGCTTAAGATACAAGACAAGACTAGATTCAAGAAATGGGTTTCTAATAATGTTCCTTCAAATTTTCCTAAGGCTATTAGTCATAGGGTGTCTATCCCTAAGACTAAGAAGGCAAACGTTACTAGTTCACCAACCGAGAAGAAAACTTGTGGAAAATGTGGCAAAAAGCACTATCGTGATTCTCTTAATGGGACAGACAATTGTTTTTGTTGTAGTAAATGTGGGAACAAGGTTATGGATTGCCCTAATATGAGGGGTTAAGACAAGGGTAGTTGTTAAGCTCAAGAAAGCGATTTAAATGAGGATCCAAAGAAGATTCACTTCTATGATCTCTGTTTTAGGGGTGAACAAGAGACTTATCCCGGCGTGGTGACCGGTACATTAAAAGTATTCTCTATTTTTGTATATGAATTAGTTGATCTCGGTGCTACTTTATAATTTCTTACCCATTTAGTATCCAAAAAGTCTGACATTTTGCTTGAAATTTTGCATGAACCTTTTATTATGTCAACCCCGGTGGGTGTTGTTACAAAATGGGTGTATAGAAATTGTCCAATAATGTTGCGTATTAGAGGTTCTTATGTTAAACTATTAGAACTTAAATACATGATTTTTATATTACATGGTGTATTGATTGTTTCCATGCTTCTTTTGCCTCTATTGGTTGTAGGACAATGGTTTTGAAGTATAACTTTCCAAATGAACCTATTGTAGAGTGGAAGGGGGAAATTCTATTCCTAGAACTCGTATGACTCTTCTCTAAAAGAATGCACAATGATTTATAAAGGTTGTCGATACCATATTGTAAGATATCAAGATCTAGACTCTGAAATACATCATATTTAGTCGGTCCCCGTAGTGAGTGAATTTCCCGAGGTGTTTCCTATTGATCTTCCCAATATTCCTCATGAATGTGAAATTGATTTTGTTATCGATTTGCTATCGGATACAAATACCATTTTAATTCCTCGTAACAGTATGGCTCCAGCCGAATTGAAAGAGTTTAAGGCTCGACTCAAAGATTTACTAGACAAAAGCTTCATTTGACCTAGTTTTTCTCCATAGGGTTCTCCAGTTTTGTTTGTAAACAAGAAGGTTGGGTCTTTAAGAATGTGTATACATTATCGCTAACTCAATAAAGTCACTATTAAGAACAATTATCCTCTCCCTCGGATTGACGACTTGTTTGATCAATTCCAAGGGGCAAGCTACATTTCTAAGATTTACTTGAGAATGGGTGTCACCAACATAGGGTGAGAGGTGAGGATATACCAAAGAGGGAACTTCATACTTGATATGGTCATTATGAATTATTAGTAATGTCATTTAATCTCACTAATGCTCCGGCAAAATTTATGTACCAAATGATTATGGTGTTTCGAAGTTACTTAGTTTCATTGCTCATTGTCTTCATGGACGACATCTTGGTATATGCAAAAAATAAGGGTGATGACATGAACCATTTGAGGGTGGTTTTGTAAGTACTTAAAAAACATAAATTTTTTTCCTTGTATACTAAATTTGAGTCCTAGTTGAGCTCGGTGACATTTCTTTGTCATATCATCTCTAGTGAGGAGGTTGAGGTTAATTCATGAATTACGGAGGCGGTGAAAATATGCCTAAACCGACATTAAATTTCTTAGGTTTAGTAGGTTATTATTGGAGGTTTGTGAATTGTTTTGTGTCCATTATCTCTCCCTTGACTACATAGACCCAAAAGTGTAAGAAATTTGAGTGGTCGGTGGCATATGAGGGAAGCTTCTAAAATATTAAAAGATAGGCTTACTTCCGCTTCGGTGTTGACATTACCATAACGCTCAAAGGGGTTTTTTCTGTGTATTTTGATGTTTCTCGAATCGATTTGGGGTATGTTCTATGAAAGATTTGAAGGTGATAGCCTATGCTTCTAGGAAACTTAAGGTGCATGGGCGAAATTATCCAACTCATGACCTTGAGTTAGTATCCGTGGTATTTGCCTTGAAAATATGGAGGCATTACTTGTATGGTGTCCATGTCAATATGTATACCGACCATAACAGTATCCAATATGTGCTTACACAAAGAAATTGAATCGTTCACAAAGAAGGTAGTCAGGATTTTTATAATATTATGACATAAGTGTCCTCTAACACCCCGGTAAGGCCAGCGTGGTTTCAGATCCTCTTAGTCGTATGACTGTGGGTAGTGTGTCTCACGTAAATGAAACCAAGAAAGACTTAGTGAAGGATGTTCATAGGTTTTCTATGTTTGCTACAATTTTGGAAGATTCTCCGAATGGTGGATTCATGGTCCATTATAACTTCGAGTTATCATTGGTAGTTGAGGTAAACTCCAAAAAATACCTTCATAAGTCATTGATGGAGTTAAATGAATCGGTCCGTGGAAAGATTAGTACGGCAATCTTCTTAGGGGGATGGTGTTTTGAGGTACAAAGGATGATTTTGTGTTCCCAAGGTAGATTACTTAGAAGAGGGAAGACATCAATATGGATTTTGTAGTGAGTTTACCTTGGACACAATGGCAATATGACATAATATTTGACGTTATGTATAGGTTTACCAAGTCCTCTCCCTTCATTCCCGTCAACTTTACTTACTCGGAGGAAGATTATGCTAGGATCTATAGAGATGAGATTATGTGTCGCAATGGTATTCTGTAATCCATCATATCGAATCGGGGTGCACAATTACTATCTAGGTTTTGGATGGCATTCTAAGAAAAGATGGGTACTAACGCGAAGAAAAGTGCCGCTATTCATCCACAAATGGATGGTCAAGTGGAGTGTAGTATTCAACCACTTGAGGATATGCTTAAGGCATGTATTATTTATTTCAAAGGAAATTTTAATAAGTATTTTCCTTTGGGGTTATTTGATTATAATAATAGTTTTCATTCTTCCATCTCAATGGCTTCCTATGAAGGCTTGTATGGTAGGAGGTATAGGTCTCATATTGTATTGTTTGCAGTGCTTGATCCTTCGCTTCTTTTTCCCGATTTGATTTATAAGACTTTGGAGAAAGTTCATCACTTAAGGAACCGGTTGCAAAAATCCTATAGTCAACAAAAATCTCATGCCTGTCATAGGAAAAGGGATTTGGAGTTTGAAGAAGGTGATAAGGTGTATTTGAAAACTTTACATATGAAAGAGGTTGTTAGATTTAGCAATAAAGGAAAGTTGAGTCTTCGTTATGAGTCCGTATGAAATCTTTCAAAGGGTTAGTAACTTTGCCTATGAGTTGAAACAACCTAGTGAATTGGCTTTGGTTTATCAAATTTTTCATGTTTCTATGCTTAAGAAGAGTATCGGTGATCCCGAGTCTATTCTTCCTATTGAAGGTCTTGGCGTGAAGGATAACCTCTCTTATGAGGAACTTCCAATTGAAATTCTTGATAGGAAAGTCAATAAGTTATGGAATAAATAGGTAGCTTCCGTAAAGGTGTTATGGAAGAATCACCTAGTTTAGGGTGCAACATGGAAGGCCGTGGATGATATGAAGTACCGTTAAGCTCATCTATTTGATAACTACGTTTAGTAGTTATAACTACTTATGAAAATAATTACCAAAAAATTAAGTTTCTTCAATTCTAGTTACGTGTTGCAAAATTGGCATATTTGAATAGATTTATAGTGACTTACAGTGAAGTTGTGCTTTTCAACTTGTATGATCTATGGCTTATTTTGAGTTATTCGTGCATTTTGATGGTGAGTATTTATGGAATAGTATATTGTATGTTAAAAAATTGAAATATGACATAATTGACTCATAAATGCTATGTTGAGCTCTTGTTGTTATGTGAAGGATATTCCTCACAATCTAATGTTGAGCCTTATGTGTGGTATTTGAAGTTTCAATTTCCTTTTACAAGTAATATGATTGATGTTATTATGTACTTTCGTTTGTTTGGATGCAAGTCTTTAGTCTATTCCTTCCTTTTAAAGATTTTTAGTGTCATTCGGAGACGAATGTTCCTTATGGGGGATAATGTTACACTTAAAAAATACAAGACATGTCTTAGAGCGTAACATAAGTTTCAATAGGTCTACATACTATTTTAAGGCCTTTTTTAAAGAAAATAGGTCATTTAAAAAGTATAGAAACTTAAATATCGAAGAACATCCATGACCTCATAAATCATGTTTTAGGAGGTACTAGCGTGCTTGAGCCTATTTGACTAACTTTTCAGAGACTGAAATTTATGAAAGTTTGTAAAATAATAGAAAACATGTGTTCAAGTTGATTCATGGTTTATATTTTTGGGTACGACTCCGGAAGAAACAACCAAGGTCCCTTTAGGAGGAAGCATGCACGTTTGAGTCAAACTACTTGGGAAGAGTCTAATTACAAGATGTAATCGATGATACGTGTGTGGATAAACGGGGCGGCGTTGCCAACCATCGACCAACACATACACAAATTATTGAATCCCTTGCCTGCACAGGTATCCGACAAGAACCAGGGATGTGCAGCAAGGAGGATGGCTAGTCCGTTGACTAACCCACGATCCTCGGTCACGGTAATGTTTTTTATAATATATTTTCCTATAAGTTTTAAGTTAAGTCTTATATAATTTATTAAGTGTTTTTGTGGTTAATCAGGGGATTAGGGAAGCCTAATTAAGTCGTTACTAACCCCCTATATTAAGACCCCAATTAGGGAATTGGGGGCTGTAAAGGGAAGATTTCACCATCAATTATTCATCAATCATTAAGGTGTGGAATCTCATTTACCTTTGATACCTCTTTCCTCAAAGGGTTCTTTCAATGTATTTTCAAAAATTGGGTTTTCATATAGGTTCTTCTCCATGTCAAAAATTATGTTATGAATTGGTTTTTTATGTTTTTCTGTTCGTTATTATGAATTGATTAGCATATATATTAACTTAATTATGATATATCTTTTAAAAGATGTCCCTGAACCCTTAATCATAAACAAACTAGAGTGATATGTAGTCTTTCGTGCTAATTCTTGAGAAGATAATCCAGGTTAAGAAGTGAATTGACTTATGCATCTTGTCTTATGTTATGATCTTGTATTGAATTGAGATGTAGTAATTCTTCTAGTCGTTTTATCATGGTTATTGTTCATTTATGATGATCTATACCCACATTGTTTTTTTTTGGTGATGATGTATACCCACATTGGGTTGAATTGATCGTTTATTGTAAGACCTTGATGATGAATTATGAAGGATACTTGGTAAATCTTATAATCTCTATCCTTTATTTAAAATTATTATTAGTTGTGATTAAGTAGTGATTTTGTATTGGATATACCTTGCATTAGGATTGATAGGGTGGTATAATGTTGATTTAATATTTCTTAATTTTGATTGTGAGGTGTTGGCTTAAGATGTAAATGTTATAAGGAGGGTGAATGATTTACCAATGTAACTTATCATGATATGAAATGTTAATAAGCTAACCTCACCAATATAAATTTTAATGAAAGGACTTATACTCATGCAATTCTTATTGAGCTATGATGATGATGATATTATACAAGGGTTGCATTTTATGAACCAAACTAAGGTATGATTGATAATAAAGACTTAAAGATATTTCAAAAAGGGCCTCTAGCCTAGCACAGAGTGAACTATAGTGAGGAGTGTCCTTTCCTACTTAGTGAAGGTAAGATAACTAAAGTTCTCATAAGATTGGAGACTACAATGCATGTAGCATAAAGAGGGTCCCAATTATATCTGCTAGTTCTTAACTATGTTGTCCACATAAGATTTTTAGCTAGTGGATCCACGTAGTTGCTATGTTTCATGTTTTCGTACTACCTTGGCATGTATTCCGCCTTCCATAGATGTAGGGATTTATGACAAAAGGATTCTATATTAGCTCATGTGATATATGTTAGTTAGGTCAAGGTTTTCCCAAAAGGTAAAATGAACTAAAGGATTGACTCTAACTATGATAACCTAAAGGGTCTAGCTTTGTAAAGTTACTAGTATGGACTCTACCTAAGTATTGCACTAGTTAGCCTTGAAGGGAGTCTTAGGAGTATATTTTTATGTATTATTATGCTTATAATGTTATATGACATGTATATGATGAACTTGAACATTGTTGATACTATATTTCGATTAGTTAACTTCTAAATATGTGTTTGTTTAAATCGTTAAAGTAAGATTTATATGAAATAAAATGTTAGTCATGATTCTTGTTGCGTTATTTGATTGAGTAAGATTATGGGTCTTTACTTGGTCATTCCACTTAATGACTATATAGTGGTTCATGGGTAATTAACTTGCTTTATTTATAATGAATTGTTCTCTTATTCATGCTAATTGTAAATATGACTTGATGATATTGTTATTTGAGTATGTATATACTAATATGATATGTATGGTTGACTTGACTAAGTTTGATGTTGTAGTTCTTGAAATGTACATGCCTCTAACTTAATGAATATGCAATAATTATAGGTATGGTCTTGTTGAATGTACATAGAGGTTTTAAATAAAAATACATACTTTGTGAAATGTATCTTTTCTGAGCATTACTTCAAAGTATGTGTGCATATAATCTCATACTAAGTTCAAATGAAATACTAACCCCATTTCTTTCTTTTCTGCAACATATTAGTTTCCGATCGTTGATGTGTTTTGGAAGGGGACTTGAAGAAGGCTTTGATCTCTTATCCATACAAGTAGGATAGGTCCTCAACTTCCGAGGGATATGTCACTATCTACATTATGGGTTGTTATGAGTTTAAGACTCTTTGATTTCATTAACTTCCGAGGGAGATATCACTATCTAGATTTTGGGTTTTTATGAGTTTAAGACTATTTCATTTCTTTCTTTTAAATTGAGTACTATACATCTGTATGACCTACATGTGGTTTTATTAGATAGATGTATGAGCTAGGCCCATATTTGATATACTCTTAGTAGATAGTTATCAGATGAGACGACTATTGCGACTATGATATATTTTCTATATATATATTTATGTGCAAAATAGATAGATCTCACAAAAACATGACATTTTTATTTATTGCACTCAAGGTTAGACAAACTTCTATGTTGATCATTTTTCCTTACAAGGTTTTGCAATAGAAATGCCCCAAGTCCCAAGTGTTCATTTCAAAAACTTTGACTCAAGCAAGTAAGTATTGTATAGAGTCATCACCTTATAAAATATCCTTCTTAGAACGACCTTTCCATAACTTTCTATTTGATCGTTATAGAACTACCCATGAACAATGTTTTATCGAGTCAAATAACGGCAATATAATTAAAATGTTTCTTTTAAAAACATAACAAATTCATATTCACCAATATTCATGTCTATGCAAATACTTTTATTATAACAGGCGTATCTTTTCATGAAAAGTAAAAATACTTTAAGTGACACTTTTTCATCAATGAACACAATTATTTCCCCCGGATGACACTCTATAACATTAAGCGAGCTGAAAAGCCACTCGGTGGTTCACCACGACCTCCTTTTCTCCACTTCTACAACTTATTTTTCTCCCTTTTCCCTAGTAGTGTCCTTGTTTTGCTTCTTAGCTCATATACCTACGAATCAACGTTTTAAAATCAATTTATAACCTAAATTAGGCATTTGAGGGCACTAAAACTATCTAACAAACCCCTAACTAAAACCAGATCTTGGACTTATCAACACCCGAAAACTTATAATTTTGCTTTTCCTCAAGTAAAATTCAATATCAGCATTTCAATAAAGATGTCTTAAATAATGTTGCATAAGACTCAACATGAATGCGCAAAAAGGATCAAACTACATATACAATGTTCAATTGTGCACTCAAATATTCAAATTGTCACTCACCATTATAAGTGTACTCATGCTTAAAATACTTTCTTTAAATGCAAGTTCAATTTCCAACAAAGGTGCTTCAATATACTCACAACAAAAAATATGATTCCACATTCACACGATTTTTCAACAAATTAAAGTCTCGAATCACATACAACTCTCACACTAAAAAAGATGACCACATGCATGACTCCACCCATAATTTTTCCTTTATTTTCCAATTAAAATTCGCATCAACTCAATAATGATCACAAAGATCTTCTCAGGACTTGTAATGTTTCTAAGTGTAAAGGTATGGTCTGTAACATTTCAAAAATCCAAGACGTGTTTTACAAAATATAATAAGTTTAATAGGGTATGCACACTGTTTTAAATCCTATTTTAATGAATATAGGTCATTTATGAAGTTTAGAAATGAAAATGTCCCAGAACATCCATGACATTTAGAAAACTAGCTCATAGAAGTGCTAGTGTGCCTTAGCCTATTTGACAAGCTTTTAGAAGTCGGAAAATGATTATAATTTGTTGAAGAGTGTCTAAAATGTTTTTAGTTTGATTCATGGACTAAAAATACTGTAAAAAATACCCAAGTAACAACCAACAACCCTTGAGGAGAACCCTTGCACGTTGGAGTCAACACTTCCTTGGCAGTGAGCACCCACGAGAGGCAATTGATGATTCGTGTGTGCATCAATGGGGCGTTGTTTCAAACCATCGACCAATACTTATAAAAATTGTTGTATAATTTTCTTACACAAGTCTGAAAAAAAACCACATGTGTACAACACCGAGGGAAAGCCTGCCGTCGATTAAGACACAAGGCATCGATAGAGTTTCATGTATGAGTGGCTTGTAATTCCTGCATGTTTTAAGTTAGTAGTAATATTTATTTAAGGGGTTTGTAATTTATATAGGTATTAAGGAAATTAAAATTAACTTAATTAACCTCCCATATAACGACCCCAACCCTATTAGTCTAATTACTACATTCAAAACAAAACTCTCTTCGTTCTCTCTTATTTATCTCTCTATTGGATTCACCATCAAAGTTAAGGTAGGGAAGGTATCCGGGGGATGTAAATGAAAAATTTTAACATAATTCATTCATCAAACATTGAGGTATGAGACCTAATTCACCTTTGAGTCATCTTTATTCAAATTGTTCCTGCAAAGTATCTTCAAAAGCTGAGATTTCATGTGGTTCCTTCTCAATCAATAAAATTATGTTATGAATTAGTTTATTTATGTTATATATTTTATCATAACTTAATTATTATATATCTTCATGGTTTGTTCTAGTTTTTAGAAGACGACCCTTAACCCTATGTTTGATCTTGATATGAATTAGATTTTAATTGATTCAATTAACTTTGTTATTTGTTGAATAACTATAATATGATGTTTTTACATTAATAATGAAAAAATTAAGGTGATATGTGGTCTTTCATACTAGTTATTGAGAAGATGATCTAGGTTATAAAATATGTTGTGAATTGACCTATGTATCTTGTCTTAGGTTATGATCTAGTTTTAAATAGTGATATAGTGGTTCTTCTAGTATTTTTATAATGTTTATTATTTACTTATGATGATGTATAACCAAATTTGTTTTAATTTATGGTTTATGGTAAGACAATGATAATGAATTACGAAGGAGACTTGGTAAGTCTTATGATCTCTATCCTTTACTACAAATTGTGGTTAATTATTATTAAGTCATTATGTTGTATTGGAGCATTCCTTGTATTATGATTCATAGGGTGGTATAATGTTTCATTTAAATGTCTTTATTATAATTTTGAGGCGTTATCTTAAGGTGTAAATGTTATTAGGAGAGTGAATTATTTGGCCATGTGCCTTATCATGATGTGAAAAATATTAATGTGCCCACCTCACCCATATGAATTGTAATGAATGTATTTATACTCATGCAATTATTATTGAACTATTGATGATGATGATTATACAAGGGGTGGCCCTACGACCTAAACTAAGTTGTGATTGATAATAAAGGCTTAAAGCCATTTCTAAAAGGGACTCTAGCTTAGCACCGAGTGAACTAGAGTGAGGAGTGTCCCTTCTCACATAGGGAATGTACAATAAATAATGTACTCTTGATATTAGAGACTAAAGTGCATTTAGAATAAATATGGTCCTAATTATATCTCCTATTTCTTGTACAATGTTACCCCCATAGGAATATAAGGTAGTAGATCCTTGTAGTTGCTATGGTTCATGTTTTGGTACTACCTTGGCAAGTAGTCCGCCTTCCTTCAGTGTAGGTTTCTATGACACCGAATTCCACATTAGCTAATGTGGTCTATGTAGGTTAGGACACAATATTCCCAAACTGTAAAATGACATAAAGGATTGAACTCTAACTATAATAACCTAAAGGGTCTAGTTTAGTCTAGGTAGGGGCATGGGACTCTACCTGAACATTGCACTAGTTAGCCTTGAAGGGTGTCTTAGGAGGATGTTCTTATGTATGATTATGCTTATAATGATATATCACATGTATATCATGAACTTGAACATTTTTGATACTATATGTTCATTTGTTGACTTATGAATATGTGTTGGTTTATATTATTAAAGTGAGATTATTTGTATGGCTAAATGTCATGTTATGTGAAGTAGGATGTTAGTTATGATTTTTGTTGGACTACTTTATTGAGTAAGGTAATGGAGTTTTGCTTTGTCATTGCACTTGTTTACTTGATAGGGGTTCATGTGAAATTGACTTTCTTTGTTTATAATGAAATGTACTCTTATTCATTCTTATTTTTAATACGATTTAATGATAGAGTTATATGAGTATGTATCTACTTACATGATACACATGGTTGGCTTGAATACACTTGATGTTGTAGTTCTTGTAATGTGAGTGCCAATGACTTGATGAATATGCAATAATGGTTGGTATGGACTTTCTGTAGGTGCATAATGATTTTAAATGGAAAGTGCATACTTTATCATTGGTCCCTTTTTCTTTGAATTTTTTCATAGTATATGTGCAAATGGTCTCATACTTAGTACAAGTGGCATAATAACCCCATTTATTCCTTTTCCCCAACATTTTAGGTTCTGCCGTTGAGGTGTTTCTAAGACGACTTGAAGAAGGTTTTTATATCTTATTCATCAAAGTAGGTTAGGTCCTCAATTGCCGAGGGAGATGGCACTATCTAGCTTAAGGAGTTTTTATGAGTCTTAACCTTTCGTTTTCTTCCTTTAAATTGAGTGTTATACATTTCTATGACCTATATGTGGTCTTATTGAATTGATGTATGGGCTAGGCAAAAATTTAATATATTTTTAGTAGACGGTCATAATATTAGACGAGTATTATAACTATGACAATTTATATATATAGTTACGTGCAATAAAAGTAGAAGATTAAGTAATCTTCCTCTACGAAGGGTTTATGTATAATCGAAATATATATATGTTATGCATATTTAGTAGTCTATGTCAACCTCCAAATACATGTATTGAAAAGTTTTAATTTTTTCGCTAAATGTGACCTATAAATGTAATTGTTTAAATGAAGAGGCTAGTCTTCGTCCTTGAAGAATAAGAAGACACCGACATTTTCTCCTTCAAATATTTTCTATCTCCAAATATTTTCACATTCAAATATTTTCTAACTCCAACATTTTCTACTTCTCTTCACATTCAAATATTTTCTAACTCCATCCAATTATTAAACTAGACATGAATCACAGTATATCCCTTTTTTATACGTTCACCACTTTATTTAACAAGTTTTTCTCTTTCTCAGGCCCTTTTCTTCTTCTTCTTCTCTTTTTCTTTACCTCTTTTTCTATAAAGGTTAATTGATAATGAGGTCAAAGTACCTCAATTCTCTTTCAAGAAAAGGATAGGCTCAATGGGTGACAAAAAAGGATTCACACTTGTTAGGTTAGTTAAGGAGATAATCATGCTCCAAATTTTAAATGTTGCATTCTAAGATTGAATGTGAATATTTTGAACTATTTAGTATTTCAATTAAAATTCAACCATATACCTATTCAGTTGTGAGTATACGTAGCACCGAGTGGGACTAAGGTTACTATATATTCGTTCTAAAAGATCTATGTGCCCTCTAGAAGTATAATTCTCCTATGTTGGGCCACATATCTAATGACCAGGATAGTAATGCATTTATACATCTAACAAGTTATATTGTGTCTTTTTGATGGGGCATTAACATCGAACTCCATGTTTAGCTCAGGTGGTTTATGTCGGTTAATAGTAGCTCCAATATTCAAATTATTTGGCCACTTGACCAGGTTTTTAGTGTATACTTCTTCATTTAATTTCACTATATATTTGGTCATTTCATTAAATTTATAATTTAAGTTATAATTTAGTATTTACATTCTAATACAATTTACTTTTAGTGCTCTTCTAAGCTTTGTTAAATTTACACATATTTTTTTCGTTTAATATTTATATCCTACATCCTCGGTACATTAAAAGTATTGGTGTACACTCTACGCTATATCATTTTATGATTTAGGTTCAAGTACTCATCGTCCAGATCCCCTTCAGATTGATTCCCAGTCTTCATTGAAAAAACTATAATGGTGAGTTCTCATATTTTGAGGATAGTATACATGATTTTTAGTCTTCGAATTAAGTTTTTAAATTTTTTAGTGTTTGCTGATGGAATGTCCAAGCACTAAACTAATTTAGAGGACAATTAGACGTAGTAGTAGATTTAGCTTGAGTTGTTAAGTGGTGCTTCACTTATCCATTGCCCTTTTTAATTTCTTCGCCGTATCCTAAGTCCTGTAACTTTCTGTCACTGGCTTTGTTTTTCTCACTAGGCGGGCACTCTGTAACATCAAGACAGTTGAAGAGACACTCAGCGGTTCGCAAAGTGGTCTTGGCATTAACCACGATCTCATTTTCTCCACTTTTTCAACATGTTTTTCTCCTTTTTTCCTAGTTGTGTCCTTCTTTTTCTCCTTAGTTCATATACAAGAATATCAACGTTTTAACATCAATTTATAGCATAAATAAGGTATTTGAGGCCAGAAAAAGTATCAAACAAAGACTTAAATGAGAACAAATCTTTGATTCATCAACAACCCCAACTTATAACTTCGCTTTCCTCAAGTAAAATTAAAGATCACAATTTCAATAAATATATCTTAAATAATTATGCATAACTCAACATGAATGAGAAAAAAAGCTCAAACTACACATACAATGTTTAGGTGTGCAATAAAATATTCAAATTGTGACTCGCCATTATAAATGGTACTCAAGTTCACAAGAAATGCTTAAAATGAAATTTGAAGTTCAACAAAGGTACACAAATATCCTTACAACAAAAAACATATGATTCTACATTCACATAAATTCTTCAACAATTTAAAAACTCGGATCACATACAACTCTCACACTCAAAATGTTGAACGCATGCGTGACTCGACACACAGTCTTGGCCTTATTTTCCAACCAAAACTCACTTCAGGTCATTAAAGCTCAAAAAGATCTTCTTAGGGATTGAAAAGGGGCTGAGTGTTATGGTATGGTCATTTAGGCTGAGTGAGTTCTACCTGAATATAACTCTTTCTCCTTGTCTTCACATATTTTTTGAAATCCACCAAATTATTAAACTAGACATGAATCACGGATATCTCAATTTTTTATATGTTCCCCAATTTTTTTTAAAAAAAATTCTTTTTCAATCTCTTTTCTTTCTATTTTTCTTATTCTTCTCTTTTTCTTTTCCTCTTTTTTTATTGGGGGTAAATGGATAATGAGGTCAAAGTATCTAAAGTCTTTTCCAAGAAAAGGATACGCCCAATGGGTGAAAAAACAAGAGTCTGACTTCACAAAAGGTTTACCTCAAAGGAAATATATTGTCAAATTGGTTCACTATTAAAAATTCTTGCCTAAAATCATTTCAATTTCTCACTTCATTCAATACACTTGACTAACAGGGTAATTTCTAGGTCTCACCATAAACAATATCCAACACGACCTCACCATACGATATAGTGGTACTAATATCAATCAAGACTCCACACTTCCTTGCTAGCATGGACTGTTCATTATAAGAGACTCATTCGACAACATTGTAGTCACAAGGAGATGCTTAAAGTTCACATTTTTCCTATATAACTTAGTTTTCTCCATTGTAACCTCACATTAATTTTGTTCAGTTAATCACACCATTGAAGTCATGAGTATTTATTATTATCGACGCTCAAATTTGCATTGAAGTAACCACAGTAATACACAAAAGAGGTTACCAAGTGTTTAAAATTGGAAAAATGCCTCTATAGATAGCCTAATTTTATTGATAAATCGACATTAAATTTTTAATTAATCCAAAAAGTCAACATATATTGACCATGTAAAATTAATAGTTATTATAATAAGATTAATAATTAACTCAAAACACATGACTTAAATAAAGTCAAAATCACTTTAGATTCAGTCCATTAAGTTAACATATGAGCCCAACTAATGTTAATCAAGCCAAATGACGAAAATTGGTTGGACAAAATAACCCTTATACCCTAGCTCAAGCTTATCTAAAGATTTCTTTAAAAAACCAAAGGAAAGAAGAAAAATAATAAGACTCATAGAATGTAACGACCTGTTTAGTCGTTTTGAGCTGCAGATTTTATTTCTGGAAAATTGGCTGAAACAACGGAACCCACGACGGACCGTCACAGGCACGACGGTCCGTCACAGATGTCTCGTTTCAATATACTTAGGAATTCTGAAATTGGGTACTGAAAATCGACTCTCTGAACTTCGTAACGGACTTGCAGGACGGACCGTCACATGTGTGACGGACCGTCACAATGTCCTTGGTGAAAATAAAGTCATGGCCCTCACGACGACCTGAGTGACGGACCGTCGCAGTCACGACGGCCCGTCACAGGTTACGCAATCCCAGTTAGAATCGGATTTCTTTACACGTTTTAAGGGACGTTTTGGACTATTCTTTCCTTAATTATAGATTTCGTGGGTTTACATTAATAACTCAAAATTCTTGAGGGATAAAAGAGGTAATTTTGGGTTAATTAGTGGGGTATTATTGTCATCTTTTACACTTAGTTATATGTTAATTAGGGTAAAAGAAAGAGGGTTTTGAATAAGAAAAGAGAAAAGAAAAGTTAGAGATAGATTGATCGATTGAGAGAGAGAGAGTCGAAGGAGGAAGAAGAATATCAAAGCTTGGGAGATTGCTTGTTGATTCCAATTCTTCGGTGGAGGTAGGTTATGGTTATTTCATGCTATTCGAAGTAAACTCTTAATAGCGAATGATATGTGTTAGTAGTATTGTGAACCTTCTATATGCTTAATTGTATGCTTGCATGAATGATGTGATTATGTAATTATGAATAAATAAGCATGATGAAGTTATTGAATCCCAAATCTTGAAAAGAAACTTTAATATACATTATTAATGATGATGCCTTGGTATAAAAAAAGGCTTGATGAACGAAAGTGGTGAGATTAGAAGAAGGCTTGATGAATTAAAGTAATGGGATTGATGATGCCTTGGTATAGAAGAAGGCTTGATGAATTAAAGTAATGGGATTGATGATGCCTTGGTATAGAGAAGGCTTGATGATTTACAAAATGATATTAGTGGATCGGGTGTCACGAACCGACACGTAGAATTAGGGGACCGGGTGTCACGAACCAACACGTAGAATTAGGGGATCGGGTGTCACGAACCGACACGTAGAATTAGGGGATCGGGTGTCACGAACCGACACGTAGATTTAGGGGATCGGGTGTCACGAACCGACACGTAGATTTAGTGGATCAGAGTGTCACGTACCGACACAAGAGGAATAATGATTATGAGGGAGCGGAGTGTCACGTACCGACACAAGAGAAATAAAGATAATGAATCTTGAAAGATGTTAATATACTCAATCTAATGAACATGATTCCCAAATGAGTATGGCATTGGGGCTTGAGACCTCATGTGTGAACTTGACGGTAATTGTTAATGATATAGTGCTTGTTGTTGCTACATGCTGAGTATTATAGTTGTTTTTATGATATTACTTGATATATATTGTTTCCTATTTTGAGTTGGCCGATGATATCTACTCAGTACCCGTGCTTTGTACTGACTCCTACTTTTATTGTTTTCTTCTTGTTATTTGTGGAGTGCAGCAAACGTGCCGTCATCTTCGACTCAACAATAACTCAAGCCAGTCTTCGTCACATCGGATCTTCAGGGTGAGCTAATGCGTCTAGCTTGGACTGGATCTTCTCCTTCATGTCTTGATGCCTTGAACCTCCGGCATGGACTAGGTTCTTATGTGTTTTTAGATTTTAGAAACTCTTAGAATTAGTAGTTTAAAGTAGATGTTCTTGTGATGATGACTTCCAGGTTTTGGGAATAATAGATGTTGAATACTTATAGTTATTGAATTGGTTTTTATTAATGAGTTTAAGTCTTCCGCATTACTTTATGTTTATATTATATTGAAATGTTAATGTTAGATTGGTTGGTTCGCTCACATAGGAGGGTAAGTGTGGGTGCCAGTCGCGGCCCGAATTTGGGTCGTGAAAAACTTGGTATCAGAGCATTAGGTTCGTTGGTCTCATCACACAAGAACAGGTCTAGTAGAGTCTTAAGGAACGGTAGGGGGACGCCTTTACTTTTCCTTGAGAGGCTATAAGACTTTAGGAAAATTTCACTCTTTCATTCTTTCTTTCGTGCTATTACTTGGATACAATTCGTATCTAGGTGATACAAATTGGAATCTGACCATCTTCAATCTATTTCGCAGATGGTTAGAACTAGATCAACGACCGCGCCAGCAGCGACACCGGCTAGACAAGAAACAACTGAGCCAGCAACTGGGGCTGTGGCTCGAGGAAGAACAACGGCAAGAGGCCGTGGTAGAGGTCGTGGGAGGACGTCCTCTAGGGGAAGAGGACGAGCACCTAGCCCATCTGATACTAGGGCAGTGACTCCTCCACTGACTGAGGAGGTAATAAGAGAAGGGGAGGATGGGGAAACTGAACAAGTGCAAAATGAGGAAATGCCACCCAAACCTACCCCAGAGATGATCAATTAGGTTCTCGCCTATCTCAGTGGGTTGTCTGATCAGGGCCAGACACCCCCAGTGTTCTCTGCACCAGCACCTCAGGCTCCGGAGGTACAACATGCGGCTACTATGGCTCCCCGCATGGATGTTCCATTGGAAGTAGGCATGTTTCCACGTCTGACTACTGGGCCTATAATGACAAATTATCAGCATGAACTTTTCAGTATGTTCTTGAAATTGAAACCTCCAGTCTTCAAGGGTGCTGAATCGGAGGATGCTTATGATTTTCTGGTTGACTGTCACGAGCTACTACACAAGATGGGTATAGTAGAACGGTTTGGTGTTGAGTTCGTGACTTATCAATTTCAAGGGAACGCAAAAATGTGGTGGCGGTAACATATCGAGTGTCAACCAATAGAGGCACCACCTATGACTTGGGCCTCATTCTCTAGCTTGTTCATGGAGAAGTATATCCCTCGGACTTTGAGGGATAGGAAAAGGGATGAGTTCCTGAGCCTAGAGCAAGGTAGGATGTCGGTTAATGCTTATTAGGCTAAGTTCCGTGCACTATCCAGATATGCCACTCAATTATGTTTCAGTCCCCAAGAGCGAATTCGCCGGTTTGTGAAGGGGTTGAGGACAGAATTACGGATTTCGGCCTTACAGATAGCGGCAACGGCAAAATCCTTCCAAGAGGTGGTAGACTTTGTGATAGAAGTGGAAGGAGTGAAGCCAGACGACTTCACCACAATATCGACATCGAAAAGGCTTCGAAAGGGAGGTGAGTTTAATGGTTCTTACACTAGAGGACAGGGTTCGGGAAGTTACTCAGTCCGACAAATTCAGTCTTCACTACAGACTGTAGTTGGGGGACCACCTCAGACCGGTCAACACTTCTCCGAGGGGCATATGATCGACTCGAAAGAATGTTATGGATGTGGGGAGATTGGACATATTAGGATAAATTGTCCCAGACCAAGTTATAGACCCCCAATAACTAGAGGTAGAGGTGGTCATGGTAGAGGCCGTTATTCTGGAGGACGTGGTGGTCGAGGTAATGGTGGTCAACAAAACGGCAGAGGTAATGGGCAAACTGGAGCCACTACATAACAACATGGTAGGGGCAACGGACAGACGAACGATAGGGTCCATTGTTACGCTTTCCCTGGGCGGTCTGAAGCGGAGGCATCTGATGCTGTCATCACAGGTAATCTTCTGGTTTGTGATTGCATGGCTTCTGTATTGTTTGATCCTGGATCCACGTTTTCTTATGTGTCTTCCTCATTTGCTAATGGTCTAAATTTACATTGTGAATTACTTGATATGCCTATTCGTGTTTCTACTCCGGTGGGAGAGTCTGTGGTAGTTGAAAAGGTATATAGGTCTTGTGTGGTGAACTTTGTGGGGAGCAACACTTATGTAGATTTGGTTATCTTAGAAATGGACGATTTTGATGTGATTCTGGGTATGACTTGGATTTCTCCGCAATTTGCAATCTTGGATTGTAATGCTAAAACGGTGACGTTAGCCAAGCCTGGGAAAGACCCGTTAGTGTGGGAGGGTAACTACAATTCCAATCCGGTGCATATCATCTCCTTTCTTCGTGCTAAGAAAATGGTTAGTAAAGGGTGTTTAGCTTTCTTGGCACATCTCAAGGATGACACTACCCAAGTACCTTCGATTGAGTCGGTTTCAGTAGTTCGTGAGTTTTTGGATGTGTTTCCTACAGATCTTCCTGGTATGCCACCGGATAGGGATATTGACTTCTATATTGATCTTGAACCCGGTACTTGTCCCATCTCTATACCCCCTTATAGAATGGCTCCCGCGGAGTTAAGAGAGTTAAAGTCACAACTTCAAGAATTATTGAACAAAGGCTTCATTAGACCAAGTGCATCCCCTTGGGGTTCTCCGGTTTTTTTTGTAAAGAAGAAGGATGGGAGTTTTCGAATGTGTATAGACTACAGACAACTAAACAAGGTAACCATAAAGAACAAGTATCCTCTTCCCCGCATTGAATACTTCTTCGATCAGTTACAAGGTGCTTGTGTCTTCTCTAAGATTGACTTGAGATCCGGTTATCATCAAATAAAAATACGGGCAACGGATGTGCCAAAGACTGCTTTTCGAACGAGGTATGGGCATTACGAATTTGTAGTGATGTCCTTTGGTCTTACGAATGCCCCTGCTGCGTTCATGAGCTTGATGAACGGGATTTTTAAGCAATATTTGGACCTCTTCGTGATCGTATTTATTGATGATATATTGGTATACTAAAAGAGCAAGAAGGAACATGAAGAGCATTTGAGAATGGTATTGGAAATGTTGAGGGAGAAGAAGCTTTATGCCAAGTTCTCTAAGTGTGTGTTTTGGCTAGATGCAGTGTCCTTCATGGGACACGTGGTTTCTAAGGATGGAGTGATGGTGGATCCTTCTAAGATTGAGACGGTGAAGAATTGGGTAAGACCCACTAACGTGTCAGAAATAAGGAGCTTTGTTGGGTTAGCTAGCTACTACCACCGATTTGTCAAGGGATTCTCTTCTATTGCTTCCCAATTGACGAACTTGACTAAGCAGAATGTTCCATTTGTATGGTCGGACGAATGTGAGGAAAGCTTTCAGAAGCTCAAGACCTTGTTGACTACCGCACCTATCCTTACCTTGCCAGTAGAGGGTAAGAACTTCATTGTTTATTGTGATGCATCCTATTCTGGTTTGGGTGCAGTACTAATGCAAGAGAAGAGTGTGATTGCTTATGCTTCAAGGCAACTAAAGGTGCATGAACGTAACTATCCGACCCACGATTTGAAATTGGCTGTGGTGGTGTTTGCATTAAAGCAATGGAGACACTATTTATATGGGGTTAAGTGTGAGATCTATACAGATAATCGTAGCCTACAGTATGTCTTTACTCAGAAAGATTTGAACTTAAGACAGAGGAGATGGATGGAGTTACTAAAGGACTACGATATCACTATCTTGTATCATCCGGGAAAGGCGAATGTTGTAGCGGATGCCTTAAGTAGAAAGGCGGGAAGAATGGGAAGTCTAGCTCACTTGCAAGCTTCTAGACGCCCATTGGCTAGAGAGGTTCAGACTCTAGCTAACGACTTGATGAGATTAGAAGTAAATGAGAAGGGAGGATTGTTGGCTTCTGTGGAGACAAGATCTTCCTTTCTTGACAAGATTAAGGGAAGACAGTTTGATGATGAGAAACTAAGAAGAATCCAAGGTAAAGTATTGCGAGGGAAGGCTAAGGAAGCACAAATCGATGAGGAAGGTGTCTTGAGAATCAAGGGAAGGGTATGTGTACCCCGCGTCGATGATTTGATCAACACTATTCTGACAGAGGCTCATAGTTCAAGGTATTCTATACATCCGGGTGCAACCAAGATGTATTGTGACCTAAAACAACACTTTTGGTGGAGTAGAATGAAGCGTGACATTGTGGATTTTATTGCCAAATGTCCAAACTGTCAACAAGTAAAGTATGAACACCAAAGGCCCGGAGGAACACTTCAGAGAATGCCCATTCCGGAATGGAAGTGGGAGAGAGTTGCAATGGATTTTGTGGTTGGTCTTCCGAAGACAATGGGTAAGTATGACTCCATTTGGGTGATTGTTGACAGGTTAACTAAATCTGCTCATTTTATTCCGGTTAAGATGACTTACAATGCCGAGAAGTTAGCCAAGATCTATATCTCAGAAATCGTTCGATTGCATGGGGTTCCACTATCCATCATATCAGACAGAGGTACGCAGTTTACTTCTATGTTTTGGAAAACATCGCATGCGGAATTGGGTACTAGGTTGGACATTAGTACTGCGTTCCATCCTCAGACCGATGGTAAGTCTGAGCGAACTATTCAAGTGTTGGAGGATATGCTTCGTGCGTGTGTGATAGAGTTTGGTGGTCATTGGGATAGCTTCCTACCCTTAGCGAAGTTTTCATACAATAATAGCTATCACTCAACCATTGACATGGCTCCATTCGAAGCCTTGTATGGTAGGAGATGTAGGTCTCCTATTGGTTGGTTTGACGCATTTGAGGTTAGGCCTTGGGGTACTGACCTTTTGAGGGATTCGATGGAAAAAGTGAAGTCTATTCAAGAAAAGCTTCTAGCGGCGCAAAGTAGACAAAAAGAATATGTAGATCGAAAGGTTAGAGACTTAGAGTTCATGGAAGGTGAACAAGTCTTGTTGAAAGTTTCGCTCATGAAAGGGGTGATGCGGTTTGGAAAAAGGGGTAAACTAAGTCCAAGATACATTGGACCATTTGAAGTACTCAAGCGAGTAGGGGAGGTGGCTTATGAGTTAGTCTTGCCCCCAGGGCTGTCCGGGGTACATCCGGTATTCCATGTGTCGATGTTGAAAAGATACCACGGGGACGGAAACTACATTATCCGTTGGGATTCAGTTTTTCTTGATGAGAACTTGTCTTATGAGGAGGAGCCTGTTGCTCTTTTAGATAGAGAAGTTCGCAAGTTGAGGTCAAGAGAGATTGCATCCATCAAGGTGCAATGGAATAATCGACCGGTTGAAGAAGCCACTTGGGAGAAGGAGGCGGATATGCGAGAAAAATACCCACATCTGTTTACAGATTCAGGTACTCCTTTTCTCCCTTGTTTTCCTTCTTGTGATCGTTCGGGGATGAACGATGGGTAAATTGTTATCTATTGTAACGACCTGTTTAGTCGTTTTGAGCAGCAGATTTTATTTCTGGAAAATTGGCTGAAACAACGGAACCCATGACAGACCGTCACAGGCACGACGGTCCGTCACAGATGTCTCGTTTCAATATACTTAGGAATTCTGAAATTGGGTACTGAAAATCGACTCTCTGAACTTCTTAACGGACTTGCAGGACGGACCGTCACAGGTGTGACGGACCGTCACAATGTCCTTGGTGAAAATAAAGTCCTGGCCCTCACGACGACCTGAGTGACGGACCGTCGCAGTCACGACGGCCCGTCACAGGTTACACAATCCAAGTTAGAATTGGATTTCTTTACGGGTTTTAAGGGACGTTTTGGACTATTCTTTCCTTAATTATAGATTTCGTGGGTTTACCTTAATAACTCAAAATTCTTGAGGGATAAAATAGGTAATTTTGGGTTAATTAGTGGGGTATTATTGTCATATTTTACACTTAGTTATATGTTAATTAGGGTAAAAGAAAGAGGGTTTTGAATAAGAAAAGATAAAAGAAAAGAGAGAGATAGATTGATCGATTGAGAGAGAGAGTCGAACGAGGAAGAAGAATATCAAAGCTTGGGAGATTGCTTGTTGATTCCAATTCTTCGGTGGAGGTAGGTTATGGTTATTTCATGCTATTCGTAGTAGACTCTTAATAGCGAATGATATGTGTTAGTAGTATTGTGAACCTTCTATATGCTTAATTGTATGCTTGCATGAATGATGTGATTATGTAATTATGAATAAATAAGCATGATGAAGCTATTGAATCCCAAATCTTGAAAAGAAACTTTAATATACATTATTAATGATGATGCCTTGGTATAGAAGAAGGCTTGATGAATTAAAGTAATGGGATTGATGATGCCTTGGTATATGAGAAGGCTTGATGAATTAAAGTAATGGGATTGATGATGCCTTGGTATAGAGAAGGCTTGATGATTTACAGAATGATATTAGTGGATCGGGTGTCACGAACCGACACGTAGAATTAGGGGATCGGGTGTCACGAACCGACACGTAGAATTAGGGGACCGGGTGTCACGAACCGACACGTAGAATTAGGGGATCGGGTGTCACGAACCGACACGTAGAATTAGGGGATCGGGTGTCACGAACTGACACGTAGATTTAGGGGATCGGGTGTCACGAAATGACACGTAGATTTAGTGGATCGGAGTGTCACGTACCGACACAAGAGGAATAATGATTATGAGGGAGCGGAGTGTCACGTACCGACACAAGAGAAATAAAGATAATGAATCTTGAAAGATGTTAATATACTCAATCTAATGAACATGATTCCCAAATGAGTATGGCATTGGGGCTTGAGCCCTCATGTGTGAACTTGACGGTAATTGTTAATGATATAGTGCTTGTTGTTGCTACATGTTGAGTATTATAGTTGTTTTTATGATATTACTTTATATATACTGTTTCCTATTTTGAGTTGGCCGATGATATCTACTCAGTACCCGTGCTTTGTACTGACTCCTACTTTTATTGTTTTCTTCTTGTTATTTGTGGAGTGCAGCAAACGTGCCGTCATCTTCGACTCAACAATAACTCAAGCCAGTCTTCGTCACATCGGATCTTCAGGGTGAGCTAATGCGTCTAGCTTGGACTGGATCTTCTCCTTCATGTCTTGATGCCTTGAACCTCCGGCATGGACTAGCTTCTTATGTGTTTTTAGATTTTACAAACTCTTAGAATTAGTAGTTTAAAGTAGATGTTCTTGTGATGATGACTTCAAGGTTTTGGGAATAATAGATTTTAAATACTTATAGTTATTGAATTGGTTTTTATTAATGAGTTGAAGTCTTCCGCATTACTTTATGTTTATATTATATTGAAATGTTAAGGTTAGATTGGTTGGTTCGCTCACATAGGAGGGTAAGTGTGGGTGCCAGTCGCGGCCCGGATTTGGGTCGTGACATAGAAATACAAAGAGAATCCTTGATCTTCGATGTGATCAACATGTATTCTAAATACAAATAAGTCTTTTCTCTATGTGTTGATCCACAAGAACAAAGAAGTATTCTTTAAAAAATTTACGTCAAAAATATTCTATCAAATAAAAGAACTTAATTGAAGAAAAGAATCAAGGAATTATGTATCTTTTCTTAAAGATTTTCTATAGATTGCAACCTTTTGACAAATTGAAATATAAATACGTTTCTTTGGCTGTTATTTTCATTTGTTGTGTGTTGTATTTAAAATATTGAAACTTTAGATGCTTACAAATTGGAACGCCTAGTGAGATAATCTTTTCCTATCTTGTTTTATCTACAAATTTAAAAGTTCACTTTGATGGATTCTTAGAAGATCAACTCAAAATCTTCATCTGATTTTAAATCTTGATATATATCTGTATCTGCATCTGCAACAAAATTTGGAGCTAAATCAGTATCTGTATTTAGAGCCAAAACTGGTTCTGCATCTCCAGTCGCATCTTCATCTATATATGCAATTGCAAAAGTTGATGGATCAAAATTATGCGTTGTAGTGGAAAACATCTTTGATTTTACTATAGGAAACATAGGACCTAATACAAGCAACGAAATAAAATTTCTAGCAAAAAAGCCTCACGAGTGCCAAAAATATGAGACTCCTATTATTGGGAAATATACCAATTACCACTATTATTTATTATTTCTAATAGTGTGTTTCAAACCAATAGTGGATACCTATGGTTATCAAGATAGAGAATTTCATAATTGTAATTTTTATCCCAATAATTTATAACACATATTCACCATAAAATATTTATCAAAAATCAATTATTTTTATAATTCTTACCAAATAATAAAGTCAATCAACTTTTCCATCTTCCTTAAAGTTGACCAATATTCACATATTTCCTACAGTGTTTTTTGGCAAGTACATATTTTTAAAGTTTAATATTTAAATTAAATTAAAGTATTATATTTAGCAAAAAAAATATTAAAATTTTTTGTGATCAGAATTTTTATAGAAAAAAAATATAGTTTTAGTGAATTCACAATAATTTTAGCTACCAATTTAAAAAATTGCGAGCAAATGAAGGAACTTTTAAACTATTTTTACGCCCAAAGTAAAATTGGAAATAAACTTGATCGACCATGTGCAATTGATGAACTGCATAACATTTATCCCTCATTCAATTTATCAATTCCATACAATTGTTTTTCTATTTATTTGAATTAAAAAGAGAATTTTTTTATAATTAATAAAAATATGAAAATTTATATTAACGTAGCATACTGTACATCAAAAATTACGGTGAACAATAGGGGGCATCACGGACCGTGAAAGGGACTAGAGTCCGTTGACCTGCTTGTGGTTGAGATCTTGCCGACATTGTAGACCTTTTTGCAAACCATGATCCATGGTCCCACAAGCGAGTTATACATTTGCTTGTCAAGTTAAGCAAGCACACACCTTAGCCCAACAGAAGAACCACGGTGGCCTTCATGGAGTGTGGTATTTCACATGGTCCATGATGTGGTCCGTCGAGGTTAGTACTATGAAATAATAAAAAAAGGAATGCAATTACAACCCACTCGACGAACTACAGTTCCATCAATTGTCCGTTAGTGGCACCACAGGTTGGTCTCGTTAACTATTAAGTGAGAGTAGTTTTGGTCTTTCCCCTTATACATAGAGCCTCTAGACTATGTTTTCTAACACCGAAAATATGTTGTGTTACGATAACTAACCCTAATAATATAGTTAGAATATACTCAAAACATTAATTCTTGGCAAGAGGATGCAAAATAAGTGTCATGTGATGACTGTGGTTGATGCTCGATACTCTCATCGATGCTCCGTTAAAAGAAGGTATAGCTCCCCACATAGTTGTGGGTGATTAGCCCCCAAATGAGGTGCCTCATTCACAAACCACGATGAGCAGCACGAACGCGTCAACCCATCAACTGTCCATGAATGGGGGCCATCTCTTGAGCCTGCAATTCACTGTTAAAACACAGCCAACACCCAACATTACAATTAGATGGTGATAGTTATTGCACCTATTTTTGGGTATTTTAAGTTAGTTAGGACATTAAAACTCCAATTTAGAATTCGATATTCAAATCAAATCTTTCCCTGTGAAATAAAACAATCTATACAACTCTATTGGAGATAGAACTCAAGATCAAGCAAGGATATGGATTGCTATTTATTTCTTCTCCAAATTTTGTGGGAATTAAATATATTAAGATATGGTAAACCTTTATTCTTGTATAACCTTTAATCTTTGGAGTTCTATCAATGATTTTCCAAAGTAATTCTACGATCAAAATTCCCAATTTTCAATCTAGCCATGGCTTCATTTTCAAAAGGTTTTCAATGAAATTTGCATGATGTACTAATGTTCTAAAAAACTTGGGTTATTTTCAATGCAATTCGTTCAGGAACCAATGATCTCCTTAATATCTTAATTTTGCCTATAAAATGGGTCTTCTGACCTTAATTAGATGTTAATTGAATTGTGATTAGATTGCGATTTATTGTTTATGTTATTGCTATCTATATTAATTGATTATGAATTTTTGAGGTTTTATCTATGATGATCATGTCGTGATTAAATGGTAAGTTGACCTCATTTCTAGTCTATAGTCTTGGAATTGATGTGGTATTGTTTGGTCTACTTATAGTGGCGGTGTTTACTTCTTTTCTATTTTATACTTGTTCTAATCATGGACTTGAGGTCAATATATATAATGTGAATTTATATTGTGATGATGATGAATATGAAAGTTATGTTTGTTGTCTTCAATTCTAGTATAATGATTTATATTAATTGATAATGTCAAGTGTAATGTGAGTTATTATGTTAGAGTAAGCTATGGTGTACATGCTTGATTATGATGATTACTGTCGTAGAATGACCCCTTCCTATATAAACCTATAAAAATGTTTGATCGTATGAGTGTCATGAGTCTTCTGTTAACATGTTGATGTGCTTTTGTCTCTTATGATTAAATATGAGTGTGTGTTCTATAGTCCCTAAATGTTTTACGTGTGAGTGGCCAATAACATGAGTGATAAATATATTGTGATTTTCTTTAAGGGAGGTTTCCGCTATAACAATAATGTTACTATTATGTGATCATGAGGACCCACATCTAGAGACACTCCATGCATAACTATGAGCATGATATGTTATCGTGTTAATTGAAAGGATAATTCTCATATGCACCTTAATATCATATTATGCATGAAAATTACATGACTAGAAAAGTATGAACATCTGTTTTATAATGATGTCTATGTCATAGGCATTCTCACACATGTACTCGCACACATAAGAATGTGTAAATGAATTAGACAATGATAATCTACTGAAAGTGAACTGTCAAAGGTTTTCTCAATCGTAATCCAAACTAGACTATGTTATAAATATGTGAAAGGACATTCTCAAATAATGTAGGTTCTATGATGAAAGGACATTCTCACATAATGTAGGTTCTATGATGAAAGGAAGTTCTTAAATAATATAGGTTCGATGACGAAAGTAAATGATCATCTTAGAAACCTTTGAGCTATATGATGTATGAGGGAGTAAGTCCCTAAGCCTACTCTATCAACTAATGATATGTAACGTCTAAAAGATATTAATAATGGAGTTCAATATTTGCACCGACTTGATATGTATAATGATTAAAAGACCCCTAATATAACGCAACAAGTTGGGTCATCCAAATGATACTGATGAGATGGAAGCCTCTCCACTAATGCAATAGGTAGGGATTCTAAAACAATCTCACTATTCATGAACTACGTGTCCCCGTAAGTTCTATCTAGTGGATCCACCTAGAGAGCTATATTGTAGGTTTTAAATTAGAAAGTGGAATAGCTTCTTTTGTTGTGGGGTATTATGTCACCGAATTCCATGTATCTCACATAGTCTTTGTATGTTATGTCTAACACTCCTTAGAGTTACGAACAAAGAACCAAGATAAGAATATGAACATTAGTGACTATGTCACGACCTAAGAGCACACCAAGAAGCTAGGGTCAATCTTGGATCGAAACTCGGCATACTTGACCTCTCAAAGTTATTGTACAAGCCCACTCATATCGTTTATCTCACATAAATCTATGAAAAGTAGTGCAGAATTAAAACTTTCACAACATTAAAATAGTCTTTCAAAATCTCATTCATATAAAATCCATGGGAAATACTAAGTCTCATGTCATCAAATATTAGTCTCAAAATAGACTTGGGACACACCCCTAACAATAGAAATATTGTACTACTATGTCTATTACAATACTTCAATTAAAAAATCAAAGACATCTACGTCGTTGAGTCAAAAAGGAGATACTTAAACTTTCTTGAAATATACTATTATCCAAGCTTCGCACCCAAAAGAACATTAACTTATAATTAACTTTAGAGATATATAAAACATGGAACCTGTACAAATTCATGTACTATGTATGGCATAATTGCATAAAAATCATGAAAACAGACATTTATTAGAAATATGCTATTTTGGATTAAAACATCATTGTATAAGCATACGAAAAATAATTAATACCTTAGAAAAACGTAAGATATCACTTAACAATTTTGTCACATTTTACGAAAAGTTAAAATGAACCTATGTCACTTTACAGTGAATCAATTTACTTTTGCAGTGAAGTTCTTCAACTTCATTGTGAACACTTTCTAGCATGAAATGCTCTAACTCAATGATATCCTAAGACTCACTAAAGTTTGACAAAGAGAGACCACACATACACCCTCTCTAGGCACACCTAAATGATTCTTATGACTACCTATTATAATATATACACAATTACAATACACCAAACACATAATAAAAACTCTAAAAATGCATATGCAAAGTAACGCTTAATGTATCTAGAATGCCAACGATTACAGCAGGTTCACCCAGGGTGATGTGCATAGAAATAGACTTCTAAACCCTTACAAAAGCAAATCCAACTAACTTGGGGAGTTATTCAAGCTAGAAAAGGTTGGGTCTATCGATGTAGGGCATCCGAATATTATGATTTACCCGGATGAATCTTTACTTGACATAAAAAGGGGAAATTTTAAGTTTGGAGGGTCTAGGGATAAAATGATCTTTTTTTAAATCTAAGGTTATTATCGTAATTACCCTAAATATACAATTAATAATTTAATTAATAAGGTGGAGGGGTATTTTCGGGATAGAGGGCTGAAAATTGGCTCTTAGAGTGAAGTCTTGCTTCACCTAGGTTCGAACCTAGGTGGACGCAATGAATTAAATTTGTTTTAATTTAAGTTGGTAAATTAATGGAATTATTTAATATTTATTATTTATTAGCTAACTTAATATAAAAGGATAATCAAATTTTCTATCATTTAATAAAAACCTTATTTGTCTAAGTCCTAAACTAGACTCCTAAGCCTAATAAAACTCTCACTCTCTCACGTCTATCTCACTTTCATGTTCATTATCTCTTATCACGTTCATGTTTCTCTCTGCAAAAGAACATTCAATAAAAGAAAATTTACCAAGGTTCTTGACACATTAATAACACACACGAAAATATAAGAATAACAAATGTTAATCAATCACGTAGGCAAAGAGAAGGTTTTCCGTCGAGTGGGGTGCTGAACTTATTGTGTTGGCGTGTGTTTAGAGAAGTTTTTGGGTAGTAAGTCGAGGTTTGAACGTCAAAAAGGTATGGGTTCTCTTCTCTCTTTGTCCCATTCCCAAGAGACTCCTAAGGTTCAGTATATTCAATCCGAGAACTAGGGTTCTTCCCCATTGCATGTCCCTGTCACTAGCTCCCAATTATTCGTAGTTTTGGTATTTTTCTGGTAAAAATAAAGCGTGTGTTGTCTTTTCGTAATGAATATGTTCATGTATCTGTGCTAGAGAAGGATCACCTATGAAATCCCAAACTATGTGTACGTGTGTGCAATGTGAACTATGACTTTGTGTCTAGGGTTTAAGGCTCTAAAATGTGATATTAGTTCTTTATATTTCATGTACACAAGTTTTTGTAAATCGTGATGTTCATAAATTATGTAAAGATGCTGATTTGAGTGAAATTCATTATCGAATGAAATCTTTAAAGTGCACCTAAAAACTAACATTTCCAGCATCTTGTTAATGAGTTTCGTCCAAGCTAAGGGGATTTTCATGCTATGAAAAAATAAATTGAAATATGTTTGATCACTATGGATTGAACCCGTGGCCTCCCCATCTTAAAAATTACTGAAATATGATTAGAAAAATGGAATGTGACATGTGGAAATCGAACCAATGACCTTGGCCAGAAAATGAATCATGAAAATAAGAAATGAGAGGTGTGGAATTCGAACCCACCACATCTCAATCAACTTAAGAAAATTTAAATAAAAATAAAGGGTGAGGCGTGTGGGAATCGAACCCATGACCTCTAGGAAGAACCACGGGAATTTAAGGAGAAGAAATTAAAGTGGGGCTGTGGGGGTTCAAACCCACACCCCCTCGACCAAACGAGAAAAATTAAAAGAATTGAAAACTAAAAGTAAATGAGGTTTTGAGGGTTCGATCCCACATCCTCTCAGTCCCACAGAGCGAAAAGTGATGAGAAAAATTAAAAGAAATTAAATGAAAATGAAATCCTTGGGGCTTGATCTTGGATCCCAAGTCGTGTGGACCAAATTAATATAAATGAAAAATGAAAGTGTTGTCCAAGGGATTTGAAACTGTGTTCCCTTTACCAAGTTCAGTATTGATACATAAGTCATACATGAATTAAATATTTAAGAATAATGTTGTCTACAAAGATCAAAATCGAGATCTTTGAATAGATACAAGATGCATAAGTGTTGTACCACATAATCTTAGGAAGAAACGAACTATGAATGAAGCCTCATAGTTTGTATGTATAGACCCATAAGTCTAGCACACGTTCAAAATTAAGTGAACCTAAGATGTATGTAATTAAATGATCTAACCCTAGAAAGGTTAAGCAAAATTGTAAAACACTCTAAATGTCCAAGTGAATAGTAACATGATGAAATGAACAATGAAATAATGAAATATACAATGAAATGATGAAACCCTAGAAGGGTTAAGTAAGAGTGTGAAACACAATAAATGGCCAACTGCATTGGCATATGATAAAATCAAAATTCACATAAAAAGGGGTGAGTTATTATAATGAGCAAATGTGCTAATGTAAATGAATGTGGTGATAACATAATATGATGTCAATGTAAAATATGAGAGTAATCTCAAATGAGCCTAGGTAAATGTTACCAAAATGTACTCACGTATGATAGTGTAAAGTTAATGAAGAGACAAGTCTCTACGAACACTCTAATGAAAGTTTTGGGATTAACACACTTAATACTAATGAAGATATGAGAAATTATCTATTGAGCTATGATTTCCTCATACTAGAATCTAGCTTCCAGGATGTATGAGTGAATTTAATGGAACTTTATACAGAGCACTGATAGACTAGCTATGAGCGGTGATGCCTTCTTTCGGAAAAGGCGGAGGTTCACATAACACCTATGTGATGATACTTTCCGGAATGCCGGGTATGGGTCTCATTATATCTACTAGTCTTCTAAACTATACTTCAAATATAGGGATCTAGCCATGTTAAATTCCCATGTACGCTCTCATATTTTGGGTCACTTTGCCCGCTGAATTCACGATGCTAACATGATCTATGTCGGTTAAAAGTAAAGTTACCAATGAATGAATTAGCTCAACCTCAAATGATGCACATAACGAAATAAATGATATGGAAGGTGTTAGGATAGTACGATCAAGTGGTGAACTAGACATAATTAATGACACTAGGTCATTCTTGATCCTTGTATAACAAACCCGATAAAAGTCTTAAACTACATCCTATGTATAGCTGGTGTTTACTCTAGGCTATGAAAGAAATTAAATGAAGTATGTATAAATGAATGAAGAAGACTCTCTGTTTTCTAAAGAAAGATCCCTAGTGGAGGTAGCATATGTTGAGCCCTCATTTTGGGAAGTCTTAACGTCAAGTCCATGATTCCAAGGTCTCATGGCATTTGAATGAATGATATAAAATATTTTATATGTTATATGCAATATGTTATGTGTGATGTGTAAGATGCTATATGGTATGTGCCATATGAAAAGTATGATGATGCATGTTACTCTCATGACATGACTTTCCTAATCAAAAATTTGAAAGATCACTAACTTTCCTAATCCAATTTTTGCAAGTCCATTGACTTGACTTTCCATAATCATGTTTTTAGAAAACAGCTGTTCTTACTCATGCATGTCCTTCGTGTGTTCTTGCATATACCCATACTCAACACTAGTGTGTACTTATCCCATACAATTCTATAATTTTTGGTGCAAGCACATGTGACCGCTAGACCTTACAGGTTGATGTTGTAGTTATCCAGACGTGGAGCTTTTATCTGAACATGGTAGGTCCTTATGTTTTCGAGGATGTCTACCGTTATTATCTAGATTATGTGTAGGATATACCAAGTTGAACATGTTCTACTAGCGTTTCTTTCAACTTATATTCATGCTTTGTAATGGTGCGTTTTATGAAAGAATATGTTTAATGCAACTATGAACTGTTTCTTTCATTTGATTATCTCTATATTATATGGTTGATTTTTGAAAGCCTATGATGTTAAGTTTAAAATATTTAAGATGAGATAAGAAAACAAAAATTTCAATTTTTTTGCTAAAATTAACCTCGAATATGAAAGAATGAAGTAAGTAGGCTTGTTTGTGACCTCTGAGAGGTCAGCGACGCTAGTCTTGTCCGGGGTCTAGATTCTGGTCGTGACAGTATAAGCACCAGATTCTCCTACAAAAATATTATTCTAAGGTTCACTTGAGTGAGTTGTGAATCGACCGCCCATACAATCCATTCATAGTCATTTAAGATATCCTTTAGAGTACCTACGATAAGATCATTCTCACTTCATATAATAATTTACATATAATATGACATTATTCTTTCTAAAGGTTATTAAAAGACTTACTGTAACGACCTGTTTAGTCGTTTTGAGCAACAAACTTCAATTCTGGAAAAACAGGCTGAGGCGATGGACCAAACAACGATCCGTCATGGGTACGACGGACCGTCGCAGGGTCTCGTTTCAAAACACTTAGAAAATCTGAAATTGGGTACTGAAAGTCGACTCTCCGAACTTCGGGACGGAATGGCAGGACTGACCGTCATAGGCGTGACGGACCGTCATAGATTGTTCAGTGGAAATTGACTCTCTGACTCTTGCGACGACCTGCAGGATGGACCGTCGCAGGCACGACGGCCCGTCACAGGTTGCCCAAATCCCAGGCAGAATCGGATTTCCTTACACATTTTAAGGGACGTTTTTGGACTACTCCTTCCTTAATTATAGATTTTGTGGGTTTATATTAATAACTCAAATTCTTGGGGGTTAAAAGAGGTAACCCTAAGTTAATTAGTGGGGTATTATTGCCATCTTTTACACTTAATTATATGTTAACTAGGGTAAAAGAAAGAGGGTTTGAATAAAGAAAATAGAGAGAACAAGGAGAGAGAGAAATTGATTGATCAAGAGGCAGAGGGAATATCAAAGCTTGGGAAATTGCTTGTTGATTCCAATTCTTTGGTGGAGGTAGGTTATGGTTTTCATGCTTCATAAGTAAACTCTTAATAATGAATGATATGTATTGGTAGTATTGTAAACCCTACTATATGCTTAATGGTATGTTTGCATGAATATGATTATGTGATTGTGATAAGATAAGCATGATGAAAATATTGAATCCCAGGATCGGAGTGTCACGTACCGACACAAGGAGAGGAAAGATAATGAATCTTGAAAGATGATAATATACTCAACTTAATATACTTAATTCCCAAATGAGTATGGTGTTGAGGCTTGAGCCCTCATGGATGAACTTGATGGTACTTATTGATGATTATAATACTTGTTGTTGCTACACGTTGAGTTTTATAGTTGATTTACGATAATATTGATATATACTGTTCCCTATTTTGAGTTGGACGATGATGTCTACTCAGTACCCTTTTTTTGTACCGACCCCTACTTTTATGTTTTTCTTCTTGTTATTTGTGGAGTGCAGCAAACGTGCCGTCATCTTCGACTCAACAGTAGCTCAAGCCAGTCTTCGTCACACCGGATCTTCAGGGTGAGCTAACGCTTCTAGCTTGGACTGGATCTTCTCCTTCATGTCTTGATGCCTTGAATTTCCGGCATGGACTAGCTTCTTATGTATTTTTAGCTTCTTAGAAACTCTTAGAATTAGTAGTTTAAAGTAGATGTTCTTGTGATGATGACTTCCAGGTTTTGGAAATAATAGATGTTGAATATTGATAGTTATTGAATTGGTTTTTATTAATGAGTTTAAGTCTTCCGCATTACTTTCTGTTTATATTATATTGAAATGTTAAGGTTTAGATTGGTTGGTTCGCTCACATAGGAGGGTAAGTGTGGGTGCCAGTCGCGGCCCGGATTTGGGTCGTGACACTTACTCAAGTAAATACTGAAGAAAATGTCCATACTTAACCTCTTCAAGATTACCTAAATAATCATTAACACTACCGATGTTTGGATCATGTCTACTTAATCAACAAACTTTCCTAACTATAGTCATTCTCAAGACTTATCTAGGTAAGATATGAAGTGATCATTCTTATTTCCCCTTCAAAACATAACTAGACAACCTTTAACAACTCTAAGTAAGAGCTTATTCATTTAATGTGCTTCCAAACATAAGTCATCACATAAATTATTTCATTTAATAGACATTTATCACATAAGGACATTAAATTTATAGTATTGGAGAAGACCGAGGGACTCACTTACTAATATCTTCAAATCCTATTGTGCAATGTCTAGATAGTGTCCCATAACACAACCTAAAATGCATAGAAATTCTCCAATACTAGTAGGTATATCATATGATAAGAATAGGCATTTTATCGATATAGACCATGGTAGCAAAGCATGGAATCCTTAGTTGTAACCTACTACGATCGAGGTGTTCTACTTGCCAATGGTAGAACTTGGACACATCCAGTGTAGGAACATGTTTAAAGAATATGAAGGATTTCTTTGCAATCCAGCCTCATTCATTAAGTTGAGCTACTTCTTACCATACTCACTCGGTTCTAGAATTTGTTCTTATAGAGTACTTCACATTAAGGATCAGATGAAGAGGTTTCATATCACGTTCATAACCCAGTAACATTCTACAAATAAGGTCCCCTAGCGATGAATTTCAATGGCGAAGAGGATATCATAATGACTTTCATGAGGATGATTTCATGCCGTTCCTGACAACCAACCTTTAGTCCACCATGAATTCAAAAAGTATACCATTACAAATTTCTACTTTAATGATCATAACCTTACCCCTAGGTTGAAGATTCAACATAAACGACCTTCTTAGCAACATTCCAGATCTCATGTCATTCATACATACAAGACTAAGAGATATTATCATCCTAAGTAAAATTACATCATATGAAAATTCATATATGTATCAAGTAAGGGACACACGTCTAAAGACAACAAACACACATACTTCACTTTACAACATATAACAGATCATTCTAGAAGAAAATAGTAATAACCATGATCTAAGTCACCATATAAAATACTATAATGTCATAAATATAACTATCACACGCTAATAAAATCAAGTAGGAAGAATCGTTCATAAACTCCAAGACTACACACATAAGGACATAGTCATAGTCTAACATGATCAGAAAAAATCATTAATTGACGAACACATACATTCACATTACTCACATGTAGATAGATATGATCATAATTCACATAAACAAACTACACAAATCATCATAATACATGAAGTAGTACCGACAAAACTATGATCATCAAAATACATAAAGTAACGCCAAATAGGGCACATTATTCATAAGTAAAGCCCAAAGCATCACCAAAATAAGTGGACCATACAAATCACAATATAATTCAAGAGTTACATTACAAAAATAAAAGATAATAAGGTCAGCGTAACACCAATCCATTCTCACTACTTCAACCAATAGATAAATAATACATTACAATACCAAAAAGGCCCTTACCCATGGTCATGGTAATCAATTTAATAGAAAAACCATAATACTCAATGAATTCAGGTCAATTCAATATAAATTTATAAATCTAATATAGCCTATACATCATGAATACAACTCTTACATCATTCAATAGCTTATAGAAAAACTAGGGTTCATGAATTATATGGGTTAATAGGTTAAGTACGTTAAAATTATCTAGTTAACAACAATTAAATCAATATAAAATAATTTTAGACTTTTAATACAAGAACTCATGGATAGATCATAAAATTGGGCAAGTTCATCTTTGAAAAACATAGAAATCTCTTTTAATTTTGGACTACTTCTTAATTGGAGTTTCAGAATGAAAAATCATACCTGAATGAAGTTAAGACACAAAATTTATGAAGAATTATTAATAAAACCTC